>NW_025533961.1:0-328304 GCF_020615455.1 Coregonus clupeaformis
TTTCAACCCGCAGACCAAATTAAACAAAATGGAGGATAATATTGTGTTTTTTACCCAAATATGATCTATTATTTTGACAAGATAGCCGAGTGACCGCTCTAACAATGGAAATGTCCTCAGTTATTGAAGGCAGGCGAGGTTAGGTGGGACCATTCCTAGCCAATGAGGTGGGGCAGATATGCGTGAACAACAGGCATAGCTAAGTGTTTTACTCAAATATCAGTACATTGTAACAGCCTAAACATTACGAAACCTCTATTTGATCAAATAAAGCGTAATGTAATTCAACACTCTCTCATAGACCATACACAAAAAGGGCTTATCTCACGTGGACAGATTTTGGGCAGAGTAAATCCTCTCACTTCGCCTCTTCCTCTCTGTTTTACCTTAGACTTACTAGTACATTACCATACTGTGAACCACCCTGGATGCAAAAGGTTGGGCAAGATTAAACTTGTTAGTCAATGTATCTGACATTATAAAATGAAATTGCTCAACCAACCATGATTCTTCATTACATAGATTTCCCTAGATCTTTTAAGCTCTATTTAGATTGCTACCTTTTGACTGCTCCTTGCATGAGATTATGGGAAGATTACAGCAACTATGACTGGACTAATTGACTATTAGTCATTCAGTCTCAATACAATACATGTTTTTATGGTTGACAGGATACTGACAAGGCATGTCAGTTCAACGTCTAGTTTTGATTTACATTTGGTTGAGTTGTCCTAATGTTTTGTACACTCAGTGTATATCAGCCTCATTTGAGTGTATGATTTTGTTACGCTATACGTGTGTGTGTGTAGTCAGAGGGTCTGTAGGACCACCAAGCAACCACAGCATTACCCTGTATCATGTTTTCCTAGCCCCAACCCTGGCCTAGCATTGAGTTGATCTGATGTCATCAGTTGTTTGTTCGGATTCAATTATTGATTAGTACTCCAGATTTCAACGCACAGACCAAATCAAACAAAATGGAGGAGAATATTGTTGTGTGCTTACCACATTATCATACTGAGTATCACATTGGATGCATGTCACAATCGTTGAGAGACAGGTCAGACCAAGGTGCAGTGTATGCGTACATGTTTATTAATAAGGATAGACACTAGACAAAATCAACGAAACGCGAAGTCCTATGGGCTATACACGGAAACAAGCCAAAAAGGAACACAAACAAGATCCCACAACCCAGGCAGAAAAACTGGCTGCCTAAGTATGATCCCCAATCAGAGACAACGAGCGACAGCTGCTGGGAACCACACCGGCCAAACATAGATATACAAAACATAGAGTTTCACACCCTGACCAAACTACCTAGAGAATAACAGTCTCTCCAGGTCAGGCGTGACAGTACCCCCAAAGGTGCATACTCCGGCCGCACCAACCTGACCATTAGGTAGGGTCCGCATTCAGCCGCGGAGGCAGCTCGGGCGTGACGACCTCTCCCCTCTCTGCCTCCCGTTGCACCCCTGGTCTGGTCTGGACCTCGGTGCGATAAGCTTCCCCTCTCCTTCCTCCCACAATGCACCAAGCCCTGTCTGGACCCTGGTGTGGGAGGCCCCCCGTACCTGGAGAGGGGCTGACGTCTGGGCCTGGATCAGCAATCCTCTCGCAATGTACCAAGCCCTGTCTGGACCTGGTGTGGGAGACCCCGACCCTGGAGAGGGACCGACGTCAGGGCCTGGAGTGGAGCCGCTGATCGGAGCTGAACTGGACCCGGTGGAGCAGACTGCTCTGGCCCGGAGTGGAGCCGCTGACCGGAGCTGGGAATAGGCACCAGTGGAGTGGAGCCGCTGACCGGAGCTAGACTGGGCACCGGACTGGATACGCGCACCACTGGTTTGGTGGCGGAGAGCAGGTACGGGGCGTACTGGACTGTGGAGGCGCACTGGAGGTCTGGAGCGTAGAGCTGGCACAACCCGTCCTGGCTGGATGCCCACTTCCACACAGTACGTGGCGTGGCGTTAACACAGGACGCACTGGGCTGTGCACGCGCACTGGCGACACAGTACGTAGAACCGGCGCAGGATATGCTGGACCGAGGAGGCGTACTGAGACCAGGGTCCTCTACCAGCCAATATCTCCTCCCAAGTCCAAAATGACTTCCCCACCTGTGTCCAGGGTGTCTGCTGCTCCTGGGCACGCTGCTTGGTCCCGTTTTGGTGGGATCTTCTGTCACGATCGTATGCGAGACGGGTCAGACCAGAGGTGCAGCGTGGTATGCGTACATGTTTATTAATAAGGATAAACACTAGTCAAAATCAACTAAACAAGCCAAACATGAACACAAACAAGATCCCACAACCCAGGCAGGAAAACTGGCTGCCTAAGTATGGTCCCCAATCAGAGACAACGAGCGACAGCTGCCTCTGATTGGGAACCACACCCGGCCAAACATAGAAATACAAAACATAGAGTTTCACACCCTGACCAAACTACCAAGAGAATAACAGTCAGGGCGTGACAATGCAACAGTCAGGTTGGGCAAGATTGAACTTTTTAGACAATCTTACAAAATCAAATTGCTCAACCAACCATGATTCAAATGTACATTAGTAAGAGGTTTGAACTATTAGTGAATTTATAGATACAGGACAGCTACCTAACTACCTTATTTGGCAGCAATACACATTATGATCTTGTTGCCATTTACAGGTAGGCCTACAATTTTTACTTTTTCTGAAACTATAACTGTACTTAATTGACCATTCAGTCATCAGTCTCTATCACACAACAAATTCGTTTGATTATAGTTGACAGGATATTTTAATATGCCATTTAGCAGACGCTTTTATCCAAAGCGACTTACAGTCATGTGCGCATACATTTTTACGTATGGGTGGTCCCGGGGATCGAACCCACTACCCTGGCGTTAGAAGCGCCATGCTCTACCAATTGAGCTACAGAGGACCACAAACAAATATTGCTACAGAGGATATGACAAACAAATATGTTTCATTGTCACACATACCAGGGTGCAGTGAAATGTGTTGTTTTATTATCATCACTAGTTTGAGCTAGTTAAGAACCTTCAGGCTGGAACCTGACAAATCAAATAGTTGAAACTATGTCAAATAAAACCACAGTGTTGTTTTTAGCAAATATATAAATCCTTCTAGTGACAGACATGGTAGCAGCTTTTCCCATTTTCAGTTGTTTCAACACATTGGATCTCTTCAACATAGGCGGGGCTGCCTAGCTGATTTATTATGTTGTTTACACTGGTGTTTTTTCCATTTTGGAGTTCAGAGAGGAACATTTTCAGTGATGAAATGACAGACGGGTGTTACACACAGTCAGAAAGCCTATCCTACTGTATTCGGAAATGTCCGGCCAAGTCATCCTCCTGCAACATTCCTAGGATTAGATAGCAGCCCAACCCTTGGTTTACTCATTGGCACTGGCTATATTAGCACCAGTTTTGGATGTCTGTCCATTTTATGGTCTCCTTCACAGTAGGCTCATACAGGACAGGAACTCAGAACATAATTGTAAAAGAGATGGAGCTACTGAGGACTGCACTTCTTGTTGTGTTTATCACAACAGCATTCTACAAACCGGTAAGTGGGTGAACATTTGATATTTTCCTTCTTTTCCAGAATTAGTAGTAGTAGTGGCTAGGGGCAACTTTCCCTGGGAAATTGAATCCCCCAGTTTTATAATTGGAATGTGATACAGAAACGAGGAAAAGGTGTGCTTTAGGACCATGCGGGACGCCTCCGAGCGGTCGGGTAGGCTGTTTGGAGTGTTTATCTGACTGGATATAAGAAAGAAATAAAAACTATTATGTCCCCCCACTTCTAAACCAAAGTTGCGCCCCTGTTAGTGGCTATCATTACAGTATTTTCAGGTGCTGTTGTCTTGTGTTTTGTTCACTCCACAGTTTGGCAGGCCTGGACACCACAATGGCCATAAAGCATCAAATTCATTGCAATGGTTGAAATGGTATGAGAGGGCCACTCTTCTGAGGATGTCATCAGACACAGAAATGAAAGAGGCCTTGAATCACAAAGTTATTTGATTCTTCCAGAATCAATGGAGTCTTCCTCGGAATCCAATGAATCTTCAGAATCCAACCAGTCCTCGGAATCCAACGAGTCCTCAGAATCTGATCAATCAAGTTCAGAGGAGATCTTCCCTGAGAGGACGACAGCTGTACCAACTGCTTCAACCACAGTGAACCCACCCACTGCTGCCATGTCAACTATCCCACCAGTGACAGAAATGTCCACGAATGGGCCAATCATCAATGAAACAACACCTTCACCAGGGGGACATTACTGCATGTGTCACTGAGGACATTATAACTCCCACTCCAGCGACTCCCCTCCAGAAACTCCCCCTCCAGTCACAGAGAACAGAGGAGACAGTCTTTAAATGTTTATACATATTAGTCAGAATTCAAACAAAATTATTCCAAAGAATTTATATCATTGTTTGTTTTATGGACCATTTACTTGAAGAATATATTTAAACCTTTGAATGCATTTATAGCTTTTGTTATCAGCTTCAGAATAGTACTATAGGTAAATTCCCAAATGGAAAAGGATAATGAAAAACAAATAAGAATCTTGTATGGCAAAATAAGATTTTTTATCTGGTAAGATTTTGTATGTTTTGTCAGTATATGTCAGTAGTGTATTTGTATGTCTTAACTTATATTACTAATATGACATACACAATTCACTACATGATTGTGGTGAATTTTCACATCAGGGGTCTCCCAACCTTTTCTAGTATGAGAGCAACTTTCTTTATAGCTTTCAAATAGGCACATTCTTCTCTTTTCCTCCACCCTGCAATTCTTTCCTAGGTCCTTGGTGTACAACATATGTTTTCTGTCAATATACCAGGTAAAAAGAATGGTTAATAAACAACTCTAAAGGAGCTCCATAAAATGCTATTTCGTATTTTCCTGAATTCTGTTTTCTCTGTTAGTTTTTTTCCTAGTTTGGGATTTCCTTCATTTTTTAAAACTTTCAATATTACAATTATTTATAGAGAAACAACGAAAATTGATGTTCTGAGTCCATAACAATTCTTAAATCACATTAGAAGATCATTTTTTAGTTATAAAACAACAAACAAATTTCGATTTTTTGTGTAATTACCCTTTAATTGCGCAACTAGCAAGAGTTGGGATATTGGGAGAGACCGGGAAGAGAACGGGCCTAAGGTATTCTGGGCAGAGCAACATTTTGAGCCAGGCTCCTTTCACGAGATCGTAGACGCACAGTTCTTTTTAAAGGGCTCCGAAGTTTATCAACAAATATTCAACCAGGAGACAATTGAACTTTGCTATTGGGGGGTTCCCCAGGTAGCGAGGGGAATGGCGTCCCTTGAGAGGGCAAGAACGAGATGTCTGTCAGGAGAAGTACAATATAATCATAGGAGCCGTATACTTGGAATACAGAGTAGAAATGGAGGGAAAAAGAGAGGCAGAGGAGTTCGAAGAGAAAGAGGGAGGAAGAGGGTGAGCTTAAGAATGGTGGAAAAAAGGGAGATGGTTTGTTAAAGAAGAATGGTAGAAAGTGTTAGAAGAGTGAGCTGTACGCCGGATCGAAGACAGGAGGAGAAATGGAAGTGAGTGAGGGCGAATTATCGGAGGTGGTAGGTGTGGTGAAGTTCTCGGAGCCCGAGGCTTGCACCGAGGGTCAGTCAGTGGCGACCCGTCATTCAGGGCAGGTGGGGCAGAGCGTAAGGGTTGGTAATGTTCTCTAGTTGATCCCTGATTATAATATCTTATGTTTCACCGAGTCGTGGCTGAACGAAGACACGGATAATGTAGAGCTGGCGAGATTTTCCATGCATCGGCAGGACAGAGAAGCTACGTCTGGTAAGACGAGGGGCGGGGGTGTGTGTCTATTTGTCAATAACAGCTGGTGCGCAATGTCTAATATTAAAGAAGTCTTGAGGTATTGCTCGCCTGAGGTAGAGTACCTTATGATAAGCAGTAGACCACACTATCTACCAAGAGAGTTCTCATCTATATTATTCGTAGCTGTCTATTTACTACCACAAACCTATGCTGGCACTAAGACCGCACTCAACGAGCTGTATAAGGCCATAAGCAAACAAGAAAATACTAATCCAGAAGCGGCGCTCCTAGTGGCCGGGGACTTTTAATGCAGGCAAACTTAAATCCGTTTTGCCTAATTTCTACCAGCATATCACATGTGCAACCAGAGGGAAAAAAACACTGGACCACCTTTACTCCACACACAGAAACGCATACACATCTCTCCCTCGCACTCCATTTGGCAAATCTGACCATAATTCTATACTCCTGATTCCTGCTTACAAGCAAAAACTAAAGCAGGAAGTACCAGTGACTCGTTCAATACGGAAGTGGTCAGATGATGTGGATGCTACGCTACAGGACTGTTTTGCTAGCACAGACTGGAATATGTTCCGGGATTCATCCAATGGTATGGAGTAGTATACCACCTCAGTCATCGGCTTCATAAATAAGTGCATCGACGACGTCGTCCCCAGAGTGA
The DNA here is from genome assembly GCF_020615455.1 of Coregonus clupeaformis. Lineage (NCBI taxonomy): Eukaryota > Metazoa > Chordata > Actinopteri > Salmoniformes > Salmonidae > Coregonus > Coregonus clupeaformis. Next base: position 6,507 of record NW_025533961.1, read on the forward strand.
CCGTATGTACATATCCCAGCCAGAATCCATGGATTACAGGCAACATCCGCATCGAGCTAAAGGCTAGAGCTGCCGCTTTCAAGGAGCAGGACACTAATCCGGACGCTTATAAGAAATCCCTCTACGCCCTCAGACGAACCATCAAACAGGTAAACCATCAATACAGGATTCAGATTGAATCCTACTACACTGGCTCTGATGCTCATCGGATGTGGCAGGGCTTGAAAACTATTACTGTCTACGAAGGGAAACGCGTGCTGCCCAGTGACTTGAGCCTACCAGACGAGTTAAATGCCTTTCATGCTCGCTTTGAGGCAAGCAACACTGAAGCATGCATGAGAGCACCAGCTGTTCCGGACAACTGTGTGATAACGCTCTCGGTAGCTGATGTGAGCAAGACCTTTAAACAGGTCAACATTCACAAAGCTGCGGGGCCAGACGGAATACCAGGACGTGTACTCAAAGCAAGCGCGGACCAACTGGCAAGTGTCTTCACTGACATTTTCAACCTCTCCCTGACTGAGTCTGTAATACCTACATGTTTCAAGCAGACCACCATGGTCCCTGTGCCCAAGGAAGTGAAGGTAACCTGCCTAAATGATTACCGTAGCACTCACGTCTGTAGCCATGAAGTACTTTGAAAGGCTGGTCATGGCTCACATCAACAGCATCATCCCGGATACCATAGACCCACTCCAATTCGCATACCGCCCCAACAGATCCACAGATGACGCAATCTCATTCGCACGCCACACTGCCCTTTCCTATCTGGACAAAAGGAACACCTATGTGAGAATGCTGTTCATTGACTACAGCTCAGCGTTCAACACCATAGTGCCCACAAAGCTCATCACGAAGCTAATGACCCTGGGACTAAACACCTCCCTCTGCAACTGGATCCTGGACATCCTGACTTGCCGCCCCCAGGTGGTAAGGGTAGGCAACAACACGTCTGCCACTCAGATCCTCAACACTGGGGACCTCCGTGGTGCGTGCTTATTCCCCTCCTGTACTCCATGTTCACCTACAACTGCGTGGCCAAACACGACTCCAACACCATCATTAAGTTTGCTGATGACACAACAGTGGTAGGCCTGATCACCGACAATGATGAGACAGCCTACAGGGAGGAGGTCAGAGACCTGGCAGTGCGGTGCCAGGAAAACAACCTTTCCCTCAATGTGAGCAAGACAAAGGAGCTGATCGTGGACTACAGGAAAAGGCGGGCCGAACAGGCCCTCATTAACATCAACAGGGCTGTAGTGCAGCAGGTCGAGAGTTTCAAGTTCCTTCGTGTACACATCACCAACGAACTATCATGGTCCAAACACACCAAGACAGTCGTGAAGGGCACGACAACACCTTTTCCCCCTCAGGAGACTAAAAAGATTTGGCATGGGTCCCCAGATCCTCAAATTATTTTATTGTGTTACTTTTTATAATTGTTTTATAAAATGTTTTGTTTTTTCTTTTTTTAACTTTAGTTTATTTGGTCAATATTTTCTTAACTGTAAGTAAGCATTTCAGGGTAAGGTCTACACCTGTTGTATTCGGCACATGTGACAAATAAAGTTTGATTTGATTTGATTGGGTAATGTTCTCTGGTTGTGCCGTGATTGGCTCAGTGTTCTGTCACTCATGGGGACACTACATCACTGCCAAATCTAAGGGTAGACCTTGAATATTCAAGCCCATTGGGTGCTGCCATAGAGTTACATTAGAAGTGCCCAACCAAGAAGGCTCAAGGTCATTGGCCACAGATAAAATGACGTCAAATCACATTATATCTACAGTAGCTTTGATTGGACTGATCATGTCAACATCATACTTTCAAAATCTTAGCTAGCCAGCTAGCAGTCATCATCATGAATCAAGTCGACAATCTACTGGCAAATGCTTTTTCCTTGTCATATGAAGAGAAATAATGAAGAGAAATTATAGATAAAACATATCGGTTCTCATCGGCCATTGGACCTAAACATTACACAACAAGTTGGAAATCGCAAATTCAACAATGAGTGGTTGGGAAGGAATAAGTGGCTAACTGCAAAGCAATCACTAGCCTGCTATTCATTGGAGTGAGTTTGTGGTTCCAAGTCTGGGTTTAAGGGTCTCTTTTCCAAGCTTAAAAGGATAAACATTCTACATTGGCCATGTTGTCAATCCAGCATGACTTCTGCTGCGCTCAAAACAACTGGAAACTCAGAACTGGGAAATATGACTTCAGTGAGTTCAAGACAACTGGGAGCTCTGAAGAAAAAACTAGCTTTGACTGGGAAAATACGTTTTGAACGGTCATCCAACTCAGAATTGCAAGTCGGGAACTCGGGCCTCTTTCTAGAGCTCTGACCTGAAGATCACAGACGTTATCATGATTCGACCTTGTTTTTTTCAGTGTTCCCAGTTGTCTTGAAAGCACCATAAATCCAGAGAATGCCAGACTTTGATGACAAAATTTGCCCACGAAGGACCGCCACGCCATCTTCCTGTTCAAATGAGCACAGCACAACAAGGTGAGTCCAAAAATGTCTTGTATGCTGCTACATAAATTATGTAATATGCCAGGGAGATATGTACAGTATACTGTAGCTAAGAAAGTAACACTAAGTGTATGTTGTGTAGTAAGCTGTTAGTAGCCCATGTGCCTCACTCTAATAATTTGGTCCCTTTCCCCCCTCTTAATTTCGCCTACTGTTCTGATTTGGTGGTGCACAGGTAGCCTATAGCCTGTTTTAGAGAAATGTAATCATCGAAAATTTCATTGTCTGCTTTATTTATCCTACGGTTCTGACTTGGTGTACAGGGAGAATACTGTAAGAACGGCCCATGTTCTGAATTCTGTCGCTGTACATTTCAAAAGTGCTGAACAAATAGTTATATTGACTACCTCCATCCTAGCTCGCTCATTAATGTCTTAATCGAAATTACGGATTGCCTCTGATCCGCTCGTCGTCCCCTTATGCCATAGTTTGTACATCTCAATTGTCAGTACAGTGCCATGCAAAAGTATTCATCCCCCTTGGCGTTTTTCCTATTTTGTTGCATTACAACCTGTAATTTAAATGGCTTTTTATTTGGATTTCATGTAATGGACATACACAAAATAGTCCAAATTGGTGAAGTGAAATGAAAAAAATTACAGAAAAGTGGTGCGTGCATATGTTTCACCCCCTTTGCTATGAAGCCCCTAAATAAGATCTGGTGCAACCAATTACCTTCAGAAGTCACATAATTAGTTAAATAAAGTCCACGTGTGCAATCTAAGTGTCACATGATCTGTCACATGATCTCAGTATATATACACCTGTTCTGAAAGGCCCCAGAGTCTGCAGCGCAACTAAGCAAGGGGCACCACCAAGCAAGCGGCACCATGAAGACCAAGGAGCTCTCCAAACAGGTCAGCGACAAAGTTGTGGAGAAGTACAGATCAGGGTTGGGTTATAAAAATATATCCAAAACTTTGAACATCCCACAGAGCACCATTAAATCCATTATTAAAAAATTGAAAGAATATGGCACCACAACAAACCTGCCAAGAGAGGGCTGCCCACCAAAACTCACAGACCAGGCAAGGAGGGCATTAATCAGAGAGGTAACAAAGAGACCAAAAATAACCCTGAAGGAGCTGCAAAGCTCCACAGCGGAGATTGGAGTATCTGTCCATAGGACCACTTTAAGCCATACACTCCACAGAGCTGGGCTTTACAGAAGAGTGGCCAGAAAAAAAGCCATTGCTTAAAGAAAAAAATAAGCAAACACGTTTGGTGTTCGCCAAAAGGCATGTGGGAGACTCCCCAAACATATGGAAGAAGGTACTCTGGTCAGATGAGACTAAAATTGAGCTTTTTGGCCATCAAGGAAAACCCTATGTCTGGCGCAAACCCAACACCTCTCATCACCCTGAGAACACCATGAAGCATGGTGGTAGCAGCATCATGCTGTGGGGATGTTTTTCATCGGCAGGGACTGGGAAGCTGGTCAGAAATGAAGGAATGATGGATGGCGCTAAATACAGGGAAATTCTTGAGGGAAACCTGTTTCAGTCTTCCAGAGATTTGAGACTGGGACGGAGGTTCACCTTCCAGCAGGACAATGACCCTAAGCATACTGCTAAAGCAACACTTGAGTGGTTTAAGGCGAAACATTTAAATGTCTTGGAATGGCCTAGTCAAAGCCCAGACCTCAATTTGTGGTATGACTTAAAGATTGCTGTACACCAGTGGAACCCATCCAACTTGAAGGAGCTGGAGCAGTTTTGCCTTGAAGAATGGGCAAAAATCAGAGTGGCTAGATGTGCCAAGATAATAGAGAGACATGCCCCAAGAGACTTGCAGCTGTAATTGCTGCAAAAGGTGGCTCTACAAAGTATTGACTTTGGGGGGGTGAATAGTTATGCACGCTCAAGTTTTCTGTTTTTTTTTCTTATTATTTCTTGTTTGTTTCACAATAAAAAATATTTTGCATCTTCAAAGTGGTAGGCATGTTGTGTAAATCAAATGATACAACCCTCCCAAAAATCTATTTTAATTCCAGGTTGTAAGGCAACAATGAAAAATGCCAATGGGGGTGAATAATTTCGCAAGCCACTGTAGAAACCACATTCGTTTAAGCAAGTCAGCCATATCAGCTATGTTTTTTTTTTAAGGCAGTAAATGAGGCTGAATTAACTGTTTCGCTGCCAGACAAGGCTCCACTGATAGCCAGGTGTAGCAGTGGTAAGGTGTTGGGACTGCTGTTGGGACAGTTTTATGTAGGCCCTAACAGTTTGCGGGCACCGTTTGTCACCGTTATAGTTCAATTAATGTATTGTTTAGTGTTGTGTTGTGTAGTGGCTTTCCTGGCATGCATCCCCCCCCAAAAAAAAAAATGTTTGCCCCACCAACATTTACATGCTAAAATCGCCACTGGTCAGGATAAAGATGAGTCTGTGACGGTAGGAGTGAAATATTTTGAAATAGTGGACCCTTGCCTTTTGGCTGATTCATTTGTGGTTTCAGGGTGGGTGAAAACAGAGTAGGGTGCTGTGGAATCGGTGAAAGTAACCAGAAGTGGTCTTGTGATAATTATTTATGTTTCAGCAGGCGCTCCGCGTCAAACGAATGGGGACAAGAGATGTCAATTGTTTTGCCCTCAAGAAAAGGGCGCCATTGAAAGGAGTGATTACTGGGGTAGCGGTAAATGTGAAAGTTGACCAACTGAAGGGGAAGATTCCCGGTGTTTGTGATGCTCGTCGTTTGGTGCGACGCAGACAGGATGGCATGAGTGGTGACACAGACGAGTCGTTGTCTGTTCTTTTGAGTTTTGATGTTGAGTCTTTGCCATACAAAGTGATGTTAGGACATACTGTATAAATTATCCCATACAAGCTTTTGTGCCGAATACATTACGTTGTTACAGGTGTCAAGCTTATGGGCATGTGGCATAAGTGTGTAGGAGGGAGGTTCCTAGGTGTGAGAAGTGTACAGAAGGGCATGAGACAAAGGAATGTGTAGCAATGGGGAAAGAAGTGGTATGTGTTAAAATGTAGGGGTGCCAATGGGGCTGGGGATCAGAAATGTCCGGTGCAACAGAGGCAGGTTTCCAGGGTTAGAGTAGTGCAGAAGTTGTGAAGAATGTAGAGGAAGATGGGTCAAGGTGGAGGGATCCTGAGAGGAGTGGTGTGAGTAGAAGATCTGTACCAGTACAGAGGGATAGGCCAACAAGTGATATATGCTTCAGTAAGATTAGATTTTTAGCATTTATAGCAATGGTTATCAACTGTACTGCAGGGATGGAATGTAAGTCACAGAAAATTGAGGTTGTGGTGGCAGCTGCAGAGAAGTATTTGGGTGTACGAGACTTTACGTCGGAAGGGTTACACGGTGTGTTGAGTGGTGGTGTCCCGTCCTTTCAAGCTGTTGGCTTGAGGTAGGACTAGATAGATTTAAATAGTGGAGTAGGGTGGTGGGTTTTTAATTGAAAGTAGGGTTAGATGGTAGGGTATTTGTTGATTTTTGTTTTTTTGTTGTTGTTTTTTAAAGCAAAGTATAAGGGAGTTATACTCCAGTCTAGTGTGTGGCGGTAATGCAACATTTATTGGATGCCAACCGCCATTAAACCTCATCGAAGAAGAAGAAGACGAAGAAAAATAATGTGTTGGTCTAGCAATGTTTCTGCTGTTCGGTCTACTGCTGCAGCACATGTCATGACAAAGTTTGCAAAACAATCGCCACCCAATTGATACAAATTAGCATGATATAGTTCTGTCAGGTAAGCCTACTTTGCAGTTAACATTTATCTGAGAAGGTTTTTGGGAAAGTCTTTCTGTCATGTCTACCCATAAGAGTCAGACGGTTGTCATTAGCATCGCTATCTGGCTACATACAGAGTGGTAGACAAACAGGAGCACCAAACAGACAGATAGGAAATGAATTGGCAGATATTGTGTTACGTTTGGCTTTTTAAGGCAATAGTGGCAAACCAGGGGTGGGATAATGTCAACGTGGCTTTGATTGTATAGTAGCCGGGAGCTTTATGTTTATGACAGTTTGCGATGGAACACATTAAGAAATGCATGTACTTTCAGAATTGATTGGTGAGATACTCATAGGTGGGCTGTGAGCTACTGCTAGATCACGATCTATTTGTTGGAGACCAACTGTCCTACATAGATATGGTATGACATATTTGAGGCAAAATATATTAATTATGAGTAATATATGAATATTATAATAAAAGTGTTATGTACAAAGTAAATGTTTTCCTTATAGCTTTCACATTGTTTTTATAAGTCAACATACTGTAGAAAGACTATGACAATTACTATATTTGTATATACATTTTCATGTATGAGTTAACATGGGTAAGGCTAGGCAGCACCTCCTACTGGACAGTTGATTTATCTACAGCTATGCCTTTGGTCTCCTATCCAGGGTTTTAAGCAGTGGTGGAAAAAGTACCCAATTGTCATACAGTGGCTTGCGAAAGTATTCACCCCCCTTGGCATTTTTGCTATTTCGCTGCCTTACAACCTGGAATTTAAATTGATGTTTTGGGGGTTTGTATGATTTGATTTACACAACATGCTTACCACTTTGAAGATGCAAAATATTTTTTATTGTGAAACAAACAAGAAATAAGACAAAAAAACAGAAAACTTGAGCATCATAATCTAGTGGGTATGATATAGACAATTGCCTTTTTATAATGATTTATTTGTATGATTGTGTTAAGATCCAGTATGTCTTTACATGTGTTGTCCTTTGAGGAAGGCCCTCAAAATTGTCAAAGACTCCAGCCACCCTAGTCATAGACTGTTCTCTCTGCTACCGCACGGCAAGCGGTACCGGAGTGCCAAGTCTAGGTCCAAAAGACTTCTCAACAGCTTCTACCCCCAAGCCATAAGACTCCTGAACAGCTATTCATGGCTACCCGGACTATTTGCACTGCCCCCCCACCCCATCCTTTTTACGCTGCTGCTACTCTGTTAATTATTTATGCATAATCACTTTAACTCTACCCACATGTACATATTACTTCAACTACCTCAACTAGCCGGTGCCCCCGCACATTGACTCTGCACCGGTACCCCCCTGTATATATAGCCTCCCTATTGTTATTTTATTTTACTTCTGCTCTTTTTTTCACAACACTTTTTTTGTTGTTGTTTTATTTTTACTTTTTTTGTTAAAAATAAATGCACTGTTGGTTAAGGGCTGTAAGTAAGCATTTCACTGTAATGTCTGCACCTGTTGTATTCGGTGCATGTGACCAATAAAATTTGATTTGATTTTATTTGTACCCAATAAAGAGAGAGAAGAATATTGGAATTGAGAAAATATTTGTCTCTTTACTTTTTATTGTAATGCAATCAAGTTTTTGTTATGTATGATAACTCTAAATAGATTATTAGTGTATGTTTGCACTCTTGGAATGGAGTATTATTACACACTTGGATTGAGTGTATCTTTGGGATTTTGTTTTACTTTGACTGTGGTGTGATCCACTCCTACAGCACTCTCTTGTGGTTATCTGCTGCACTACACTGCTAAGAGTTCATAGCTTCATTTGAACTCTATCTTCCTCCTGACTGAGGCAACAGCTCATCAGATGAGACATTTGTGTAAGGAATGAGACGTTGACTGTGACAGGACCTTTTGTTCATATTTGAGCTCAGAATGAACTGAATGATGGTGTGTGATGGAGTATGGTCTAGGAGGGCCCTCATCATAAAGCCATAAATCATACTGTGTGTCTAGTCACTTTCTCTGGTGAACACAATTATGAATACTGAGTCTGTAATTTAGCTCATAATGTACGAGTCTCTGCATAGTGCTATACACAGAGATTAATTGCTCAGTAGATTCAACAAAGTATATCAATGTGAAATAACAGACCCACCATGCGTTTTTATGAAAAAATGAATTTATTTAGAAACGATACAACATTATACCTACAGTAAAAATGGGACAAACAACATGTAGTGTAAATAATTGTGCAATTGAACAAAATGGACTGTTCCTTATGTCCTGATGAGATGGCTAGTATTGCTCTTATCAGGTATTATTGTCGTACTGTATTAGACCTTAAGGGCCCTCTGTTTGTTATTCTCTGTTCTGACCTCTCCTCCTAAGGCTGGGTCATAGAGCACCTTCCTGGTCCTGGTAGCATTCTTCACTGTCGACAGCAGCAGGATGAGAAAGACAGGCCTTTACTAGGCATTGATGACGACGGGAGCGTCGGTAGTGATGGCAGCCTCTGTGACCGCCTCCTCAGCCGAGTCGCTGTCACTCTCCTGGCTCTCGTCGCTCCCGGCTGAGTCGCTGTCTGCTGCCCCGGGCGTGGCTGTAGCCTCCTCACTGCTGTTGCTGCTGTCAGTCTCATCACTGGCGCTGGTGCTCTCGCTGGTGCCGTTGCTGCTAGCGCTACTGGTGCTCTCACTTGTCGCATCACTGGCGCTAGTGCTGGCACTCTCTGCCTCTTCCTCCTCCAGGCTCTCAGCTCCCTGGCTCTCGGGGCTCTCATGGGGGCCGCTGTCCTGGCTGGCTTTGTCGATGTGCGCTTGGCGCAGGCTGGGCTCCTGGGCTGTCCCGCTGGAGGCATCCAAACCCTGGCTCTCCACCTCGGGGGTGCTGGTGTCCTCTTCCATAAAATCATGCACCTGCAGGGCCTGGAGAGAGGTGATGGAAGGATGTTTAGAGACAATTCTTACAACTAAATGGAAGGGAATAATGCTTGTGAGTTTGAGATGGAGAATTCTAACACAGAGGAAAGACAAATGGACCTTGAACACCTTCAGCGTCTTCTCAATCTCGTTTCCTAGCCCGGTGTTGTAGACGGACACCTTCTTGCCAGCATACATGCCCTCGTCCATCTTTCCATAGGATTTGTATGTGGAGGGTCCCTTCTCGATGTTGTTGGTATCTACATAGATGATGGACTTCTTGTAGTCGCCGGGGTAGCCCATGCTGTCTCCGCGTCCGTCGTCGTAGATGGGGGCCTCGGTGGGAGCCAGGGTGGGCTCAACAGTGGGCTCAGCGGTGGGAGGGGCAGCGGTTGTGTCTGCCTCCCCAGACTCTGACTCCTCTGTTTCCTGAAAACACATCACAACAACATCTTTAGTCTTACGTCACCTTTATAAGATGTGAATTTAAAATAAGAGCTTAGTGAACGCTCCTGTCTGTCGAGATTAGCTAGACGTCTTCATTGAACTATAAACTATAGACTGTGTGGTCCTGTAGACTTACTGGAGCCATAACTACACGTACATCTACGAATGAAAATGTGACTCAATATATCCTACACATGAATAGTTTTATACATTGTGTATTACATCACTGTCTGTGCTGTCCTTGCTTTCATCACTGTCTGCACTGTCTGTTGATGCTGTGCTGTCCGCTGTTGGGTCTGATGTAGGATCAGCTCCCTGGATAATAGAAAAACAGGACCCATCAGCATGTCAACATCCATCAACAACATCCATCAAAAGCACAGATATGGTTGTCTCTATCAGGTGTAAGAGTGATTTAGCGTCTTATGCTACGACAGAATGATGTTTTACTTCTGTTTCATCTTCGTCGGAGCTCTCGTCTGATGCTGTACCAGCACCCACATTCTAAAAGAAAACCGCAGCATTAAGAAGAGTCCAATAAAAACGGTATAGGACAAATGTATACATTTCAATGCCAATACACATACAGAATAGAAAGTAATGTTCCCTGAAAGAAGGTGAACACGCTCTTACCTGTACAGATGCAACCTGGGGGAGTTCTGCTGGGGCTTTCCGAAGCACCGGAGCTGGTTTTACCTGCCAACATGAACATGAATTGAAGTTGATACCAAGCACACGTCTGTCTGTCCGTCTGCCTGTCTGTCAATATATATGTTCTCATATGAGAGGAACACTCACCACTTCCTCTGAGCTCTCTGAACTGCTGCTGGACGAGCGTTTCACTGGGCGACAGAGGACCGTTGCAAAGAGCAGGACGAAAACAATTGCAGCCTTCATTGTCACAATGTGTATCTGAAACGAGAGCCAATCCACCAAAATGATGTGAACTGAAGATACAAACTCTGTTGAAAGCTGTACAGTATGTTGGCTACATTTAACACCCTTTTAAACTGAAAATGTGATACATTATTTTCAATTACAGCCAAAATGCCTGGATGGGAGGCAATTAGACTGAGTTTAACTGCAAAGTGCCTGTGAAGTCCTGCTTTGTAATGGTTAAAGAATTAAAGCCTTGATTAGTATACAGGGAGAACTAACCATGGGCTATTATGAGTCTCCACCATAGCTAAGTGGAGGGACTCTGGCCGGAAGTGCACTCCTTTTAAAGTCCCTAACCGTTGGCAGACAACATGGGCTTCCCTCCCAGCTAATGACATCCAGCCTACCCTAGCTATCCTACCCCCATGCATGAACGTCTCCCTTGTTTTCCAGCTCAGCTACTCTCAGCTAGAACAACACTACATAAAGTATAACTCTGAGCAGGCAGTGTTTTAGCTATACCTATAATGATCCCTGCACAGTGTATAATTCCCCAAGTTAAAAGTGGAAGTCTGGAAGACCACAGTCAGTCCAGGGAGGCAGGGAACATGATGAACGCCCCTCAGCTTTATTTTGGAAGCCAACTCTACTTTGTCATTTGGTCCTTGGGTTCTAGAATGATGAGCCCTTAAATTTGTGGTGTCGACAGATGGAAGTGTGACGGAGGCAAGGCGAGAGAAACTACTAGGGATGTTGAGTGGATGTTGCGTGTAGATGAGGTCTGACTTCAGAAGTAATCAATCCAGCCTTTCAGTTTTGCTGTTATTATTATTTGTCCTCACAGCAGCACTTAAATGCGGTGGTTTATTCTTGGAACATAGGAGTCAGTTAGTTGACAATAAATTAGCTGTGAATTTGAGAGCTGAGCCCAGAGCTTCCTCTTCCTGCTGTCACGTTCACATTCATCACTCCAACACTACAAAACCTAGTTTATGATTGAGCTCACCCTATCAGGTTACCAGAAGTATCCGGTGTATAGAGAGCATGTGTAATAGCACAAACTAATTGTTACAACAGATCACCAAGCTCTCTTTTCTGGTAAATTATGAATTTGCTACTAACCATAATGCATGTATTCTTGTTTACATAAAAAGCCCCAAATGTACAAAGCATTTAGGCATTAAAAGGGTGCTATTTTAGTTTCTAACTGCTGAAATTTGTCTCCTAGCTTTGTCATTCTTTGCACAAACTGTAAAAACATTCACTGCGATTTTCTTTGAGCTTTTACAGGAGAGGATTATACATGTAGAAGGGCTAAACTTAAATTACTTATCGTTCACAAAGCACATGCATAGCATGTCAGTATCAGAATTTACTCTGCTATATTTACATTGTCTATGTGATATCTCCTTCAATTTCCCAAAGAATCACCAAAATCTATGACAGAGTTTGCACCTGAGCACCAATACGAGAGAGAAGCCATTCTTTACCTGGACTTGATCCTCAGAGAATCCACAGGATAGCACTAAATTAGTTAGTCAGGATGAGTGGAGAGCTGCTCAGTATTCTCTTGGATGCCAGAGGAACAGCACAGTTCAGTTTGGATGTGGATGGATGCTGCTGAACGGAGGCTGCTGGTTGGCTTATAAACCCGGCTGCCTCCAGCTCCAGCCAATAGAAGCAGGGCTTGTGTCTTGTGATGTCATGAGGTTTACCACTTCTGGCCCACCTATCCTCTCCCACTCTTCCTGTGGTTAGTGTGGCCACTCAATGCAAACATTCACCAATCGACAAGACAGAGGAAGAAAAAAAACACATATCCTGTATTGTTACAGAAATAAACTGAGGACACAAGCCCTGTGAAATTGAGATCAAATACATGACAGTGCTTACAGTCATATGATGTTAGAAAACACCAAATGAAGAGATACTGGCTTTATTACTAATTAAGGATTTTTCAGCATCTGAACCAGGGTTGAAGTACCAAAACATTACTGTGGGTCTGTAAGGTAATACATATGATCATCACTTCATCATTAAGCCAAGGTCAAAGAAGAGATGGATGTGTCATGTACATTTACAGTGTAGACAGTACAGCTTTTTTGTTAAGAGAGCATTCATATTCTCCCATCTCCATTGGCCTCAATGCAAGACATCATTAGCCAGCATTAACATCACAATTCTACACCCCACTCAGCATGTTTCGTGGGATGATAAGTTTGGACTCATTTTGCCCCTCAGTCATCTTTTTACTGGGTGACTGCGACTCAGTGTCATTATCTGTGAAGCTAGACTAGATCTACTTATATTGCCATTTTTATCTGATAAATGAAAGGTTGTAAATAAGATAATACATACTGAACAAAAATATAAATGCAACATGCAACAATTTCAAAGATTTTACTGAGTTACAGTTCATATAACCAAATCAGTCAACTGAAATAAATAAATTAGGCCCTAATCTATGGATTTCACATGACTGGGCAGGGGCGCAGCCGCTGGGAAGCCAGGCCCAGCCAATCAGAATGAGTTTTTCCCCACAAAACGGCTTCATTACAGACTGAAATACTCCTCAGCACTCCCTCAGATGATCCTGCAGGTGAAGAAGCCGGATGTGGAGGTCCTGGGCTGGCGTGGTCTGTGGTTGTGAGGTTGGTTGGACGTACCGCCAAATTTTCTAAAATGACGTTGGAGGCGGTTTATGGTAGAGAAATTAACATTCAATTCTCTGGCAACAGCTCTGGTGGACGTTGCTGCTGTCAGCATGCCAATTGCACGCTCCCTCAAAACTTGAGACATCTGTGGTATTGTGTTGTGTGACAAAACTGCACATTTTAGAGTGGCCTTTTATTGTCCCCAGCACAAGGTGCACCTGTGTAATTATCATGCTGTTTAATCAGCGGTTTCACACCTATCAGGTGGATTTGTGGTCAACATTTTAGATAAATACGCTTTTTGTGCGTATGGAACATTTCTGTGATCTTTTATTTCAGCTCACCAAAACGTTACATGTTGCGTTTATATTTTTGGAGAGTGCAAGGATATGGAGGAAGAGAACTTCCAGACACCTACGCATTCTCTGAATTCTAGAATATGATTACTTCTCATAAAAGTTGGAGAGCATTGAAATAATGACCCACTAAAGTAGTAGGTATGAAACTAAGGTAGCACCCCTGACTGTTTTCTTTGTCAAACTATCTATCCGAACCATGCAATTAACTTGTCAGGATTCCTGTGTTAATGTTTGACAGGTGTCTGACGTACTCACTGGAGTATGCATTGCTACATGTTGAGTCTGCCATAGTACTTTGAATATAATCCACTATAGCTTGATTTCTTACTATATGATCATAATAAAATAGCCTCTAGTGGCTTTGGTGTTCAGTGGAATGATTTAGGGTGTATTCGTGTATAACTAAATGTTGTAAAAAGGTAGACAAGACACAACATCAGACATGTACAGTGAAACTCCCAGACAGATGTCTGGAAAGCTTGATAGTTGATGCATCAAGTCGAAACATGTTGCATTTGCTACGTTTTCAACTCGTTTGATGTCAAGTCACAACAGTTCAATCTTCTTCAGGTTGTGTCTGGAATTCTCACTGAGATGTCTGATATCCCGGGCTGTCAAATCAACCAGTGGTTCACCAGGAGCTGAACACCAAGACACCTCTAACACCACAACAAGATTACACACTTTCTCCCATTTCTGTCTGATTCAATCATTACCCCAACACCTTGAGTGTATACTTCACATTTTTATCAATAAACAAGGATATTCAAATGAAGTGATTCCAACCAACACCACAAATAATGACATTAACATTTTAGAACTTCACCATTATGTGACACACAAGGAAAATCATTATCTGATGAACTGCACAGTGTGGATATCAAATCACTGGACCACACAGCCCGTATTCTTTATATACTTTGCTTTGTGGAAAGTCTGCAGTAGAATTAGGAGACCCACTTTTATGATCTCCGTAGAGCATGTTGAGGACCTTACTGTAATCCTAGTCTGGTCAATGCAGAGCTGGCAGTTTGGCTGCCTTAAAGCAAAGCTGAAATCAGGGAAAACACATGACTCCAATTGAGCCATGATCCACAACATTAGTTTATGAAGCTGATGTCATTCGTTAAAGTGGAACCCATGTTCAATGACATGCAGCAATGTCGTTAAATGCATTTTAGGCCCGGACCATCAATCTCTGTGGTCATTTAGTTTGGAAATATTATTTAAACTCATTGTAACATACAGTACAGGCATTATGCAGATTGTGTAGTGTTTTAATGGAATATTTAATTAAGCCATCAACTTTCGTTATCGTAAAAAACTATACAAGAGTGTTAATAGTAAGCTAAGATCAGATGTGGTCTCTATCGGCCTGATTCACAGTGAGGAATATCCTGCTGTTGACCCAAAGCATGTACAGTGGGGGAAAAAAGTATTTAGTCAGCCACCAATTGTGCAAGTTCTCCCACTTAAAAAGATGAGAGAGGCCTGTAATTTTCATCATAGGTACACGTCAACTATGACAGACAAAATGAGAAAAGAAAATCCAGAAAATCACATTGTAGGATTTTTAATGAATTTATTTGCAAATTATGGTGGAAAATAAGTATTTGGTCAATAACAAAAGTTTCTCAATACTTTGTTATATACCCTTTGTTGGCAATGACACAGGTCAAACGTTTTCTGTAAGTCTTCACAAGGTTTTCACACACTGTTGCTGGTATTTTGGCCCATTCCTCCATGCAGATCTCCTCTAGAGCAGTGATGTTTTGGGGCTGTCGCTGGGCAACACGGACTTTCAACTCCCTCCAAAGATTTTCTATGGGGTTGAGATCTGGAGACTGGCTAGGCCACTCCAGGACCTTGAAATGCTTCTTACGAAGCCACTCCTTCGTTGCCCGGGCGGTGTGTTTGGGATCATTGTCATGCTGAAAGACCCAGGGGTGAGATCTTGCGTGGAGCCCCAGATCGAGGGAGATTATCAGTGGTCTTGTATGTCTTCCATTTCCTAATAATTGCTCCCACAGTTGATTTCTTCAAACCAAGCTGCTTACCTATTGCAGATTCAGTCTTCCCAGCCTGGTGCAGGTCTACAATTTTGTTTCTGGTGTCCTTTGACAGCTCTTTGGTCTTGGCCATAGTGGAGTTTGGAGTGTGACTGTTTGAAAGTTGTGGACAGGTGTCTTTTATACTGATAACAAGTTCAAACAGGTGCCATTAATACAGGTAACGAGTGGAGGACAGAGGAGCCTCTTAAAGAAGAAGTTACAGGTCTGTGAGAGCCAGAAATCTTGCTTGTTTGTAGGTGACCAAATACTTATTTTCCACCATAATTTGCAAATAAATTCATTAAAAATCCTACAATGTGATTTTCTGGAGAAAAAAAATTCTCAATTTGTCTGTCATAGTTGACGTGTACCTATGATGAAAATTACAGGCCTCTCTCATCTTTTTAAGTGGGAGAACTTGCACAATTGGTGGCTGACTAAATACTTTTTTCCCCACTGTAAATGTGGTATTACCCTAACTATCATACAGTGAAAGAACCTAGGGTCAAACTTTATTTGGATAGTCCAGATAGTCCATCTGTAGATGCTCTACGTACTATCAAAAAACGATCTGTTGATAAGCAACTGCTTGCTAAGGTTAGGGTTAGGTTTAGAATAAGGGTGAGGGTTAAGGTTAGGGTTAGGGCTAGGGTTAGGGTAAAGATTAAGTTTAGGGTTAGGATAAGGGTTAGGGTTAGGATAATGGTTAAGGTTAGGGTTAGTAAATAGTTACATTTAAATGCTACTGATAGTCTGTAGATAGTCTGTAGAGCATCTACAGATGGACTATCCAAATAGAGTGTTACCGAACCCAGTACAGGCCAAGTGGTGGAGGGGAGTTGGAAATCTACTACGACAAGAACTCTTCCAGACAACCCCATTTTCAATGTAGTCATTAACGGTGTGTGTGTGTTACTATACGTTAGTCTGTGTTAACCGCATAATGTCTTCATAATGTCTCTATAAACCCCCATAGGTTTATAGAAGTGTTTGGGTGGTGGAGTTTTGACAGATTCATACATGTACAGTCAGTGTGACATACTGAAAGACAGGAGATCATATTACTTTACATAACTTTCATGTTACTGTAGTTGTCTCAAACTAGTATGTGGGACTGCACCAAGAGAAAGGTTAAATCATCTATTTTATAAATGGTCAAAAATGTAACATACTGCAAGCTATATAACAAAATCAAGAGCCCTACAGAAAATGAACAGGACATGGGGAAATAAACAGACATGGACCATCTCTTTAGATTTCTACGCTAAGTATGTCCTCAGTTGTTTGTGCAAGTGGGAGAGTGTGAATGAAGTCGAAGGCAATTTATCTGAGATAGAGCTATTTGCCATAACCTACACCTGCTCGTCGAACATCCCATTCCAAAATCATGGGCATTAATATGGAGTTGGTCCCCCCTTTGCTGCTATAACAGCCTCCACTCTCCTGGGAAGGCTTTCCACTAGATGTTGGAACATTGCTGCGAGGACTTGCTTCCATTAAACCACAACCAAGAGCATTAGTGAGGTCGGGCACTGATGTTTGGTGATTAGGCCTGGCTCACAGTCAGAGTTCCAATTCATGCCAAAGGTGTTCGATGGGGTTGAGGTCAGGGCTCTGTGCAGGCCAGTCAAGTTCTTCCACACCGATCTCGACAAACCATGGACCTCGCTTTGTGCACGGGGGATTTGTCATGCTGAAACAGGAAAGGGCCTTCCCCAAACTGTTGCCACAAAGTTGGAAGCACAGAATCGTGTAGAATATCAGTGTATACTGTAGCGTTGAGGTTTCCCTTCAATGTAACTAAGGGGCCTAGCCCAAACCATGAAAAACAGCCCCAGACCATTATTCCTCCTCCACCAAACTTTACAGTTGGCACTATGCATTGGGGCAGGCAGTGGTGAAAAAAGTACCCAATCGTCATACTTGAGTAAACGTAAAGATACTTTAATAGAAAATGACTCAAGTAAAAGTGAAAGTCACCCAGTAAAATACTACTTGAGAAAAGTAGTATTTGGTTTTAAATATACAGTACTCATTCAAGGGTTTTTCTTGATTTTTACAAATGTTTACATTGTAGAATAATAGTGAAGACATCAAAACTATGAAATACCACATATGGAATCATGTAGTAACCTTCAAGACTGTTGGAAAAGCATTCCAGGTGAAGCTGGTTGAGAGAATGCCAGGAGTGTGCAAAGCTGTCATCAAGGCAAAGGCTGGCTATTTGAAGAATCTAAAATCTAAAATCTATTTTTATTTGTTTAACACTTTTTTGGAGTTCTCACATATGCTGAGCACTTGTTGGCTGCTTTTCCTTCACTCTGCCGTCCGACTCATCCCAAACCATCTAAATTGGGTTGAGGTCGGGGGATTGTG
The DNA here is from genome assembly GCF_020615455.1 of Coregonus clupeaformis. NCBI lineage: Eukaryota > Metazoa > Chordata > Actinopteri > Salmoniformes > Salmonidae > Coregonus > Coregonus clupeaformis. The sequence continues at coordinate 24,415 of NW_025533961.1, forward strand.
GAGGCCAGGTCGTCTGATGCAGCAATCCATTGCTCTCCTTCTTGGTCAAATAGCCCTTACACAGCCTGGAGGTGTGTTGGGTCATTGTCCTGTTAAAAAACAAAAAGCACCCCCACACCATAACACCTCCTCCTCCATGCTTTACGGTGGGAACTACACATGCAGAGATCATCCATTCACCCACATCACGTCTCACAAAGACACGGCGGTTTGAACACAAAATATCCAATTTGGACTCCAGACCAAAGGACAGATTTCCACCGGTCTAATGTCTATTGCTCGTGTTTCTTGGCCCAAGCAGGTCTCTTCTTCTAGTGTTTTTTTGCAGCAATTCGACCATGAAGGCCTGATTCACACAGTCCCCTCTGAACAGTTGATGTTGAGAAGTGTCTGTTACTTGAACTCTGTGAAGCATTTATTTGGGCTGCAATTTCTGAGGCTGGTAACTCTAATTAACTTATCCTCTGCAGCAGAGGTAACTCTGGGTCTTCCATTCCTGTGGCGGTCCTCATGAGAGCCAGTTTCATCATAGCGCTTGATGGTTTTTGCGACACACACAAAGTTCTTGAAATGTTCCGTATTGACTGACCTTCATGTCTTAAAGTAATGATGGACTGTCATTTCTCTTTGCTTATTTGAGCTGTTCTTGCCATAATATGGACTTGGTCTTTTACCAAATAGGGCTATATTCTGTATACCCCCCTACCTTGTCACAACACAACTGATTGGCTCAAACGCATTAAGTTAAATTCCACAAATTAACTTTTAAGAAGGCACACCTGTTAATTGAAATGCATTCCAGGTGACTACCTCATGAAGCTGGTTGAGAGAATGCCATGAGTGTGCAAAACTGTCATCAAGGCAAAGGGTGGCTATTTGAAGAATCTCAAATATAAAATATATTTTGATTTGTTGAACACTTTTTGGGTTACTACATGATGCCATATGTGTTATTTCATGTCTTCGCTATTATTATATTTGATGTCTTCGCTATTATTCTACAATGTAATTTTTTTTTGAAATAAAGAAAAACCCTTGAATGAGTAGGTGTGAGTGGACCAGCTACCACCGGCCTGAGGAGAGACACATGGAACGAGGGGTTAATGCGATAATCATTAGGCAGTTGTAATCTGTAACATACCTCGTTCAATCTCCTCAGGACTTTAAATGGCCCCACAAACCGCCGACCCAGCTTCCGGCAGGGCAGGCGAAGGGGCAGGTTTCGAGTCGAGAGCCAGACTCGATCTCCAGGTGCATACACTGGACCCTCACTGCGGTGGCGATCGGCGCTCGCCTTCTGCCTACGGATAGCCCGCTGCAGATGGACATGCGCAGCGTTCCATGTCTCCTCCGAGCGCCGAAACCATTCATCCACCACAGGAGCCTCGACCTGGACTCTGTTCGCCATGCCATTACCCATCAGGAGAAGATGTTGGGCCATCATAGCACGGAGCTACAGGAGATCGCGTTGGCAGTTCGGAACCTTTCTACCGGTCTGACGGAGGTCCAGAACCAGCGCAAGTTTCCGGTGGAGGATCCACTACCGGTTTCACCCATCTCGCCTGCCGCTTCTGGAGCTGTGTCCTTCCGTGAGCCCAAGGTTCCGACGCCGGATAAATATGAGGGGGAGCTGGGAGGATGTCGTTCTTTCCTTATGCAGTGTGGGTTAGTGTTCGATCTACAGCCCTACTCTTATGCCACAGACAAGGCTAGGATAGCCTTTGTGATTGAGTTGCTGCGTGGTCGAGCGCTGAGTGGGCTTCAGCCGTTTGGGAACGACAAGACCCCTGCATGGCTTCATACCAGGGGGTTCACGGCCGAGATGAGGAAGCTCTTCGACCATTCCGTCCGAGGGAGGGACGCAGCTAGGCGCCTGTTTTCGCTTCACCAAGGAACTGCAGCGTGGCCGACTTCGTGATCGAGTTCAAGACGTTGGCTGTGGAGAGTGGGTGGAATGAGGAGTCTCTGCAAGCGGCCTTTTACCAGGGTCTGTCGGAGCAGCTCAAGGATGAGTTGATCTCCTATCCGGAGCCTAGTGACCTGGACAGCTTGGTAGCCTTGTCTATTCGGGTGGATAATCGAGTCCGAGAGCGAAGGAGGGAGAAGCAATGGGTTCCGTCCAATCGATCAGCTTCTCAGGTTCCAGTCGGGTCGGGGATTGGACCAGAATACGTCGATCATCGTCCACCACACAGGATTAGTGGAGAGGTCCTGTCCCGATTCTGGACCAATGCAAGTAGGGGCGCGCGGGTTAACCAAGGAGGAACGCCAACTCAGACGTAGGACTAACTGTTGCCTCTACTGTGGTGGTTCGGGACATTACCTCGCCACCTGTTCCCGGCGGTCGTCAAACTGCGCGGCTCGCTAAGGTTGGGAGGACTTTTAGCGAGCCAGTTTCGACCTCTCAATACCTCTGTCAGACCCGTTTCCGGCTACCCGTATGAACAGGAATCAGAGCTTAGCGATTAACGCTTTTATCGATTCAGGTGCCGATGGAAGCTTTCTTGATGCCGAGTTGGTGGAACAGCTGGGGCTTTCCAAGGAGCAATTGCCGGAAGCCATTGAAGCGACCACTCTGAACGGCAGTAGTCTGGCACGTATCACGATGAGGACTGAACCGGTTAAGATGCTGTTGTCGGGGGAATCATTCGGAGATGATTTCATTCTTCATTCTGCCGTCTTCCCATGTTCCTCTGGTCCTTGGATACCCCTGGCTGAAGGAACACAATCCCACGTTCGATTGGGTGACGGGCAAGGTAACGAAGTTGGAGCCTTGATTGTCATGCTAACTGTCTCAAGACTGCCTGTCCCCATTCGGTTCCCAGTCAGGTGATTGAGGCTAAACCCCCAGATCTGTCCCTGGTTCCGAGACATATCACGATTTGGGGAAGTGTTCAGTAAGCAGAAGGCTCTGTCACTCCCTCCCCACCGACCATATGATTGTGCCATCAACCTGTTCCCTGGAGCTGTCTACCCCAAGGGAAGGTTATACAGTATCTCCCGACCTGAACGTGAGGCTTTGGAGACCTACATCAAGGGAGTCCCTAGCTGCTGGTCTCGTTTCGTCCCTCGTCATCACCCCTGGGGCAGGATTCTTCTTTGTGGGTAAGAAGGATGGCTCTCTTCGACCGTGTATTGATTATCGGGGGTTGAATGACATCACGGTCAAGAACAAGTATCCCCTGCCCTTGATGAGTTCTGCCTTCGACTCCTTACAGGGTGCTACGGTGTTCACCAAGCTAGACCTACGCAATGCGTATCACATGGTCCGGATCAGAGAGGGGGACGAGTGGTTGACGGGTTTCAATACACCGGTGGGTCACCGAGTATCAGGTGATGCCGTTTGGACTGACCAATGCTCAGCGGTATTCCAGAGTATGGTGAACGACGTCCTGAGAGATATGATCGGTCTCTTTGTGTTTGTTTACCTGGATGACATTCTGATCTTCTCGAAGGAACCTTCCGACCACGTCCAGCATGTCCGGCAGGTTCTGCAGCGATTGTTGGAGAATCGCCTGTTCGTGAAGGCCGAAGTGCGAAGTTTCACGCCCACACGACATCCTTTCTCGGGTACATCATCTCCAGGGGAGAGATTAGGATGGACCAGGAGAAGGTTAGAGCGGTTCTGGAATGGGCCCAGCCCGGTACGAGATTGCAGCTCCAGAGATTTTTTGGGGTTTGCGAATTTCTACCGCAGATTCATCCGGGATTACAGCCGTGTGGCCGCTCGTTAACTGCCTTGACTTCCAGTATCAGGATCTTCAAGTGGAATCCGGAGGCGGATCGAGCGTTTCTGGATTTGAAGAGGCGATTCACCAACGCACCGATTTCTCTCAACCGGACACGGCCCGTCAGTTACGTCGTTGAAGTGGGCGCGTCTGATGTGGGAGTTGGCGCCATCCTGTCGCAGCGATGCTCCACGGACAGTAAAACTCCATCCCTGCGCCTACTACTCTCGTCGCCTTTCGCCTGCGGAGAGGAATTACGATGTGGGTAACCGGGAGCTTCTCGCGGTGAAACTTGCCTTGGAGGAGTGGCGCCACTGGTTGGAGGGCGGAGCAACCGTTTATTGTCTGGACTGACCACAAGAATCTTGCTTACGTGCAATCGGCTAGACGTCTCAACTCCCGTCAGGCCAGGTGGGCGTTGTTTTTCGGACGATTCAATTTTTTCCCTGACGTTCCGACCTGGATCTAAGAACGGCAAGGCGGACGCCTTGTCCCGGATGTTCTCCAAGACGGAGGAGAGTGGGTCCAAGACCGAGACAATTCTCCCCGGAACTGCGTCGTGGGAGCTGTTAGGTGGAAGATTGAGGAGGAGGTGATGGCGGCCCTTCGGACGCAGCCCGGTCCGTAGCGTCCACCCGGTCGGTTGTTTGTGCCTGAGTCGGTTCGTCCTGCTGTCCTCAAATGGTCCCACGCCAGCAAGATGGCTTGTCACCCTGGCGTGGCTCGGACGATGGCGTTTCTTCGCAGAGCGTTTTGGTGGCCTGCCATGGCCGAGGATACTCGGGGTTATGTTGCTGCCTGTCCAGTGTGTGCGCAGAATAAGAGTACCAATCGGCCCAGCTCTGGACTACTTCACCCCCCTTCCTATTCCCCGGCGACCATGGTCGCATCTGGCCCTGGACTTTGTCACTGGGTTGCCCGCTTCTGAGGGAAACACGGTCGTTCTGACTATCGTGGACAGATTCAGCAAGTTCGCCCACTTTGTGCCTATTGCCAAGCTTCCCTCTGCCTCGGAGACGTCCGAGATCCTGGTTAGGGAGGTTTTCAGGGTCCACGGTTTGCCCAGTGATATCGTTTTCCGACCGTGGCCCTCAGTTTACCTCTCTGCTGTCTGGAAGTCCTTCTGTTTGGCCATTGGAGCTACAGTCAGCCTCACATCTGGTTTTCACCCCCAATCTAATGGTCAGGCGGGAGAGCCAACCCAGAAGATGGAATCCACGCCTACGCTGCCTTGTCTCCTCCAACCCCACCTCCTGGGTCTCTCAGTTGCCTTGGGTTGAGTATGCCCACAATACTCTCCCTACATCTGCCACTGGGATGTCTCCCTTCCAGTGCCTGTATGGCTACCAACCTCCCTTGTTCCCTTCTCAGGAGAAGGAGCTCTCAGTGCCCTCTGTTCAGGCCCATATTGTCGTTGCCACCGGACCTGGCATCGGGCCAGAAAGGCACTCCTTAGAGTTTCGGACCGGTATCAGCTCCAGGCGAATCTTCGCCGGATCCCCGCTCCCACCTATACCATCGGAGATAGGGGTCTGGTTGGCACACGGGATCTTCCTTTACGGACTGAGTCTAGGAAGTTGTTACCGAAGTTCATTGGTCCGTTTGTGGTGGAGAGGGTGATCAATCCGGTGGCAGTTCGACTCAAACTACCGAGGACGCTCAGAGTCCATCCCACCTTTCATGTCTCCTGCCTCAAGCCTGTTCTCCTCAGTCCTCTGTTGCCTCCTCCGCTCCTCCTCCTCCTCCTCGGATGATCGGAGGTGGTCCTGCCTACACGGTGCGACGCATCATGGATTCCAGACGGCGGGGCCGGGGTTTCCAGTATCTCGTGGACTGGGAGGGTATGGTCCTGAAGAGAGGAGTTGGATTCCGCGGCGACAGATCCTAGATGCTGACCTCATTCGTGACTTCTACCGCCTCCATCCTGGCGCTCCGGGAGTCCGCCCGGTGGCGTTCGTCGGAGGGGGTACTGTAACGATCCCTGCAGTCTGAGTCGGTTTCTGTCTGGGTATTAGTTTTTCTGCTCGGGATCTCCAGTTTCCCGAGGGTTCTGGAACAGCTCCCTGCCTGGTTGCCGGGCAACGTTGCTAGGCGGGAGCTCTCTTGATTTCCGCACCTGCATCCCATCAGCAATCTGCACACCTGGTCCTGATCATCACCCTTCTTAGGCTCTGTCCTAACATCCATTCCCTGCCCGGATCGTTAGCCATGAACAGTATGTTTATCAGCGGATCAGTCCTAGAGCTTCGAGCATTAGTTTTGTTGTTTTGCACCTTGTTTGCTTGTTGTATGCTTACCTCCGTTTTGTTCTCCCTACAGTCACTCGTCCGAACCTTCACCCAACCTCTGCCTGATGGTCGGCGGCTGCCGAGCCATCATTGGACCAACCACTGCACCCTCTACAACTCATCCACGCCGCCCGCTCTGTTCCCTGGATTATTGAAACATCACCTGGATCAGTTAAATAAACACTCACCTTGACACCACTTACCTTGTCCTGGTGCCTAGAACTGGCTGATACCCCAACACACACTGGAAAGGGGTCAGATTCGTAGATGAGTGGCGAAGGGAGTTCTGAGCAACCTCTGCCCAGGGGATATACCCCGACCACTCCTCCTGCCGGTCCTGGCAATAAGACCTCAGAAACCTACCCACATCCTGGTTCACTCTCTCCACCTGCCCATTACTCTCAGGGTGGAAACCCGAGGTAAGGCTAACCGAGACCCCAAGCGTTCCATGAACGCCCTCCAGACTCTAGAGGTGAACTGGGGACCCCGATCAGACACTATATCCTCAGGTACCCCGTAGTGCCGGAAGACGTGGGTAAACAAGGCCTCAGCAGTCTGTAGGGCAGTAGGGAGACCCGGCATTGGGATGAGACGACAGGCCTTAGAGAACCGATCCACAACGACCAGAATAGTGGTATTCCCCTGGGAGGGGGGAAGGTCCGTAACAAAGTCTACCGATAGGTGAGACCACGGCCGTTGTGGAACGGGTAGGGGTTGTAACTTCCCCCTGGGCAAGTGTCTAGGCGCCTTACACTGAGCACACACCGAGCAGGAAGAGACATAAACCCTCACGTCCTTAGCCAATGTTGGCCACCAGTACTTCTCACTAAGGCAGTGCACTGTCCGGCCAATACCAGGATGTCCAGAGGAGGGTGACGTATGAGCCCAAAAAATTAGTCGATCACGGATCTCGAGCGGCACGTACTTCCGCCCCGCTGGACACTCTGGAGGAGTAAGGTCGGTACGTAACGCCCGCTCGATCTCCGCATCGACCTCCCACACCACCGGTACCACCAGACAAGACTCCGGCAGTATGGGAGTGGGCTCAATGGACCTCTCCTCTGTGTCATATCGCCGGGACAGGGCGTCTGCCTTAATGTTCTGTGACCCTGGTATGTAGGTGAGCTTAAAAACAAACCGGGCCAGAAACATGGCCCACCTAGCCTGACGAGGGTTCAGTCTCCTAGCTGCCCGGATGTACTCCAGGTTACGATGGTCAGTCAGAATGAGAAAAGGGTGTTGAGCCCCCTCAAGCCAATGCCTCCACACCTTTAGGGCTTGAACCACGGCTAGCAGCTCCCTGTCCCCCACGTCATAATTACGTTCCGCCGGGCTGAGCTTCTTAGAGTAAAAAGTGCAGGGCCGGAGTTTAGGAGGCGTGCCTGAGCGTTGAGACAGTACAGCCCCAATACCAGCCTCTGACGCATCCACCTCCACTTGGAACGCTAAAGCGGGGTCCGGATGTGCCAGCACCGGAACCGAGGTGAACAGGTCCTTCAGTTGCCTAAACGCCCTGTCCGCCTCAGCCGACCACTGCAAACGCACCGGACCCCCCTTTAGCAGGGAGATGATGGGAGCTGCTACCTGTCCAAAACCCCGGATAAACCTCCGGTAGTAATTGGCAAAACCCAAAAACCGCTGCACCTCCTTAACCGTGGTGGGAGTCTGCCAATTACGCACGGCTGAAACGCAGTCAACCTCCATCTCCACCCCTGACGCGGACAACCGATGGCCCAGGAAGGAGATGGACTCCTGGAAAAACAGGCATTTCTCTGCCTTCACATACAATTCATGCTCCAACAGCCTACCCAACACTCGACGCATCAGGGCCACATGCTCGGCTCGTGTAGAAGAGTATACTAGAATGTCGTCAATATACACCACTACACCCTGCCCATGCAAATCCCGGAAGATCTCGTCCACAAATGATTGGAAGACTGAAGGAGCATTCATTAACCCGTATGGCATGACGAGATACTCATAGTGACCCGAGGTGGTACTAAATGCTGTTTTCCATTCATCTCCCTCCCTAATGCGCACCAGGTTGTAGGCGCTCCTGAGATCCAATTTTGTGAAGAAGCGCGCTCCGTGTAATGACTCCGTCATACTCGCAATCAGAGGGAGAGGATAACTGTATTTAACAGTGATCTGATTGAGATTACGGTAATCAATACACGGGCGCAAACCTCCATCCTTCTTCTTCACAAAAAAGAAACTTGAAGACGCAGGAGAATGTGGCAATCGCGTCGCCCTCTTCTTACTGAACATGAGTGCCAAATCATCATACTCAGGAGGAATGTGCAGTGCGGTGCGGGCATTTGGTTCAAACTTTCCACCGTGGTCGCCCCTACGGAAACACCTATACACCGCCCGACACACTGATCAGACCACTCCCTGAGAGCCCTGTGTTGCCACGAAATGATGGGGTCATGAGAGATTAACCAAGGAAGCCCCAGCACCACGGGAAACGCAGGAGAGTCGATCAGATACAACTGTATGATCTCCTCATGACCCCCCTGCGTCTTCATCTTTAGTGGCGCTGTGACCTCCCTAATTAAACCTGATCCCAACGGACGGCTATCTAGGGCATGAATAGGAAAAGGCACATCTACTGGTAGGAGGGGAATCCCTAATTTATCACAGAAATTACTTTCAATAAAATTCCCAGCTGCGCCTGAATCGACTAGCGCCTTATGCTGGGAATGAGATGAAACCTGGGGAAATTCAACTTGAATACACAGGTGGACACAGAGAGCTCTGGGTGAGTTGGGCGCCTACTCACCTGAAATGACTCATCAGTGCGTGACCTGTTGCCTCGATCCCCAGGAGACCCTCCCCAGCACTGAGCCGCAGTGTGTCCTCTACGGCCACAGTTGGTGCAGAGGACGGCCTCCCTCCGGGTCTCTCTCCTCCTCTCTCTAGCGCCAGCACCCCCGAGCTCCATAGGGCTCGGCTCGGAGGTACTGGGAGATGGAATGGACGGCCCCAACTCCGGACGTCCGCGGTTAGCCAGCAGGGTATCCAGACGGATCGACATGTCCACCAACTGATCGAAGCTTAGATTGGTGTCCCTGCAGGCCAACTCTCGGCGAACGTCCTCTCGTAGGCTGCACCGATAGTGGTCGATGAGGGCCCTCTCATTCCACCCCGCTTTAGCCGCTAGAGTCCGGAAGTCCAGGGCGAACTCTTGTGCGCTCCTCTTCCCCTGTCGGAGGTGGAACAGACGCTCCCCCGCCGCTTTACCCTCTGGGGGATGATCGAAAACCGCCCTGAAGCGGCGGGAGAACTCCGCGTAGCTGATGGTGGCGGCGTCTATTCCCCTCCATTCGGCATTGGCCCACTCCAACGCCTTGCCGGAGAGACAGGAGATGAGGGCGGAGACGCTCTCGTATCCCGAGGGCGCCGGGTGTATGGTTGCCAGGTAGAGTTCCACTTGAAGTAGGAAACCCTGACACCCGGCTGCGGTGCCATCATATGCCCTCGGGAGCGAGAGCCGAATCCCACTGGACTCCGGAGATGGTACGATGGGGCTGGCCGATGGTGGTGGTAATGTAGGAGGAGGTGTGGGCAAGCCTCCTCTTTCCCATCGGCTCAGAGTGTCCATCACATATTGCATGGCGGTGCCGAGTCTACGGTCATGGCGTCCTGGCTGCTGACCCGATCCTCCAGCGACTCGGTCACCACCGCTGGTCCTGCTGACTCCATGGGTGGTGTGTTATTCTGTCAGACTGGGGTGATGTGTATGCGGCAGTGAAGTCAGGCGCAGGACACAGAGGATCAGGAATGACTACTTTACTTCCAGTAATACGCACAAAAACAAAAGTCTCCAACACTAGAGAAGTAACATGCGGAGTGCGTAAAATAACGAGCTAGCAATGCCAAACATACGACAGGACAAAAGGACAATGACACACAAAGGCAAACATAAAACAAGGGAACTTATATGTTACATAATCAATACAAAATAAGAAACAGGTCTACAAACTAGACAACACAAGACACACACCGAAACATCGATCGGCAGTAGCTAGTACTCCGGGGACGACGAACACTGAAGCCTGCCCGAGCAAGGAGGAGGAGCAGCCTCGGCGGCATCCGTGACACCTGCTAAGCATTTGAAATGTAATGAATACTTTTGGGTGTCAGGGAAAATGTTTTGAGTAAAAAGTACAGAAATGTAGTGAAGTAAAAGTAAAAAATATATATATAAATAGTAAAGTAAAGTACAGATATGCCAAAAAACTACTTAAGTAGTACTTTAAAGTATTTTTACTTAAGTACTTTACACCACTGGGGGCAGGTAGTGTTCTCCTGACATCCGCCAAACCCAGATTCGTCCGTCGGACTGCCAGATGGTGAAGCATGATTCATCACTCCAGAGAACACATTTCCAGAGCTCCAGAGTCCAATGGTGGCGAGCTTTACACAACTCCAGCTGACGCTTGGCATTGCACATGGTGATCTTAGGCTTGTGTGCGGCTGCTCGGCCATAGAAACCCATTTCATGAAGCTCCTGACGAACAGTTATTGTGCTGACGTTGCTTCAAAAGGCAGTTTGGAACTCGGTAGTGAGTGTTGCAATCGAGGACAGATTTTTACATGTTACGTGCTTCAACACTTGGCGGTTCTGTGAGCTTGTGTGGCCTACCAGTTTGTCGCTGAGCCGTTGTTGCTAGTAGACGTTTCCACTTCACAATAACAGCACTTACAGTTGACCCGGGCAGCTCTAGCAAGGAAGGAATTTGACGAACTGACTTGTTGGAAAGGTGGCATCCTATGACGGTGCCACGTTGAATGTCACTGAGCTCTTCAGTAAGGCCATTCTACTGCCAATGTTTGTCTATGGAGATTGCATGGCTGTGTGCTCGATTTTATACACCTGTCAGCAACGGGTGTGGCTGAAATAGCCGAATCCACTAATTTGAAGGGGTGTCCACATACTTTTGTATATATAGTGTGTATCCCAAACAACAGGCAATTTCATGTCAAAGTATGTCTGGAGAGAAACAAGTTTAAGGACAAGCATGAGCAGCATACCCACTCTGTACTGATTTAAGGTCAAGCCCTGTCACATACATTGGCATATAACTGTTGTATAACAGCTGCATTGTTCTGATTATTCTACAAAGTCAGTATGCAGTTATTTAAGTAAATAACCAGAGAAATATATTGTGCGGTATATGGGACTACAGCTTTATAGGTTTGGTGTTCCCTCTCAGACGTTGTCACAATGTAAAACACCCAATGGTTTTACTGTTGAAATATAAACAGAAAGCACAATAAGAATAATAAAATTAATCATGTGGAAACCCTGTAAAAACAGAGGAGCCATGCTTCTTGCCTTGAGTAAACTATCTGGGCCAATTTGACTTCGTATGGAACAGAACCGGCACCACAAAACAAATACTTTCAGACATTTGTCTTTATAAATGTTATTTTAATACTCGGAACAGGACATACAACTATTGAAACAATAGAAATGGTGTTAATAGCCTACACACCTTAGAACCTGAAAGTGTCTAGAATGTTGAATCTTGTTGTTATTCAGTCTCTGCATGGAAATCTGTAAAACTTCACAGAAAAATAAAAATATTTTCATGAAAAAACAACAGCCCACTGGGCAAAAACTGGTTGAATCAACGTTGTTTACACGTTATTTCAACAACCAAAAATTCAATGTGGAATACTGATTGGGTTTGAAAAAGTCATCAACCTAAGGGTATTTAGTCATTTTTTCACCCAACGTTTAACCTAAATCCAATGACATGGTGAATGTTTTTGTTGATTTCACGTTGAATTCACATTAGTTGACAACTCAACCAAATGTAAATCAAAACTAGATGTTGAACTGAAATGTCTGCCAAGTGGGAGGTCTGTTATTGTGAAGGTCACCAATGTCCTGTACTAGTCTGAGGTAGCCGAGCATCTTAGTTCATTGTTTTCTCTGATCCCACATAGGTGCTGGTTGAGGTCTGTCTTCATGTATGCAATATTCTTGGTTTCCACCCCCAGTTTCCACAGTGACTAGACTGCCATTCTTCCTGTCTCTGATTTGACCTCTACAGCATGCTTCACTTCCTGGAACCCAGGACGTATTTCCATGGTGTCACTGATCTGCAGACAGACAAGCCACCATCAGCCCAACTCACCAGCTGTCTGCTTAGATGCATTTGTGGGCTTTTCATTTTTATTAGAAAGACACTTATTTGACCTTCAACTGTCAATGTTACTGTTACAGTAGTTGTATTGTCTCCTTGTAGAGTGTTGATGGTTTACCGTACACCCAATCTTCTTCTTTATGTCCTAAACAGGATGAATCTTTTACAGTAGATTCAGCAGAACACCACTTTTAACCAGAATTTAGGACTGCAATGACTCTTAAGAATATTGTTGCCACCTTACCAGCAGAGCGAAAGAAAGCTCGCCCACTCTTTTTCAGTACTAACCACCATGCAGTATGAAAATAGACTGCAATAGGACATACATTTCCTGTCTGGGAGGGAGCTCAGGGTGGTTCCCGAAAAATCTTGTTGAGACATTCTTGTTCTAATTGAAGTTGATGAATACGTTTGTAAAATTTGATTTGGGTTGATGAATAAGTTTGTTCTCATGTCCACAATGGTTATACTCTAGTGAGAAAAACACTTGTAATATGTTTAATTTGGGCTGTTTCTCAGGCTATGGATTAGGTCTATTGTTTACTTTAGTCTGGGTATATAATTTATATTATTCTAGCTCATTCAGAGTGAGGCCCAGTTACATAGCCATTCATTTGGACTCAGTTCTACTACAGTTGGCTATGCACTAGCATGGCAACTCTACTCTTTCCCCAAACCGCATGGGTACTGTAAGATTACATGCATATGGCCATGAAACTTGCAGATATAGTAACATACTCTACATGTAATGCTAAGATTCTTTGCTATATAGGATGGTATATAAGGTGCTACTGGAAAGAGAATTTGTCACAACTCATTCAAAAGAAGTTGATGGGTGAAAAGAACATGACCAGATCAGAATTATGCAGCAATTATTAGTCCTGTATGGCTCAGTTGGTAGAGCATGGTGCTTGTAATAGCAGGATTGTGGGTTTGATTACCGGAGCCACCCATGCGTAAAATATATGCAGCAATGACTGTAAATTGCTTTGGATAAAAGCATCTGCTAAATGGCATATATTCTTATATTTGACAAGATATAAAATGTCTACTTGTAATAACACCTACAGACCATTTAGATACCGTTTCATGGTCTTGCATTATGACAGTTTGAGTGCAGTATGGTTTGTTAAGACTAAGGGGTTAAAGATTAGATCAAACCAGGCTGAAGTCCAACTGGTAATCCGGCTCATGTGGAGCTGAAGCACTCCAATTTTAAGTCAACACTATCATTAAAACAAACTCATTTAGTTCACCACTAACATAATAAGAAATGTGTGGGTGCAGGAAAAACAAGTGCAATTTGCTAAGGTTATGCCTCACTTATAACACTGATTACCTGGGAGAGATTGTGATGAGTCAGCTGTAAATGTCGACAACACAGTTGCTGTACCCGCTGCCTTCATGATCTCAATGTTGCCTGATTTCAGGTTAGAAACAGCTTGACTGATTTGTTACCCAAACATGTTAATACTATACAAATGCATGTATGACATACTGTATGTCATCATGGGTTTTAGTAACCACCCTACTATGTAGTCAGTGTTTTCTTGTAGAGAGAATACAGTCCAATGGTTGGGTATTGGGTTAATGGGTGTGATACTATGTTGGGGTATTCCAATAATATTTAACAAGCTCCCTGGTAAAACAAGTTGTAAAGTTTGCTCCGACATTGTTCACTTGGACAAAAAAAGTATGTAGAGGGAAAGAGTGGTAAGATTGTAGTAAAATAAAAAAAGTTTGACTCTTGTTTGCTTTTATGTAATCTTGTTTTTACACATTGTTTGTAGAAGTTATGTGTACTCTATCAAATGTATTTGATCATAGAATAAAAACATAATATTTCTGTGATGGTAAGACACTACTGTCATGTCTCCACGCTCAAGTAAGGCGTAATTGTAGAAGACATCCATGGGGTATTTATGTTCCTAGGATGGCCAGTTGTGGTCAGACAGACACTAGTGGTAAGATGCTTTGGGTATGTAGCCTCAGTGGACCCGTGCTGTGGAGAGGAAAGAAAACGCCATCATGTAAATATCATCATTCAGTTGCTTCACTTGTCTTTGCCAATTGCCAGAGAGTTTTCCTTCAGCAAGATTTCAACTGTAAAGAGACCGATTCTTGTCTAAGCAGCATCACAGTGATTCTGCAACAGTAAGGTTGGTTTGTTTGTTTGGGGAAATATTGCTTAGTTCTGTATACCAAATCCCTCATGACCAACACATCCCTCAGATTACCATTATGGCTGAGACACACATAGTCTGACTGTCAGCCACAAGACTGGCTGTAGACAGACAGATAGACAAGGATTTTGTCACAACTGCTGCTGCTGGGGAATTCCACCTCTGTGGGGTTATATTCTTTTGGGTTACTGTAAGGGACTGGGGCTGCTGGGAGGAGGCCTTACCAGTCATGCACTTTAATTCTTGGTCAGTACTTTTAGAACAACAATAATATTGTTTTAACAACTTATTGTCCAGATAGCATTATATATGATGTCCTCATAGACAAATGTTTGATTCTCAGAATAAGATGGCGCCGACAGAGATGCTCAAACCCGACTTTGCTATTTTGTGACTTTTTTGTTTGTTTGTCCTTACTCATTTTGTACAGAAAGCTCACACCATTATCACCTATGACCGTCAAGTACTTTTGAACTATGAATCGACAGCTACTAACCTCGACTTCGACTTCGACCTCGATTTCGGCTCCTACTTTAACTGCGACTCAGCTGTTCCCTTGTTTACACCGGACCCTACTCCATTGTTCGGGCTACCCAAGTGCCTCAAACGAAGACGCAGGAGGAGGGCTGGAGTCGTTGTTAGACTCAGACACAGAGAAAATCATCCGGCACTCCCCTCCGTTCTATTGGAAAATGTCCAGTCACTTGAGAACAAGATGGATGAGCACTGTTCGAGAGTTTCCTACCAACTATCAACCAAAAACTTGGCTGATGGGTGATATGGACATAATACTCAAGGGTTTCTCCATGCTTCGTTGCGACGAGACAGCACACCTAGGTAAAACCAAAGGAGGAGGGTTGTGCCTCTTTGTAAACAACAACTGGTGAGCTGCTTCAATTGTGAAGGAAGTCTCAAGCTTTTGCTCACCTGAACTAGAACACCTCATGATAAATTGCAGACCTTTTTATTTACCAAGAGTGTTTTCATCTGTAATCATCAATGCTGTCTACATCCCACCACAAAAGTAGGCACTCAACGAGGTGTACAGGGCCATAAACAATCAAGAAAATGCTCACCCAGAGGCAGTGTTTCTAGTGGGCGGAGACTTTAACGTGGGGAGACTGAAATGCGTTTTACCCCACTTTTACCAACACGTCTCCTGCGCCACAAGAGGCGCTAACATTCTGGACCAATTGTACTCTACCCACAGAAACGCTACAAGGCCCTCCCTCATGCTTCGGCGAATCAGACCATGGCTCCATCCTCCTGCTTCCTGTTTACAAGCAAAAACTCAAACAGGAAGTACCAGTGATGTGCTCAGTACGGAAGTGGTCCGATAAAGCGGACGCTCTTGCTACAAGACTGATTCACTAGCACAGATTGGAATATGTTCAGGGATTCATCCAATAACATTGAGGAGTTTACCACATCAGTCACGGGTTTCATCAATATTGCATCGACGACGTCGTCCCAACATTGACCATACGTACGTACCGTGACCTAAAGCCATAGATTACAGGCAGTATTCGTACTGGGCTAAAGACTAAAGCTACCGCTTTCAAGGAATGGGACACGGACATGGGCGCTTACAAGAAAGCCCGCTACGACCTCCGACGAGCCATCAAACATGGAAAGGTCAATATAGGACTAAGATAGAATCCTACTACATGGGCTTCGACACTCATCGGATGTGGCAGGACTTGCAGACTATTACAGATTATAAAGGGAAACCCAGCCGTGATTTGCCCAGTGACGTAAACCTCCCAGAAGAGCTGAATGCCTTATATGCTCACCTCGAGGCAAACAACAGTGAGCCAGGCATGAGTGCCCCTGCTGTCCCGGACGACTGTGTGATCTCGCTCTTCGTGACATATATAAGTAAGACTTTTAAACAAGTTAACACTCACATGGCCGCTGGGCCAGACGGAATACATTTTAAAATGTTTACATTTTAGTCAATTAGCAGACACTCTTATCCAGACTTACAATTAGTGCTTTCATCTTAAGATAGCTAGGTGAGACAACAACACATCACCATAGTATCAAGTACATTTTTCCCTCAACAAAGTATTTATCAGCAAAGTCAGAGCTAGTGGGAAAATATACGTTATTGGGGGTAGGGTTTCAGACAGTTTTGTACCAGGGTGCGTTCTCAGAGCATGCACAGACCAGCTGGTATGTGTCTTCACAGACATTTTCAACATCTACTGATCCCAGTCTGTAATCCCGACATGCTTCAAGCAGACTACCATTGTCCCTGTTCCTAAGAACTCAAATGTAACCTGCTTAAATGAATATCATCCCATAGCACTCACATCTGTAACCATGTAATGCCTTGAAAGGCTGGTCATGGCACACATCAACACCATCATCCCAGACACCCTGGACCCACTCCAATTCGCATACCGCCCCAACAGATCCACAGATGACGCAATCTCTGTTGCACTCCGCACTGCTCTCTCCCACCTGGACAAGAGGAATACCTATGTGAGAATGCTGTTAATTGACTTTAACTCTGCGTTCAACACCATAGTCCCCTCCAAGCTCATCACCAAGCTCAGGACCCTGGGACTGAACACCTCCCTCTGCAACAGGATCCTGGACTTTCTGACGGGCTGCCACCAGGTGGTGAGGGTAGGTAACAACACATCTGCCATGCTGCCCTTCAACACGGGGTGTGTGCTTAGTCCCCTCCTGTACTCCCTGTTCACCCATGACTGTGTGGCCACGCACGACTCCAACACCATCATCAAGTTTGCTGACGACACGACGGTAGTAGGCCTGATCACCGACGATGACAGCCTACAGGGAGGAGGTCAGAGACCTCGCTGTATGGTGCCAGAACAACAACCTCTACCTCAACGTCAGCTGATCATGGTCTACAGAAAATGGAGGGACTAGCTGTAGTGAAGTGGGTAGAGAACTTCAAGTTCCTCGGCGTCCACATCACTAAGGACTTAACATGGTCCTCTCACAGCAGCACAGTTGTAAAGAAGGCTTGACAGTGCCTCTTCCCCCTTAGGAGGTTGAAAAGATTTGGCACGGCCCCTCAGATCCTTAAAAAGTTCTACAGCTGCACCATTGAGAGCTGGCTGCATCACCGCTAGATATGGGAACTGCACCGCCCTGGATCGCAAGGCGCTACAGGGGGTGTCAGAGGAAGGCCTGGAAAATTGTCAAAGACCCTAGCCACCCAAACCATAGACTGTTCACTCTGCTACAGCACGTCAAGCGGTACAGGAGTGCACCTGAACAGCTTCTACCCCCAAGCCATAAGACTGAACAGTTAATCAAATGGCTAACCAGACTATTGCATTTACCCTTTTTTGCACTGACTCTCTTACACTGACTCTATGCACACTCACTGGACTCTACCAACACACTCACACACACTTACATCTACACTCCAACACACACACACACGCACACACACGCACACACACACACACACTTCATACGCTCATACACACAAAACACACACACATACAGACATGCATATTGACCCCACACATACACACACATACACACACACACACACACACACTCATACACATAATGTCACACTCTCCACATATGCTGCTGCTACAATTATCTATCCTGATTGGTTAGTCACTTTTACCCCTACCTACATGTACATATGACCTCAACTACCTTGTGCCCCTGCACATTGACTCGGGTACTGGGACTCCTTGTATATAGCCTTGTTATTGTTATTTATTGTGTTACTCTTTTCCATTTTTATTAGCTAATTTTCGTACTTTTTAACTCTGCATTGTTGGGAAAGGGCTCGTAAGTAAGCATTTCCCGGTAAAGTCTACACCTGTTGTATTCGGCGCATGTGACAAATACAATTTGAATAAAGTTACGTTCACTGCTGTGAAATGAACAGATGCACATTTCCAAACAGTAGCTAATATATTTATCCATACAACATTTTCTACTATTTTACTACCACTAATTCATACGTTTTTAATGAACACGGTTTATATTTGACCATGTAATAAAAAGCCTTCCATTAAGCAGTACATTTTGATTTTCATTAGGGGAAAACTGATCAGGATAGGAGGTCCTGGCGAGCTCTGTGACCACCAGATAAGCCTACATCCTGAGAAACACTGGACAGTAATAGACATTACTAGCTTGTCTAGACTGTATCACTCTCCACCAGTGGAACAACTGATGAACCATAGCAGGAAGTCTTCAGTATATGGTAGAAAATTAGGACTTTCTTTATTGTTATTTGAAATATTGCATATTATATTTAGTATATGTATAATATTACAGATAACTACCACAGCATGATTATTAATTGCATCCCAAAATATTTGTTGGTCTTTCGTGTAAGTGTGTAACAGTGTTGCTTTTGTCCCTCTCGAACCAGGAACCCTCTGAACATGGACACCTGTCATCCATGAAGCATCATTACCTGTCACTCCACAAAAGGCGTGGCCCTTGTGAAGCAATGGAAATAACTACTTCAACGTCGCAGAGCAGGTGACATCCCCGACTGAACGCTACTAGTGCATAGCCATTTCACATCGGCTACAAGTGCATGTAAAAATGGGAAGATTCCAACACAGTGAAACTTGGCAGCTGTTGTGTTAAATAAAAAATAATATTAAAGAGTAAAGCTAAGTGAAAATGAAACCTAGCTGTTTTAAATCAGAGTAATGTTAATGTATCATTAACAGTGTCTTATGGTGTGTCACGCCCTGGCTCTGGGGACTCTTTAATGTTGAGCCAGGGTGTGTAGGTTTTATTGTTTAGTTTTCTTGTGTTTCGTTCTAGATCGTTTATTTCTATGTTGGCCAGGGTGGTTCCCAATCAGAGACAGCTGTAGCTCGTTGTCTCTGATTGGGGACCATACTTAGGCAGCCTTTTGGCACTAGTTTATTGTGGGATCTTGTTCCGTAAGGTTTGTGTTATTAACCTAGGACTTCACGTATCGTTTGGTTTGTTGTTTTTGTTTGTGTGTGTACTTAATAAAGATGTAGGCTTATCACGCTGCGCCTTGGTCCGCTGCTTATAACGATCGTGACAGAAGATCCCACCAAAGGAGGACCAAGCAGCGTGTCCAGGAACAGACAGCCTGGACTTGGGAGGAGATCCTGGACGGGAAGGGATCCTGGACATGGGAAGAGATCCAGGCCGGAATGGATCGCCGTCCTTGGGAGGAGACTGTGGAGGCGCGCTACAGAGAGGAGCAGCGTCAACGCAGTGGGTACCGGCCGAGGAGGAAGCCCGAGAGACAGCCCCAAGAAAAAAAATTTGGGGGGCTAAAAGGGCAGGCTCCGTGTTATGCGGAGCCACGTACTGTGCCGCGAGTGTTCCGGCACAGTCCTGTACGTCCTGTGCTAGCACCATGCACGTGTCGTGCTAAGGTGGGCATGCAGCCAGGACGGAGTGTGCCGGCTCAACGCTCGTGGCCTCCAGTACCCCTCCTAGGTCCCGTATATCCTGCGCCAGTGTCACGTGCTGTAGCGCCAGTACGAGTGCACAGCCCTGTATGTCCTGTGCTGATGCCTCACACATATTGTGTGGAAGTAGGCATTCAGCCAGGACGGGTTGTGTCAGCTCTCCGCTCCAGACCTCCAGTCCGCCTCCACAGTCCGGCCCGGCCCGTTCCGGCTCCCCGCACCAAGCCTATGGTGCGTGTTCCCAGTCCAGCCCGGCCTGTTCCTGCTCCCCACACCAAGCCAGTGGTGCGCGTCGCCAGCCCGGTCCGGCCTGTTCCTGTCCCTCGCACCAAGCCTGTTGTGCGCGTCGCCAGCCCGGTCCGGCCTGTTCCTGTCCCTCGCACCAAGCCTGTGGTGCGCGTCGCCAGCCCGGTCCGGCCTGTTCCCTCCCCGCACCAAGCCTGTGGTGCGCGCGTCGCCAACCGGTCCGGCCTGTTCCTGTTCCCCGCACCAAGCCTGTGGTGCGGCGTCGCCAGCCGGTCCGGTCTGTTCCTGCTCCCACGCAAGCCAGTGGTGCGGCGTCGTCAGCCCGGTCCGGCCCGTTCCTGCTCCCCGCACCAAGCCAGTGGTGCGGCGTCGTCAGCCCGGTCCGGCCCGTTCCTGCTCCCCGCACCAAGCCAGTGGTGCACGTCGTCAGTCCGGCACGGCCCGTGCCTGTTCCACCGGTGCCTGGTCCGGCACCGGTCAGCTGCTCCACTCCGGAGCCAGAGCAATCCGCTCCACCGGTGTCCAGTCCAGCTCCGGCCAGCGGAGCCAGACCAGACCAGGGGCGCTACGGGGGGGGTAGAAAGAGAGTGGTGGTCACGCCCGGAGCCGGATCCGCCTCCAAGGCGGAACGCCCACCCGGCCCCTCCCCTGTTGTGTTTGGTTGGCGTGGTCGCAGTCCGCGCCTTTGGGGGGGGGTACTGTCACGCCCTGGCTCTGGGGACTCTTTAATGTTGAGCCAGGGTGTGTAGGTTTTATTGTTTAGTTTTCTTGTGTTTCGTTCTAGATCGTTTATTTCTATGTTGGCCAGGGTGGTTCCCAATCAGATACAGCTGTAGCTCGTTGTCTCTGATTGGGTACCATACTTAGGCAGCCTTTTGGCACTAGTTTATTGTGGGATCTTGTTCCGTAAGGTTTGTGTTATTAACCTAGGACTTCACGTATCGTTTGGTTTGTTGTTTTTGTTCGTGTGTGTACTTAATAAAGATGTACGCTTATCACGCTGCGCCTTGGTCCGCTTCTATCGACGATCGTGACATGGTGGGGTTGGAAAGTAATGAAGGGAAATATAATTTAAAAAAGGATATGTGTGTGTGTATGGATGTACAGTGAGGGAAAAAAGTATTTGATCCCCTGCTGATTTTGTACATTTGCCCACAGACAAAGACATGATCAGTCTATAATTTTAATGGTAGGTTTATTTGAATAGTGAGAGACAGAATACCAACAAAAAAATCCAGAAAAACGCATGTCAAAAATGTTATAAATTGATTTGCATTTTCATGAGGGAAATAAGTATTTGACCCCTCTGCAAAACATGACTTAGTACTTGGTGGCAAAACCCTTGTTGGCAATCACAGAGGTCAGACGTTTCTTGTAGTTGGCCACCAGGTTTGCACACATCTCAGGAGGGATTTTGTCCCACTCCTCTTTGCAGATCTTCTCCAAGTCATTAAGGTTTTGAGGCTGACGTTTGGCAACTCGAACCTTCAGCTCCCTCCACAGATTTTCTATGGGATTAAGGTCTGGAGACTGGCTAGGCCACTCCAGGATCTTAATGCGTTTCTTCTTGAGCCACTCCTTTGTTGCCTTGGCCGTGTGTTTTGGGTCATTGTCATGCTGGAATACCCATCCACGACCCATTTTCAATGCCCTGGCTGAGGGAAGGAGGTTCTCACCCAAGATTTGACGGTACATGGCCCCGTCCATCGTCCCTTTGATGCAGTGAAGTTGTCCTTGCCTCCTTAGCAGAAAAACACCCCCAAAGCATAATGTTTCCACCTCCATGTTTGACGGTGGGGATGGTGTTCTTGGGGTCATAGGCAGCATTCCTCCTCCTCCAAACACGGCGAGTTGAGTTGATGCCAAAGAGCTCGATTTT
This sequence comes from Coregonus clupeaformis, assembly GCF_020615455.1. Lineage (NCBI taxonomy): Eukaryota > Metazoa > Chordata > Actinopteri > Salmoniformes > Salmonidae > Coregonus > Coregonus clupeaformis. The sequence goes on from NW_025533961.1 coordinate 46,314, forward strand.
GGTCTTATCTGACCATAACACTTTCACCCAGTTCTCCTCTGAATCATTCAGATGTCCATTGGCAAATTCAGACGGCCCTGTATACTGTGGGGGAAAAAAGTATTTAGTCAGCCACCAATTGTGCAAGTTCTCCCACTTCAAAAGATGAGAGAGGCCTGTAATTTTCATCATAGGTACACATCTACTATGACAGACAAAATGAGAAAAAGAAATCCAGAAAATCACATTGTAGGATTTTTAATGAATTTATTTGCAAATTATGGTGGAAAATAAGTATTTGGTCACCTACAAACAAGCAAGATTTCTGGCTCTCACAGACCTGTAACTTCTTCTTTAAGAGGCTCCTCTGTCCTCCACTCGTTACCTGTATTAATGGCACCTGTTTGAACTTGTTATCAGTATAAAAGACACCTGTCCACAACCTCAAACAGTCACACACCAAACTCCACTATGGCCAAGACCAAAGAGCTGTCAAAGGACACCAGAAACAAAATTGTAGACCTGCACCAGGCTGGGAAGACTGAATCTGCAATAGGTAAGCAGCTTGGTTTGAAGAAATCAACTGTGGGAGCAATTATTAGGAAATGGAAGACATACAAGACCACTGATAATCTCCCTCGATCTGGGGCTCCACGCAAGATCTCACCCCGTGGGGTCAAAATGATCACAAGAACGGTGAGCAAAATCCCAGAACCACACGGGGGCCTAGTGAATGACCTGCAGAGAGCTGGGACCAAAGTAACAAAGCCTACCATCAGTAACACACTACGCCGCCAGGGACTCAAATCCTGCAGTGCAAGACGTGTCCCCCTGCTTAAGCCAGTACATGTCCAGGCCCGTCTGAAGTTTGCTAGAGTGCATTTGGATGATCCAGAAGAGGATTGGGAGAATGTCATATGGTCAGATGAAACCAAAATAGAACTTTTTGGTAAAAACTCAACTCAGTCGTGTTTGGAGGACAAAGAATGCTGAGTTGCATCCAAAGAACACCATACCTACTGTGAAGCATGGGGGTGGAAACATCATGCTTTGGGGCTGTTTTTCTGCAAAGGGACCAGGACGACTGATCAGTGTAAAGGAAAGAATGAATGGGGCCATGTATCGTGAGATTTTGAGTGAAAACCTCCTTCCATCAGCAAGGGCATTGAAGATGAAACGTGGCTTGGTCTTTCAGCATGACAATGATCCCAAACACACCGCCCGGGCAACGAAGGAGTGGCTTCGTAAGAAGCATTTCAAGGTCCTGGAGTGGCCTAGCCAGTCTCCAGATCTCAACCCCATAGAAAATCTTTGGAGGGAGTTGAAAGTCCGTGTTGCCCAGCGACAGCCCCAAAACATCCCTGCTCTAGAGGAGATCTGCATGGAGGAATGGGCCAAAATACCAGCAACAGTGTGTGAAAACCTTGTGAAGACTTATAGAAAACGTTTGACCTGTGTCATTGCCAACAAAGGGTATATAACAAAGTATTGAGAAACTTTTGTTATTGACCAAATACTTATTTTCCACCATAATTTGCAAATAAATTCATTAAAAATCCTACAATGTGATTTTCTGGATGTTTTTTCCTCATTTGGTCTGTCATAGTTGACGTGTACCTATGATGAAAATTACAGGCCTCTCTCATCTTTTTAAGTGGGAGAACTTGCACAATTGGTGGCTGACTAAATACTTTTTTTCCCCACTGTATGTGCTTTCTTGAGCAGGGGGACCTTGCGGGCGCTGCAGGATTTCAGTCCTTCACGGCGTAGTGTGTTACCAATTGTTTTCTTGGTGACTATGGTCCCAGCTGCCTTGAGATAATTGACAAGATCCTCCAGTGTAGTTCTGGGCTGATTCCTCACCGTTCTCATGATCATTGCAACTCCACGAGGTGAGATCTTGCATGGAGCCCCAGGCCAAGGGAGATTGACAGTTATTTTGTGTTTCTTCCATTTGCGAATATTCGCACCAACTGTTGTCACCTTCTCACCAAGCTGCTTGGCGATGGTCTTGTAGCCCATTCCAGCCTTGTGTAGGTCTACAATCTTGTCCCTGACATCCTTGGAGAGCTCTTTGGTCTTGGCCATGGTGGAGAGTTTGGAATCTGATTGATTGATTGCTTCTTCTGATTGATTGACAGGCGTCTTTTATACAGGTAACAAGCTGAGATTAGGAGCACTCCCTTTAAGAGCGTGCTCCTAATCTCAGCTCGTTACCTGTATAAAAGACACCTGGGAGCCAGAAATCTTTCTGATTGAGAGGGGGTCAAATACTTATTTTACCTAATTAAAATGCAAATCAATTTATAACATTTTTGACATGCGTTTGTCTGGATTTTTGTTTTGTTATTCTGTCTCTCACTGTTCAAATAAACCTACCATTAAAATTATAGACTGATCATTTCTTTGTCAGTGGGCAAATGTACAAAATCAGCAGGGGATCAAATACTTTTTTCCCTAACTGTATGTATATATGTACGTATGTATATATATATATATGTGTGTGTATGTGTGTGTATGTATGTGTATATGTGTATGTGTATGTGTATGTGTGTGTTTTATATATATATATATATATATATATATATATATATGTATATATGTATGTGTATGTATATATATATATGTGTATATATATATATGTGTGTATGTATATGTATATATGTATATGTATATGTATATACATATATATTTGCGAGAAAAAAAACATATGGGGGATTGGAAGTGATGCAGACAATTACCTTGATGGAAGTTACAATCTATCTGAAATATTAAAGCTGATCTACCCCCTAAAAGAAAAAGAAAAAAAAAAAAAAATTCTGTCTTATCTGTCTGCAGGGGCTTGCATTGTCAGCAGGTTCAGACATGTGCCATTGACAGTGTGACTTATTGACTGACTGAATGAGTGGGCCGCTTGCTTCAGTTAGTCACTTTGAAATGTCACAATGCGGTCTCACAAGGTCATTAGTCAGCAGCCTCTTTACATGTCACTAATTAACACAGTCTTAACCAGGGAAAACAGACCCAGCAGACTCCCTGCTGTTCTGTATAGAGCACTACACTACGACAAGTCGTGACTCTGACTGGAGCATCTCTTTATTAATGACAGTTCAAAATAGCAACACTGTCTCATAGCGGGACAACTCTCGACTCCTGTGGCATAATTCAACTCTTCTTGACACCGCTGCAGTGGCTGCATGGTATGTGTCTGTATGGAAAAATCCTCCCTTATAAAACCTATTATTTTTCAAACGATGTGTGTTTCTGTCTGTCAAAGGGCCTCTTGGCCTCAGACTGTCTAAAAACTAATTAGCCAATATATAAAAGTGGGCTCGCGACAGTTTAGGTGGAAATCTAGTATTTTTTCAAGGAATTGAGCAAGGAGATGTAAACAGGATTAAAGTGACACCCACACAGGCAGCGTGGTGTTTTATGAGTGTAAACAGGGACAGGGACAGGCCTGGGTCCAGAGTAGGGCGTCTAGTTGTAGTGTGTCAATGCATGACCTGCAGCCCAAATAGACCATAAGGAGACACTCAGAGGCCACTTCCACTGACTAACACAGACCTAGGCCTACACACAAAGAACACAGAGTGCTCAAAACAGGATGCTGAAGAAAAGGGAAATCTTGCTATTGGAGTGGATGCATCAAACGCCATCTCTGAACATTGATGTGCTGTGGTGCCCTTGATGGGTGGTTGTCTTCAGTATAATAGTGACCTATGTGAATAAATGAAACCAATGTACTCACTAAAGAGTACGAATATTACAAAAGGCGTATGTCAAGAAAGTATGGTTATGCATAGACCGCAGCAACTCAAAACTCCACTCAGTCTTTCAACGGCTGCATGAGTTATGTTGTGTCACCAAAGCAGAGTGGAAAACCATCTCTATTCTCCATGTTTCCCTGTTCTGCTGGTGCCCCTGGCTCCCCTGGCTCCCCTGGCTCCCCTGGCCTGCTCTGGCTCCCCTGGCCTGCTCTGGCTCCCCTGGCCACTCTGGCTCCCCTGGCTCACCTGGCTCCCCTGGCTCCCCTGGCCTGCTCTGGCTCCCCTGGCCTGCTCTGGCTCCCCTGGCCACTCTGGCTCCCCTGGCTCACCTGGCTCCCCTGGCTCCCCTGGCCTGCTCTGGGCATTGTTAGTCTGCAGTCAGGAATAGCCTGGGACTGTGTCCACAACGGCTGCATTACGACCTGATGGTTATAGATCAATGGACTGGGAAGCAGACTCCAGCCAATCAAACCCTGAGGTGTTCTGTTGTTGTACCCAATGGTAAAGCACTGCCCCTATACTATGTTGTATCGGTAGTACACAGATATAATAGATGTAGGGAAGACCGAAGGCAATTGTAACACTTTTAATTTCTCCAAACAGAAACAAGCTCGAGTGATGAAACTCAGACAGTGCATGCCTATTAAGGTTATCTTCCTGCTTGAAAAGTTACAGCCAAATATCTCACTATTTGCATGTTTTATGGGAAAGTCGTTTTTTCCACCGGCTGTATTTTTCTTATGCTGTCTTGAGCATTAATGTCCAAGTATTCACTATGTGTTGGCTAAACGTTGACATGAATGACGTGACACTATGGTTGTCTCTTCCTAGGCAGAGCTGTTGTCATGGCAGCTGGGTTTGGGGCAATTGCAACGCAGTGTTAAAATGACCCTGAGCGAAGCAGCCAAATTAGGAAAACAAGTGATTTTAACTTTAAGATTGTATGAATTATACAAATACTAACTTTAAATAATAGCCTTGGGGTCCTGTAGAGTGCCAAAGAAGTTGTAAACAGATATAATCTGGGCACCATCAGACTATTCAGATGTTTTGAGAGGAACCGAATGACCATGCACAAACATGGGTATTACTGTATTGGTTACATACATAGAAGTACCTATATTTCTCAAAATCATTACATACGTCTATGACAATATGATAAGTTACGTTAATTTTTTAGTTGTTACATTTGACCCCAGCTACTGTTACAATTGCCCCTGGCAATTCTTATGTACAGACATATTAATGGTGTGAATGATTAGGAGACAGATTACTGGACTAGATCAAGTGGTCTCTAAGCAATAGAGTAAAATACTAAACATGTTACAATGGCCCCCAGTCTCCCCTATGTAATAAAAGATGACTGGAACATGAGATTTCCACAAAGCAATGTTAGTCTCGACCAGTGGCTGCAATGCATACATATAGGGCTCTAAATTGCGGCTTGGTGTGTGAGTAAAAACGGCTCACCGGTGGTAAGGCCATGACTAAAAGCGGCCTGTGGCTTTGGAGGGGTGCCTGCCTGCCGAGTGCACGTTTATAACTGGGTTGGGATCTAGCGAGCAAAGTTGTTACTTTTAAATTGTTGTTTTGTGTCATCTGTTATAAGGTTACATTTGTATCATGTGAGCAGCGCACATCGCGAGCAAAGCCCAAACATTGTATAATTTCACCTCACCTGTTAATATTCACCTGAGAGTTAGGGGAAGGTTTGGCCGTGGGGGGCTTTACTTGTCTCATCGCGCTCTAGCGACTCCTTGTGGAGGGCCGGGCGCCTGCAGGCTGACCTCGGTCGTCGGTTGAACGGTGTTTCTTCCGACACATTGGTGCGGCTGGCTTCCGGGTTAAGCGGGCGGGTGTTAAGAAGCGTGGTTTGGCGTGTCATGTTTCGGAGGACGCATGACTCGACCTTTGCCTCTCGAGCCTGTTGGGGAGTTGCAGCGATGAGACAAGATTGAAATTGGGGAGGAATACGGGGTAAAAAAAAAATATATATATATACACATTAGTTTCCTTACCCTGTAAGCAGTCTATGGACAAGGTATGATAGCAATCCATGCCTTGGTTTCACTTCCCTGGCACTGTTTCTAAATGCTAACATTTCGGCATTTGTGGTACAAATCCCATTCAAGTCATGGTACCAATATTAGTAATTTTCTGGCATTATTTCCCCAAAACTCTAAAGTATCTAAAATTGATTGTGAAGCTCAACAAAGTCAATTATAGATGATTTGAACATGAAGCATGAAAAATGCTAATATCGGTTCCATGACTTGAATGGGATTTGTGCCACAAATGCCTCCAAAAGTAGGAATAATATAGAACTAATGTAGGCTATAGCTAAATCAAATGTAATCAATCAATTTTTCTAGTGCTAAAGACTGTTTGGTGCTCATACCTTTTTAAATTTGGGAGCACCAGTGATACCAATTAAAAATGTTTATATGTAGAGCCCTGGCTGCATCACTATAGTCTCCAGGGGTTGTAGGGTTAGGACCAGTGTGTGTGCACTGTGCAGTGCTGGAATCACAGTGGTCTGTGAAGCTCAGACAGAGTCTGGATGAGTGGGTTGGGGAGTGGGCTTCAGAGGGTTGTTCATCAGGGAAAGTCTGCAGCAGCCATGTGCAGTAAAACCACATCTCCACATCAGTGGATGATGCTGAGGGGAGGACGGCTCATAATAATGGCTGGAACGGAGCAAATGGAATGGCGTCAAACACATTGAAACATCATGTGTTTGATGTATTTGATACCATTCCACCCATTCCGCTCCAGCCATTACCATGAGCCCGTCCTCCCCAATTTAGGTGCCACCAACCTCCTGTGATCTTCACTGGTAGCCAACTCCATAGAGACCTACTGTAGCTAACTCCACCAAGGGCTCCACTCTGCTGCTGGCTCTGGAAATGTTTACTGAGACCAGGGGAGAAGGAGGAGAAACTCTAATGTGTTCAAGGCCTGGGGTGTAAGAAGATGAACTATAAAGCAATTTAGCTGTCTCAAATTAGTATTTGAGGTTTATGTGAAAGTAGTGCATACATTATGTTGTTTATGTGTTTGTGTGTGCATGCATGCATGCATGCATGTGTGTATTACATAAAAGCTCAACATCGCTAGACTGCGGCAATAAAAAAACATACACAGCTACTATGCTGTACCATTTTGCATGTCCACAATAAGCTATCCCCGACATTCTTCTCAAAGCTCTTCCCTTAATACTGAACAGATGGGACACATCTGGGAGGGTTTGCATGTATCTTTAATAATAATTCCTCATGGCTGAAGAAGATTTATATTTATGTGTGTGGCATGCCATGTGGCCACTGCTGTCTCTGCCCAACCACTGCCACAAGACTACAACTACACCATCCTTTTATAGAGAGTCTCCAGGGCTGGGATTGCTTTTAGTCTATGTAAATGTTTAAATACTGAGATGTATTTTGACGGGAAGACATAAAGAACAGTTTAAGTCAAAATGAATGGGTGACGTGTGCATGTGTGCGTGAAGGCATGCATGTCTTAATGTTTATCTCAATACAGTAGGATTTCCATAATCCGTTTTACATGTAGCTTTTGAAGCTTAGGTGAGAGCTATTGCAACAAGACAGAATGTCATTGAGATCCAGTATTGTGAAACACTAAGTGTCCAAAACAGAATTTTAAAAAAGTTTAAGAAACGGAGGAAACCAGAGTGTGTAGTTGAAATAAAACCAAAAGGTTTCTATCATTAGGTTAACGTTGATGAAGTGGGTTGGTCTTAAGCATCTCAAACACAAATGAGAAGACAGGGACAAGCAAGTCTGCTGAAATGTAAACAAGGAAGTCAGTAACCTATCTACAGGATGTGGCCATTTAGCTTAGGCTACTGTTTTTACTTTGTTGCATTCTCCTCTCCCTTAACCTGTGGTCCGGATCTGCATTGTCACTGGAGAGGGATTGACCAATGTGGGAGTGGTGAGATGCATGACCTCGGCTCCTTCACCACAGACCCTGATGAGACTGCAGATGAGACTGCATTTGAACCACTTATCAATGATACTGTAACTTGTCTGTGGTGTCCCTGACCCTGAACTGCTGACGGGAAGTATGTGCTGACTGCCAAAAGCTTACTGTAACTGTAACACAATGATTCTGAAACCCCGCACTGTGGTCCATGTTGTCCTCTCCCTTCCAGTGCTGCATTATGGGCAGCAGACATGGGTCAAATACATAATGTTGAATACTTTAATATGTCAAATATTTTGCCTGGTACAATAAAATCAATGGATCTTCCCCGAAAGAGCAAACTCCAAGCTAAATCAAGCACACATTGAATACAGTATTTGGCATACACTGACTATGTTCAGTATTTGTCCCAGGTCTGAGAGGCAGAAAGGAGGTCCAGGCAGGCAGTTCCATGTGGTTCTGGTGTGTGTGGCATGTCCTTGTTAGCACCGGTGCTCTGTGCCTCTGCCCCCACAGGAGCAATTACAGGGGTGAGTCCCAGAGGAGGCTGAGCCTCAAAGCAGCCAAGCCCAGCACAGAGGCCCTCACCCTGGAGAGGAGGAACAAGGAAATGCCCTTACATGGGCAACCCTGGAGAACGCCCATAACAGTGACCTGTCCCAACCTAGGAATGGCAGAAAAATGTGGGGGGAAATGTTGATGCTGTTGTGTATTTTCCTTTTCGAAACATGTTGTTTCGAGTCTTGTCCTGGACAGCAATTCTGTCTATTTCAGTGCTTCCTCCTTGAGCATGTTTTGCCCTTTACTGCAGACTGTAGTGAGCAGTAGTGTATCTGTGCGATACTTTTCCATATCTTTGTTTTCCTCTTACCCACTGCCTAATGTCTTTTGATAGTAGGCTACTGTACATTATGGCTGTTAACTGAGTGAGTCACTAAATAGCGACAGCTAAATGTCATGTTTGAATAGATCCCAGAAGTTGAACATGCTTTAAGCCCTTGCCACGTAGTCAGCTATATCTGTCTGTCTGTATACCCTACTGTGCCAGAGTACGTGACTCTCACCCGACTGTTTTCCTCCCCACCAAACTTGTTTTCAAATTATCCCTTCAAACGTCCAAAAGTGTTTCAGTTATAGAAAATGCCAAACCCACATAACTTAGTTTAACTGCCAACCATAACATTTTGAAAGTTTAAATGCTAAAATGGTGTAGTTGGCAGAGATATTTTATTTGCATGTAAACAAGTGATTTGATTGGACTTGATTTCAGCTTTCTGACTTGTGTAGTCATATAGTACTCCATACAGAGTCTTTGGAAATAATATTTGATATGTGAATATATCCCCAAAAATGTAACATAGGGAATATTACATTTGACCATGATAACTGATATGATTTCGAATAAAACGTACCAATGTTTCAGCTGTAATATTTTCATTGATATATTTGTGCGCCTTTATTCGTCTTATTGATTCATTTTTCATTAAATTGCATATTGTTACATGTACATTACTGTTTTATGAGTACATTATTTAATTCTAATAATATCTTGTCATCCTAAAGTCATGACCCAAAGCATTGCAAGACTTTGGAGAACGAAGATCCTAATAAATACAATTTGCAATTCACAGATATGTTTTTTGGCGTGCTGTTCCAGTAATAAAGAGTAAACTTAGCATGTTAAAGTTTAAGTATAGGAACCTCTGTCCTTTCTTTTGATTTTAAAGGGTTTTAGATTTTATTTGATGCTATACTTGTTTCACAAAGTGACTCTTTTCAATGGCACTGGTTTCTAACAGTGTTTTTTCCATTTCCTGACAAGTTTGCGGATCTCATAAAACGTCTGTTTCAGAGCATTTATTAAAGTTGAGAGTGGGAGGAAAGCTACAATATAGCTTAATTCCCTATTCAATACACTCCATCTTGTTTTTTTATATACGGTAGACCGAGGGTCCTGGTGATTCTTTATCACAGGCCAAAAACTCAATCAAATGTTGCAAGCCCCTGGCCACCATTACCCTCTTTAATGTGTTTTTTTTCTGAAGGTTATGTCATACACTGTCCCCAAACAACCATATAAATGATATTGATAATACAGTATCACCAAGCAAAAGGATGATAGAACATTGGACATGGTCTGTATCTATATGGGGACGGGTCAGGGGTCACAGTAGCTTCCTAATCTATACATGCTGATAGCAAGCTTAGACATGGATTTTAGCAATTGCTGGTCCTGTACCACCAGATGTCAATGTTCTTCCCTGTTGCCTACAATGTGCACAGCAGACTGTATACTAATAAGGCCGGGTGCCGTAGGGATGTAGTACCACCAGAGGACAGTATTCAACCATGTGTGCCTTGGGATTGTTTAGCCCCAATAGAGAGCAGTGTTTGTCCATGTTGTGGGCCTCATTGTCCTGTAACCTTCACCACTGCCCTTGTAGCCCTCTTATCTGCTTGACTGCCTCAGAGGTAATCATATTCCAGACTGATCACATAGCCTCATCTGTGGGTAGATATGATATGTGCTTGCCCAGCGCACACCAACAGGACTCATGGATACAAATTGCTAAGCAGGTTATAAATTGCTGTTGGAGAGATTCTATTTTCAGTTTTTTTACAATCTTTGGTCATTTTGTTGTCTTGTATGATGCAAATTTCAGTGTGGCTTTTTCATGGTAGCTGTAGTTGCATTTCCCCACTCTTTGTTACTTTCACACCAAATGCTCACTGAGGACGGTGCTGTGTCAGCCATACAGTAGCTCTGAGAGAGTGAGTAAAGTCTCCGTAGCAGTGTGGCTTCCGCCCTATGTGTAATTATAGGCTCTGCTCTCTGAGATGCGGGGGCAGAACGAAGCAGAGTCAGAGTTGCCATCACAGCATGTGGGGGGGATAGGTTCTATCAATTTAATTGTTTGCATCATTTCTAATCCCCCTTATTTTTATGTTTTTTTTTCTCTATACTTTTTCTGCTACTTACAGCTATTTCGCTCATATCTACAGTACCTATAGTTAAATAATTATACATATATCCCTAATTTTCTCTTTCTTAAAGTGTTTCACTGTTAGGAAAGCATCACATCCCCTCCACATTCCACACAAATTCTTATTTCTAATGTAAATATAGCTAAACTTTCTGTAAAGCTTGATAAGTTGAGCATGTTTTAACTGCAGTAATTTCAATTAGAAATGCAAAAAAAAAGTTGCAAAGCAACAAGAAGGAACATGGTCAAAGAGTAATTTATAGTATGAAAAATGTATGCACTCACTAACTGTAAGTCGCTCTGGATAAGAGCGTCTGCTAAATGACTAAAATGTAAATGTAAATGTAATTTCCAGCAGTGCTATTCTTAGAAAGATACATGCGATATGTTGGTCTTAATGTGTTGAAGTAAACATTGACAGACCACTGCATACAGTGGGGAAAAAAAGTATTTAGTCAGCCACCAATTGTGCAAGTTCTCCCACTTAAAAAGATGAGAGAGGCCTGTAATTTTCATCATAGGTACACGTCAACTATGACAGACAAAATGAGAAAAAATAATTCAGAAAATCACATTGTAGGATTTTTCATGAATTTATTTGCAAATGATGGTGGAAAATAAGTATTTGGTCAATAACAAACGTTTCTCAATACTTTGTTATATACCCTTTGTTGGCAATGACACAGGTCAAACGTTTTCTGTAAGTCTTCACAAGGTTTTCACACACTGTTGCTGGTATTTTGGCCCATTCCTCCATGCAGATCTCCTCTAGAGCAGTGATGTTTTGGGGCTGTCGCTGGGCAACACGGACTTTCAACTCCCTCCAAAGATTTTCTATGGGGTTGAGATCTGGAGACTGGCTAGGCCACTCCAGGACCTTGAAATGCTTCTTACGAAGCCACTCCTTCGTTGCCCGGGCGGTGTGTTTGGGATCATTGTCATGCTGAAAGACCCAGCCACGCCCTTGCTGATGGAAGGAGGTTTTCACTCAAAATCTCACGATACATGGCCCCATTCATTCTTTCCTTTACACGGATCAGTCGTCCTTGTCCCTTTGCAGAAAAACAGCCCCAAAGCATGATGTTTCCACCCCCATGCTGCACAGTAGGTATGGTGTTCTTTGGATGCAACTCAGCATTCTTTGTCCTCCAAACACGACGAGTTTTTACCAAAAAGTTCTATTTTGGTTTCATCTGACCATATGACATTCTCCCAATCCTCTTCTGGATCATCCAAATGCACTCTAGCAAACTTCAGACAGGCCTGGACATGTACTGGCTTAAGCAGGGGGACACGTCTGGCACTGCAGGATTTGAGTCCCTGGCGGCGTAGTGTGTTACTGATGGTAGGCTTTGTTACTTTGGTCCCAGCTCTCTGCAGGTCATTCACTAGATCCCCCCGTGTGGTTCTGGGATTTTTGCTCACCGTTCTTGTGATCATTTTGACCCCACGGGTGAGATCTTGCGTGGAGCCCCCAGATCGAGGGAGATTATCAGTGGTCTTGTATGTCTTCCATTTCCTAATAATTGCTCCCACAGTTGATTTCTTCAAACCAAGCTGCTTACCTATTGCAGATTCAGTCTTCCCAGCCTGGTGCAGGTCTACAATTTTGTTTCTGGTGTCCTTTGACAGCTCTTTGGTCTTGGCCATAGTGGAGTTTGGAGTGTGACTGTTTGAGGTTGTGGACAGGTGTCTTTTATACTGATAACAAGTTCAAACAGGTGCCATTAATACAGGTAACGAGTGGAGGACAGAGGAGCCTCTTAAAGAAGAAGTTACAGGTCTGTGAGAGCCAGAAATCTTGCTTGTTTGTAGGTGACCAAATACTTATTTTCCACCATAATTTGCAAATAAATTCATTAAAAATCCTACAATGTGATTTTCTGAATTATTTTTTCTGAATTTGTCTGTCATAGTTGACGTGTACCTATGATGAAAATTACAGGCCTCTCTCATCTTTTAAAGTGGGAGAACTTGCACAATTGGTGGATAACTAAATACTTTTCCCCCCCACTGTATAGCTGACGTGGTATTTTATATCAACTCAAGATCATCTTTGAGACTGAACTATTGTAGAGCTGTTGCTGTTGTGTACTCAAGCAACTAGCAAAATGAAATAGACCATAGAGACACCTGCTTTAGGCATATGTAGCTATCTATGTATTTCAAGACAATTGGAAGTACAGTAGACAGAATATTGTAGTACGGAGCATCTTGAGCAGTTATCCCATTTTTGCATGGTCTGGTCATGAATTAGTCATCACAGGTTTGCCAGTAGCTAGACTTCTGTTTAGTTTCTTGGCTCTCACTTAACCATAGTGGTTAGTATAACTTATAGTACATACAATGTAACAGCAGAGATATGGCCCAGTGGCAACCCACATCCTGTAGTGCAGGGTTCTTCAAATCCGGTCCTGAAGGGCCGAAACACCTCTGTTTTTCATCCTCTCCTTCTAATCAGGGGCTAATTCAGACCTGGGACACCAGGTGAGTGCAATTAACTACCAGGTAGAAATAAAAAACAGAAGTGTTTCGGCCCTCCAGGAACGGAATTGAAGAACCCTGCTGTAGTGGCTCAAATATTTTCCTAACAGTTTGTGACTTGTTCATAATGAATAGTTTGTGTTAGCAATTCTTAAGAAAAACCTATACATCTTGAAAGCTTGAATTTGACCTTTACTTGCACAATGTGCCAGCGCCTATATGTTTGCATGCACAAACTAACCACTGGGTACATTACCCTAAAGACACCAGCATGCTTTGGCTCAGGGTCACAGTATGTATTAAAATAAGTGTAAAGGGTGAGTGTCTGTGTCCCATCTGCCCAGGTGGAATTATGTTTGTCTGTGTGACATACCCCACTTACCAGAAGAACCTTCATTCAGTCTAATTCAGTATAAAAATAGATAATAATTCACCAGCATAACTCTCACAGTGTGTCATAAAAACAAAGCTTTTAACAGAGGTAAAGTGGCTGAGTGGAATGACGGCCAGAAAAGCAAACTCTTCTCTCATCTCGTGTCATCCTCAGGAAGGGCAATCAAAATGAATTAAAGCTAATGGAATAACAATACTAGAAGGGAAGGTATTATTGTAAAAACTCACAATAAAATGAAACACAATTAAGTTGGGCCATATTGTGCTTATAATAGCCTTAGTATTTAGGTGAAAACAGATTGCATAACTTAATACATTAGTGATATTGTGGGTGTTTGTTTGATGAACAGATCAAATTATTTTGTCATAACTTAACAACTTAAATTGAGAATTCTATTCTCAGATATTACTTTAAGACCATGCTTGAGATACTTATGCAAATGAGCTGCTTAGAGGCTGAAACTTGTTATTTTGGGCCACCACCTCTGCACTCTCTACAGTCCTTTGATGTTCCAGTTGACTACATTACCAACTTAAACCTGCTCTTTAAATACCATAGTAGGCATACAGTGCCCACACACAGACACACAGACAAAAAAGAGGACTGAGCACGCCCCCATTCTCATCGACGGGGCTGTAGTGGAACAGGTTGAGAGCTTCAAGTTCCTTGGTGTCCATCACCAACGAACTATCATGGTCCAAACACACCAAGACAGTCGTGAAGAGGGCACGACAAAGCCTATTCCCCCTCAGGAGACTGAAAAGATTTGGCATGGGTCCTCAGATCCTCAAAAAATTCTACAGCTGCACCATCGAGAGCATCCTGACTGGTTGCATCACCGCCTGGTATGGCAACTGCTTGGCCTCCGACCGCAAGGCACTACAGAGGGTAGTGCGTACGGCCCAGTACATCACTGGGGCCAAGCTTCCTGCCATCCAGGACCTCTATACCAGGCGGTGTCAGAGGAAGGCCCTCAAAATTGTCAAAGACTCCAGCCACACTAGTCATAGACTGTTCTCTCTGCTACCGCACGGCAAGCGGTACCGGAGCGCCAAGTCTAGGTCCAAAAGACTTCTCAACAGCTTCTACCCCCAAGCCATAAGACTCCTGAACAGCTAATCATGGCTACCCGGACTATTTGCACTGCCCCCCCCCCACACCCCATCCTTTTTACGCTGCTGCTACTCTGTTAATTATTTATGCATAGTCACTTTAACTCTACCCACATGTACATATTACTTCAACTACCTCAACTAGCCGGTGCCCCCGCACATTGACTCTGCACCGGTACCCCCCTGTATATATAGCCTCCCTACTGTTATTTTATTTTACTTCTGCTCTTTTTTTTCTCAACACTTTTTTTGTTGTTGTTTTATTTTTACTTTTTTTGTTAAAAAATAAATGCACTGTTGGTTAAGGGCTGTAAGTAAGCATTTCACTGTAATGTCTGCACCTGTTGTATTCGGCGCATGTGACCAATACAATTGGATTTGATTTGATTTGATAGTAACAGTTAGGCTACTGCCATATACAGTATGGGGACAACTGACTGGGGTCTTTATTCTGTTGTTCAGGTTGCCTTTAGTTTTGATTGCATTCGGAGTACTTACTTACTGTATATTTTCTCTAATATGAAAGAAGTGCATAGATAACATGGGTCCATAAAGTATTTTACTATTCCAATGGCTTTGTTACTGTATCAAATTAGACTTTCGACTTCAAAGGTCATAGTTGTTTGTGAAGTTTAGTTTACTGACAATGGAACAACCACGCTAAATGAACTTCATTATATACAGTATAGGCTTATCACACCATTGTATTATTTTGAAGCAAATCTATCCAAATGTGGGGCAGTGCATATTTCTCTTCAATGGCACATGCAGCTTGGACTAAATGCCATTTAGTAAATGGTCTAAAGACATGGGCGTGACAAGTTGTTCTTAGTGTTCTGAGTGTGCACATACTTAGCCTTTGAGTTCTAAATGGGAGGGTGTCACTGCACTTTATGGCACTAAAGGCGTGCAGGAAGTGGCCTTGTGTTCACTGCAAACCACTGATGTTAAGAAAAGAGAGCGGTCTTCTTCTGCAGGTCTCAATGGGTAAGCACCATATTCATGTCAAATAAACAGAATTTAGCAGCTGATTATGTTAATAGTCTGTTTTATGGAAATATCTATGGAACAGTGTTTTTCCTTTAAAATCTATAAACTGTTATTGCTTAAGTATTTCCTTGGAAACTCAGAGGCCATGCTAATACCATAAGCTAACCTCCTGTGCTACCAGCTACAGTGGGGGAAAAAGTATTTAGTCAGCCACCAATTGTGCAAGTTCTCCCACTTAAAAAGATGAGAGAGGCCTGTAATTTTCATCATAGGTACACGTCAACTATGACAGACAAATTGAGGAAAAAAATCCAGAAAATCACATTGTAGGATTTTTAATGAATTTATTTTCAAATTATGGTGGAAAATAAGTATTTGGTCACCTACAAACAAGCAAGATTTCTGGCTCTCACAGACCTGTAACTTCTTCTTTAAGAGGCTCCTCTGTCCTCCACTCGTTACCTGTATTAATGGCACCTGTTTGAACTTGTTATCAGTATAAAAGACACCTGTCCACAACCTCAAACAGTCAAACTCCAAACTCCACTATGGCCAAGACCAAAGAGCTGTCAAAGGACACCAGAAACAAAATTGTAGACCTGCACCAGGCTGGGAAGACTGAATCTGCAATAGGTAAGCAGCTTGGTTTGAAGAAATCAACTGTGGGAGCAATTATTAGGAAATGGAAGACATACAAGACCACTGATAATCTCCCTCGATCTGGGGCTCCACGCAAGATCTCACCCTGTGGGGTCAAAATGATCACAAGAACGGTGAGCAAAAATCCCAGAACCACACGGGGGGACCTAGTGAATGATCTGCAGAGAACTGGGACCAAAGTAACAAAGCCTACTATCAGTAACACACTACGCCGCCAGGGACTCAAATCCTGCAGTGCCAGACGTGTCCCCCTGCTTAAGCCAGTACATGTCCAGGCCCGTCTGAAGTTTGCTAGAGTGCATTTGGATGATCCAGAAGAGGATTGGGAAAATGTCATATGGTCAGATGAAACCAAAATAGAACTTTTTGGTAAAAACTCAACTCGTCGTGTTTGGAGGACAAAGAATGCTGAGTTGCATCCAAAGAACACCATACCTACTGTGAAGCATGGGGGTGGAAACATCATGCTTTGGGGCTGTTTTTCTGAAAAGGGACCAGGACAACTGATCCGTGTAAAGGAAAGAATGAATGGGGCCATGTATCGTGAGATTTTGAGTGAAAACCTCCTTCCATCAGCAAGGGCATTGAAGATGAAACGTGGCTTGGTCTTTCAGCATGACAATGATCCCAAACACACCGCCCGGGCAACGAAGGAGTGGCTTCGTAAGAAGCATTTCAAGGTCCTGGAGTGGCCTAGCCAGTCTCCAGATCTCAACCCCATAGAAAATCTTTGGAGGGAGTTGAAAGTCCGTGTTGCCCAGCGACAGCCCCCAAAACATCACTGCTCTAGAGGAGATCTGCATGGAGGAATGGGCCAAAATACCAGCAACAGTGTGTGAAAACCTTGTGAAGACTTACAGAAAACGTTTGACCTGTGTCATTGCCAACAAAGGGTATATAACAAAGTATTGAGAAACTTTTGTTATTGACCAAATACTTATTTTCCACCATAATTTGCAAATAAATTCATGAAAAATCCTACAATGTGATTTTCTGGATTTTTTTTCTCATTTTGTCTGTCATAGTTGACGTGTACCTATGATGAAAATTACAGGCCTCTCTCATCTTTTTAAGTGGGAGAACTTGCACAATTGGTGGCTGACTAAATACTTTTTTCCCCCACTGTATGTCTTTTATTAGGCTATTGGTCTTGGGTCTACACAGGATGTTGATCAAACGACACTAGAAAGTAAGAAAGTAGTTAGTGTTCTTACTGTGTAATATGTATATATTTTATGGTTGATATACTGTATTACTCTCCAATGCACGTGATATGGATGCACACTGTAGAATACAGGACAAATGGTGTTCTGCCTATAGGTCATAGTGGCACTCAGGATATTTTGTTTGTGTCTGCGACGGTGTGACCCATTTCATTGTTCCATGGTGCTGGAGGTGGAAAATCCCTCCAACACTCAGCACTGTGGCCCTGTTGGGTGAGGGGCTAAATGCATGAGGGTGTTGTCCAATCAGCCACTCCGCCTCCGAGAGTGGGAAGTAGCTGCTCAGGTACGTCGGCCAATGTGGAGCGTGGGCCCTGAGACGAGGCCCTCTGGAAATTAGTTGATGCGTCTCAGCAGGCAGGCAGTTCCTCAGACCACAGACAGACTGCCACTCCAGGCTCTATCAGGAGCATCTATATATCTGTACGGCAGCACACTCTGGCGGTCTGTCCGTCTGTCCCTGTCTTCCGTCTGTCTCCTCGACCTGTCAGAGATAACATGGTAGCGAGGAGTGCCCTGCACCGCCAATGGATGTGTCAGTAAGAATAAATAAGTTGTTTCTCCTTGCAAGCGAGCCCAGCGTGAGAATGCGTTGGGAATGGGATAGCATGTAAGTGGTGTTAGTCTTTCTGACTTTCCTACCTACTTTCTTACAGACTTTACAACCTACTTTCCTACCTACTTTCCTACCTACTCAGTTTTTGAGTATTTGGTGATACAGTGAAAGAGAAAGACTTGAAGTCAGGTGTCGTTGAGGTCAGGTTGATCTCCAGCTCCTGGCATTGATGACAAGTACCCCTACTGGTGTGGAAGAGGATGGCTATGATTGTTTCAGCTATCAACCTCTCCCAACAATGACTTTATGATGGGCAACAAACACACTGATATGTCATCAATTTAACTGCTGGACAGCTTATTTTATTGGGAGTTTATTGGGAGTTATAAAGCGTTATTTTGTGTGTTCAACTGTTCACATCCAACAAATGGTGTGCTAGTCATATTGAGTCCTGTTTACACGAAACAAGATCACATTCTCACAGGCACTCCCAGTGCTTAATTTGTAAATCGGAAGGTGCCGGAACAAAAACTGAGCGTGGGGGGGTGACCTAGGGAGCTCTGAGGTACCGGAACGCATGAGAAAAAAAAATCACCTTTATAATAAAGCATTGCATGAATATCATCACATTTGCGAAGTGGCACTTACAGAAGTTGCACACATTGTCAAAAAAATGTGTGGCCCAGGGTCCGGGAAATGTTTGCCCTTTTATAAACGTATTTCATGCAATTCTACGTCCTTTTACATGACTGGAGACTTTGGCGTAATCTTTTTTTTAAATGTCGCGTTCAAAACAACTGGGAACTCGGAGCTGGGAAATCTCCGACTTCCGGCTTCAGTGTGTTCAAGACAACTGGGAAATCGGGAGAAAATTAGTTTTGAACGGTCATCCAACTCAGAATTCAAAGTGGGGAACTCTGGACTCTTTCTAGAGCCCCGACTTTCCAACCTGAAGATCATTGATGTCATGATTCAACCTCGGTTTTTTTCGAGTTCCCAGTTATCTTGAAAGCACCATAATACCGCACAAATGATCGAAATGACAGGCTACTTTGACACTGACAAACTGAGAATTTGAGATTGATGATCAATAGCCTAGGCCTAGGTGTGTGGAGACACATATTGTATGCTACAATATAATGAGGAAATTATAGTCCTAAAAATACTTTCTAGTTTCACTGACTCTCCCAATGATGTGCAGCTCACTAGCTGGTGATGGCCTATGCGCTCGTGCCAAAAGCCTCCCTCTCTTGTTTTACTTTGTAAAACAATATTTGGAAGTTTATCAAATATTTTGTTAGCCTACAGCTGACATATTAGAGTCTTCTCTTTTCAGCAGGAGCATTCCCGACTGTAGATTATGCGTTGTTATTGATCTACACTCCACTAGGCAATTTTTTAAATAAGCTATTAATCCTTTGTGGTACAATGTTTGTCTTTCTCATGGTGTAGTAGGCTATTCTGATTTTTTTCATTTATTTCTGAACAGACAGCAGTAACTCTATAACTTTGGCAACTTTTGCAATTTGGGGGGGGGGGGATTACTGAAGAGGCAACTCGAATGAACTTTGATCGCGTTTATTATAAGTTTTACATTGCAAAAAGTGACAATTAGTTTTCATACAACGAGAGGTTCCGGAACGAAACGGAGAGGTGTAAATAAAGCACTGGGCACTCCTATATAGGAACGTGTACTTTCACTTTATCACTTTCTTACTCTCTGATTGTGATTCGCATGTTCAGGAAAGTAAAAGAGACACATACCCTAAACTAAAGCTCTTAGTCCTGAATCTCCAATGAGAGGAGCTGGTTCTTGTTTTGTCCTGTTGCTGTATTTTTTTTAAATATTTTTTACAGTATTTGTTATTCTGGGCACACACTGCCTCCCTCTTTTTCCTTGTTTTATGAAAATGCGTGGGGTCTGTAATCAGAGTGAGAGCCCATGCTCATATTAAGAGACAGGAAGTGATGCGGGAGCAAGCCAAGCTCCCCACAAAAGTTGTTGCTGCTACGGCGTGGACTGCCATGATTGAAGGCTGAAAGAAATGCAAGTACTATGTGTTGTCGGAAATTTGGTTGACCAGGGAAACAGAAACCCATTCACCTGTGAATTCTTCTATTTTTTAAACAGAAACTCATCACGTTCCCCTGTATGGCCTGTGGAGTAGGCCTACACCTTAAAGGAAAATAACACTCAAAAACTATATTTTGGTATTTGTTTCATTAGTCCACTGTTAATACAGTCCCACAATGTAACATTCTGTGACACTTTCTGTATTTTGAAAGTTCTATATCTTGAAAACTTGATTGCTGACATGCAACATTTTGGGACTGTATCAACAGTACACTAATGAAACAAATACCAAAATATCGTTTTTGAGTGGAATTTTCATCTGTGAGTGTTGTACACCTGTGAGACTATGCTCTTCAACATTCTTCATATGACAGTGGTGGATCCACCTGCATTTCGTTATTGTTCACCAACAGCTGGGAAGACATCTGCAAAACCAGAGATATACTCATAAAGTTGAATTTGGCAACACTGTGGCTGGAAAATGTACGTCAAAGGATATGATACAGATCTTTTGCTCGCTGTACCTGTTATGAGTTGTCATTCAGAGAATGTGTCTCATTGTACTTTTGTGAAATAGTGTTGAGTAGTGTGCCTGTGGATTGTTCGTGGCAGCAGTAGGAAGTAGGTTTGAATAATAACCTGGTATGTTATACTTGCCACTCCTGTTAACATTTCAATTCCTGGCTAAAAGGAATTCTCCATTCCTGATTAGCATCTCTGTCTCACTACTATGCAGTGAGGTTAAAGCATTTCGAACCGTAATTTCAACGTGGAAATGTAGGTAATATTTGGTTGAGATGTTGATCAATGAGATTTCAACCTTTATTTACCCACTCAAAAAGACAGCCAGAAGATTGTTGAATTCTCAATGTGTTATCACTATGCTTTCAACCATCAGAAAAGCACAACCAAATTCCAATGGAAAAACAATGTCAGATATTTGTATTTAAACAACAATTTAATGTGTTACTAAAGTGGTTCTTCTAATAGTACAACCAATTGACCTGGATTGCAGTTGAGATTACATTAAAATTACATAGTGCAAGTGATCAATGCTGTTCGAGATTCTGTGCAGATTATTATAGCAGTTGTGAAGATCTCCACAGAGGGCAGACCGGTGACCTTTGCATGCTATCTTGAACATGCATGCTTTCTATGACTACATAAGAAGACATTTATAGTTACAGTAACCTCTGTCAGGGCGTGCTGTAGGTGCAATAGTGGAATCAAACGCAGGACTCAGAACGATATTCCAAAGGCTTGTATTACTGCCCAAACTAAGGCAAAAGGACAACTTTGCCCGAAGGCAAAAATACGCACGAAGGCGAAAAGTAACAGCGCACAAACAGGTGTGACAAATAGTAACTGCGCACAAACAGGTGCGAAAATACTCCAGCGTAGTGGAGAGAAGCTCAACCGAGCAATAACACACAACTGACGGAAAATAATTACACACAACACTAGACAAACACAACAGAAACTTATAGGACACTAATTACGCCAAAACAGAAACAGGTGTGGAAACAAACAGACAAAAGCAAACGAACATGAAACATAGAGCGGGTGGCAGCTAGAATTCCGGAGACGACGAACGCCGAAACCTGCCCGAACAAGGGAGAGAGGCAGCCTCGGCCGAAACCGTGACAGTACCCCCCTTGACGCGCGGCTCCAGACGTGCGCCGACTCCGGCCTCGGGGACGACCAGGAGGACGCGAGCAGGGCACGTCGGATGCCCCCGATGGAATTCCGTCAGGAGCGACGGGTCCAAAACGTCTCTCCTCGGCACCCAGCACCGCTCCTCCGGACCGTACCCTCCCACTCCACTCAGATACTGGAGACCCCCCCATCCGACGTCTCGAATCCAAGATGGATCTCACCGAGTACGCCGGTGCCCCTCGATGTCCAACGGGGCGGAGGAGTCTCAGATCTCATCTTCTTGGAGTGGGCCCGCACCACCGGCCTGAGAAGGGGACACATGGAACGAGGGGTTAATACACTTATACTCCACAGGTAGCTGTAATCTATAACATACCTCGTTCAACCTTCTCAGGACTTTAAATGGCCCTACAAACCGCCGACCCAGTTTCCGACAGGGCAGGCGGAGGGGCAGGATTTCTGGTAGAGAGCCAGACTCGATCACCAGGTGCGTACACCGGTGCCTCACTGCGGTGGAGATCAGCGCTGCCTTCTGACGTCGGAGGGCCCGCTGCAGGTGGACGTGTGCAGCGTTCCAAGTCTCCTCCGAGCGCGCGCCCACTCATCCACCGCAGGAGCCTCGATCTGGCTCTGCTGCCAGGGTGCCAGAACCGGCTGGTAACCTAACACACATTGAAATGGAGTTAGGTTAGTGGAGGAATGGCGTAGGGAATTCTGGGCCATCTCGGCCCAGGGAACGTACCTATGACCACTCCTCCGGCCGGTCCCGGCAGTATGTTCTGAGAAACCTACCCACATCCTGGTTTACGCGTTCCACCTGCCCATTACTCTCCGGGTGGTAACCCGAGGTGAGGCTTACCGAGACCCCCAACCGCTCCATAAACGCTCTCCAGACTCTGGAGGTGAATTGGGGACCCCGATCAGCCACAATGTCCTCGGGTACCCCGTAGTGCCGGAACACATGGGTAAACAGTGCCTCGGCAGTTTGTAGGGCAGTAGGAAGACCCGGCATGGGGAGCAAACGACAGGCCTTAGAGAACCGGTCCACAACGACCAGGATGGTAGTATTCCCTTGGGATAAGGTCTGTTATAAAGTCCACTGAGAGGTGGGACCATGGTCGTTGTGGAACGGGCAGGGGTAGCAACTTACCCCAAGGTAGATGTCTAGGCGCCTTACACTGGGCGCACACCGAGCAGGAGGAAACATAAACCCTCACATCCCTTGCCAACGTGGGCCACCAGTACTTGGCACTAAGACAGTGCACTGTCCGGCCGATACCCGGATGTCCAGAGGAGGGTGACGTGTGAGCCCAATAGATCAATCGATCCCGAACCTCGAGCGGAACGTACTTCCGACCCTCCGGGCACTGTGGTGGACTAGGGTCGGTGCGTAACGCCCGCTCGAGTTCAGAATCGACCTCCCACACTACCGGTGCCACCAGACACGACTCAGGCAGTATGGGAGTGGGCTCCACGGACCTCTCCTCCGTGTCATACCGCCGAGACAGCGCATCTGCCTTGCCATTCTGTGACCCAGGGATGTACGTGATCTTAAAAGTAAACCTGGTCAAGAACATACTCCATCTTGCCTGGCGAGGGTTCAGCCTCCTCGCCGCCCGGATGTACTCCAGGTTACGGTGGTCCGTCAAAATGAGGAAAGGGTGTTGAGCCCCCTCAAGCCAGTGCCTCCACACCTTTAGAGCCTGTACCACGGCTAACAGCTCCCTGTCCCCTACGTCATAGTTCCGCTCCAGCCGGACTGAGCTTCTTGGAATAAAAAGCACAGGGGCGGAGTTTAGGTGGCGCGCCAGACCGTTGTGACAGCACGGCTCCTAAACCGGCCTCCGACGCGTCCACCTCTACCTGGAACGGCAAAGAGGGATCCGGATGCGCCAGCACCGGGGCCGAGGTAAACAGGTCCTTCAGCCTCCCAAACGCCCTGTCCGCCTCGGCCGACCACTGCAGACGACCGGACCCCCTTCAACAGAGACGTGATGGGAGCTGCCACCTGTCCAAAAACCCCGGATAAACCTCCTGTAGTAATTTGCAAACCCCAAAAACTGCTGCACCTCCTTCACAGTAGTTGGTGTTTGCCAATTACGCACGGCCGACACCCGGTCTACCTCCATCTTCACCCCTGACGCAGACAACTGATAACCCAAAAAAGGAGACCGACTCCTGGAAAAACAGACACTTCTCTGCCTTCACATACAGGTCGTGCTCCACCAGCCTCCGCAACACTCTACGCACCAGGGCCACATGCTCGACACGGGTAGGCGAGTACACGAGAATGTCATCAATGTACACCACCACTCCCTGCCCCTGCATGTCCCTGAAGATCTCATCCACGAATGATTGGAAAACTGACGGAGCGTTCATCAACCCGTATGGCATGACCAGATACTCGTAATGGCCCGAGGTGGTACTAAAGGCTGTTTTCCATTCATCACCCTCCCTGATGCGCACCAAGTTGCACGCCGCTCCTGAGATCTAATTTCGTGAAGAAACGCGCCCCATGCAACGACTCAGTCATGGTCGCAATCAGCGGGAGTGGATAACTATACTTCACCGTAATCTGATTGAGACCACGGTAATCGATGCACGGGCGCAAACCACCATCCTTTTTTCTTCACAAAAAAGAAACTCGAGGACGCAGGGGAAGTGGAAGGCCGTATGTATCCTTGTCTCAGAGATTCGTCTATGTAAATCTCCATAGCTTTCTTCTCCTCCTGAGACAGAGGATACACATGGCTCCGTGGGAGCGCAGCTCCTGCCTGGAGGTCTATCGCACAATCCCCCTGCCTATGGGGTGGCAACCGCGTCGCCCTCGCCTTACTAAACGCAATAGCCAAATCCCCATACTCAGGTGGAACGTGCAATGCGGGCACCTGGTTTGGACTCTCCACCGAGGTAGCCCCTACGGAAACGCCCCAAACATCTACCCACACACTGAGCAGACCACTCCATCAGAGCCCTCTCCTGCCACGAAATAGCTGGGTTATGGGTACTCAACCAGGGCATGCCCAGCACCACCGGATACGCAGGAGAGTCAATCAGGAACAGCTGAATCATCTCCCTGATGATCCCCCTGCGCACACATCCTAAGTGGCGCCGTGACTTCCCTGATCAAGCCCGTACCCAACGGACGACTATCTAGGGCATGAACGGGGAAAGGAACATCAACAGGAATAAGGGGAATCCCTAACGCTAAACAAAACTTTTTATCAATAAAATTCCCAGCCGCGCCTGAATCTACCAGCGCCTTATGCTGGGAATGAGGTGCTACCTGTGGAAAACTGACAGGTATACAAAAATGGGCAACAGTGAGCTCTGGGTGAGTGGGGCGCCTACTCACCTGGAGGGAATCCCCAGTGCGGGACCTGTCGTATCTCCCCAGGAGGCCATCCCCAGCACCCCTAGCCGCGGTGTGTCCTCCCCGACCACAGTTGGTGCAGTGGATGGACCCCCTAGCCTGCCGACTCCTCCTCTCTCTAGCGCCAGCGCCCCGAGCTCCATAGGACACGGCTCGGAGGCGCTGGAGGGTGAATGGACGGACCCTCCGCAGGACGTCCCGCGGGTAGCCAGCAGGTTATCCAGCCTGATGGACATGTCGACCAGCTAGTGAAAGAGAGGCTGGTGTCCCTACAAGCTAGCTCCCGACGGACGTCCTCTCGTAGGCTACATCTGTATAGATCGATGAGGGCCCGATCATTCCACCCTGCATCTGCCGCAGAGTACAGGAACTCGAGAGCGAATTCCTGGGCCTCCTCCTCCCCTGCCGGAGGAAGACCAGACGCTCCCCGCCGCTTTCCCCTCCGGGGATGGTCAAGCACCGCCCTGAAGCGGCGGGAGAACTCGTCGTAGGTAATCGTCGTGGCGTCGATCTTCCTCCACTCCGCGTTGGCCCACTCCAACGCTTTTCCGGCCAGGCAGGAGATCAGGGCGGACACGCTCTCATGCCCCGAAGGTGCCGGGTGCACTGTGGCCAGGTATAGCTCCACCTGGAGTAGGAATCCCTGACACCCAGCCGCGGTTCCGTCGTAGGCCCTCGGGAGAGATAGTCGGACTCCTCGAGGTTCCGGCGCTGGAATGGGCGGGCTGGCCGATGGTGCTGGCAGGGAGGGAGGCGGTGAGGCGTACCCCAGCCTCGGATGGTGGAAATCACCTCCTGCAGGGCGGTCCCCATCTGCTGGATCTGATCTCGTTGGTCCCGAACCTGGGCCTCCAGTCTCGTCTGGGCTGCTTCGGCCCCTGCTGATTCCATTGGTGGTGTGTAATTCTGTCAGGGCGTGCTGTAGGTGCAATAGTGGAATCAAACGCAGGACTCAGAACGATATTCCAAAGGCTTGTATTACTGCCCAAACTAAGGCAAAGGACAACTTTGCCCGAAGGCAAAAATACGCACGAAGGCGAAAAGTAACAGCGCACAAACAGGTGCGACAAATAGTAACTGCGCACAAACAGGTGCGAAAATACTCCAGCGTAGTGGAGAGAAGCTCAACCGAGCAATACACACAACTGACGGAAAATAATTACACACAACACTAGACAAACACAACGAGAAACTTATAGGACACTAATTACGCCAAAACAGAAACAGGTGTGGAAACAAACAGACAAAAGCAAACGAACATGAAACATAGAGCGGTGGCAGCTAGAATTCCGGAGACGACGAACGCCGAAACCTGCCCGAACAAGGGAGAGAGGCAGCCTCGGCCGAAACCGTGACAACCTCAAAATGTGGCCATGGATGTGTTACTCATTTTAAGGTTGAATAAATACTGTTACATTAGTTTGCAAGATAACCTTAACTTTAGGCTATTTACTGTATTATTGGTTGACAACTCAACCAAATATCAACATTTAAAGGTCCAATGCAGCTGTTTTTATCTCAATATAAAATAATTTCTGGGTAACAATTAAGTACCTTACTGTGATTGTTTTAAATTAAAATGGTAAAAAAAAGAAACAAAAATAGCTTCTTAGCAAAGAGCAATTTCTTAAGCAAGAATTTTGCTAGGATTGTTTGGGAGTGGTCTGAGTGGGGAGGGGAATACTATCTGAGAGGTTTGGAACTCTCTTTCTTATTGGTCTATTATCTAATTTAAAGGCTGGTGATGTCACCAGGCAGGCCAAAACGCCATCCTACCAAAACAGGCTGAAATTTCAGGCACTTTTAAAACAGTTCTTACACTAGAATTTTCACAATTTCACAGTATTATTCCAACCTCATAGTGTGAAAATATATATAAAACACAGGAAAATCACGTTTTTGATGGCACTGTGCCTTTAAAGACTAGGACTAAATCAAATCAAACTTAATTTAAAGTGCATTTAAACTTAGATTTGATTTAGTCCTATTATTTAGATTTTTGGTTGAGATGGAGACATGAATCCAACATATCAATTATTAATTTGAAGACAAACTGGAATTCAAACCAGATAGTGTCACAGATGGAAATATGCAAGCAGAAGATATATCTCCTTCAAATGTTGATGTTAGGTTGCATTGACAACCAAACATAATTCAATATCCAGTTTGTCTACAAATTAATAATTGATATGTTGGATTCACGTCTCCATGTCAACCAAAAGTCAAAGTTAAAGAATATGACTAAATCAAATCAAACTTTAAATGCACTTATTTTGATTGAGATGGTGACGTGAATTTAATTATTAACTTTAAGATGACATTTGAAATCAACCAAAGCTTGAAACCCTAGGCCTATACAGTTGAAGTCGAAGTTTACATACACCTTAGCCAAATACATGTAAACTCAGTTTTTCACAATTCCCGACATTTAATCCTAGTAAAAATGTCCTGCTTTAGGTCAGTTAGGATCACCACTTTATTTTAAGAACATGAAATGTCAGAATAATAGTAGAGAGAATTATTTATTTAAGCTTTTATTTCTTTCATCACATTCCCAGTGGGTAAGAAGTTTACAAACACTCAATTAGTATTTGGGAGCATTGCCTTTAAATTGTTTAACTTGGGTCAAAGATTTTGGGTAGCCTTCCACAAGCTTCCCACAATAAGTTGGGTGACTTTTGGCTTTTGGTTTGTAGGCCTCCTTGCTCGCCCACACATTTTCTATAGGATTGAGGTCAGGGCTTTGTGATGGCTACTCCAATACCTTGACTTTGTTGTCCTTAAGCTATTTTGCCACAACTTTGGAAGTACGCTTGGGGTCATTGTCCATTTGGAAGACCCATTTGCGACCAAGCTTTAACTTCCTGACTGATGTCTTGAGATGTTGCTTCAATATATCCACATAATTTTCCCTCCTCATGATGCCATCTATTTTGGGAAGTGCACCAGTCCCTCCTGCAGCAAAGCACCCCCACAGTATGATGCTGCCACCCCCGTGCTTCAAGGTTGGGATGGTGTTCTTCGGCTTGCAAGCGTTCCCCTTTTTCCTCCAAACATAACGATGGTCATTATGACCAAACAGTTCTATTTTTGTTTCATCAGACCAGAGGACATTTCTCCAAAAAGTACGATCTTTGTCCCCATGTGCAGTTGCAAACCGTAGTCTGGCTTTTTTATGGCGGTTTTGGAGCAGTGGCTTCTTCCTTGCTGAGCGGCCTTTCAGGTTATGTCGATATAGGACTCGATTTACTGTGGATATAGATACTTTTGTACCTAGTTCCTCCAGCATCTTCAAATCAAATCAAATAAAATTTTATTGGCCACATGCGCCGAATACAACAGGTGCAGACATTACAGTGAAATGCTTACTTACAGCCCTTAACCAACAGTGCATTTATTTTTTATAAAAAAGTAAAATAAAACAACAACAAAAAAGTGTTGACAAAAAAAGAGCAGAAGTAAAATAAAATAACAGTAGGGAGGCTATATATACAGGGGGGTACCGGTGCAGAGTCAATGTGTGGGGGCACCGGCTAGTTGAGGCAGTTGAAGTAATATGTACATGTGGGTAGAGTTAAAGTGACTATGCATAAATAATTAACAGAGTAGCAGCAGCGTAAAAAGATGGGGTGGGGGGGCAGTGCAAATAGTCCGGGTAGCCATGATTAGCTGTTCAGGAGTCTTATGGCTTGGGGGTAGAAGCTGTTGATAAGTCTTTTGGACCTAGACTTGGCACTCCGGTATCGCTTACCGTGCGGTAGCAGAGAGAACAGTCTATGACTAGGGTGGCTGGAGTCTTTGACAATTTTGAGGGCCTTCCTCTGACACCGCCTGGTATAGAGGTCCTGGATGGCAGGAAGCTTGGCCCCAGTGATGTACTGGGCCGTACACACTACCCTCTGTAGTGCCTTGCGGTCGGAGGCCAAGCAGTTGCCATACCAGGCGGTGATGCAACCAGTCAGGATGCTCTCGATGGTGCAGCTGTAGAATTTTTTGAGGATCTGAGGACCCATGCCAAATCTTTTCAGTCTCCTGAGGGGGAATAGGCTTTGTCGTGCCCTCTTCACGACTGTCTTGGTGTGTTTGGACCATGATAGTTCGTTGGTGATGGACACCAAGGAACTTGAAGCTCTCAACCTGTTCCACTACAGCCCCGTCGATGAGAATGGGGGCGTGCTCAGTCCTCTTTTTTTTCCTGTAGTCCACAATCATCTCCTTTGTCTTGGTCACGTTGAGGGAGAGGTTGTTATCCTGGCACCTCACAAGGTCCTTTGCTGTCGTTCTGGGATTGATTTGCACTTTTCGCACCAAAGTACGTTCATCTCTAGGAGACAAAACGCGTCTCCTTCCTGAGCGGTATGATGGCTGCGTGGTCCCATGGTGTTTATACTTGCATACTATTGTTTGTACAGATGAACGTGGTACCTTCAGGCGTTTGGAAATTGCTCCCAAGGATGAACCAGACTTGTGGAGGTCTACAATTTCTTTTCTGAGGTCTTGGCTGATTTCTTTTGATTATCCCATGATGTCAAGCAAAGAGGCACTGAGTTTGAAGGTAGGCCTTGAAATACATCCACAGGTACACCTCCAATTAATAATAATAATAATAATAATATGCCATTTAGCAGACGCTTTTATCCAAAGCGACTTACAGTCATGCGTGCATACATTTTTTTTTGTGTATGGGTGGTCCCGGGGATCGAACCCACTACCTTGGCGTTACAAGCGCCGTGCTCTACCAGCTGAGCTACAGAGGACCAGAGGACCAATTGACTCAAATGATGTCAATTAGCCTATCAGAAGCTTCTAAAGCCATGACATCATTTTCTGGAATTTTCCAAGCTGTTTAAAGGCACAGTCAACTTAGTGTATGTAAACTTATGACCCACTGGAATTGTGATACAGTGAATTATAAGTGAAATAATCTGTCTGTAAACAATTGTTGGAAAAATTCCTTGTGTCATTGTAGTATCTGAACATTCCAGAACTTGGCTCTGCTTGCGGAAACATCTGGAAAACATTACTATAGGGGCCCCCTAAAACAGAGGAGAGTCTGTTATGTGAAGGCCAGGGATTGGTCTATAAAAAACCACCCATATTATGGTACATATTATAAATACCATGGTTGGAACAAAGGACGGGGAGAAATAACATATTAGAGATTGGGTCAGTTGTTCTCCAGATGTCTGCAGAAATCTGTAAATTGATACTGTTATCTTTGATGTAATAAACCATTATAATCAAGGACAGTGTCAGCGGACTTCTTGTCATCACAGCATATCAGCATCGTTGTCTCGACACTACATCATGCACAAAGTAGATGTCCTAACCGACTTGCCAAAACTATAGTTTGTTAACAAGAAATGTGTGGAGTGGTTGAAAAACGAGTTTTAATAACTCCAACCTAAGTGTATGTACTTCCGACTTCAACTGTATGTGTTGTCTATTTTTAATTGAATCCTGGGTTGAATTTAAACAATAGCTGTTAATGACTTTGTAAATGCTAAATAGGCCATGTATCATTGATGATATATGACTTATAAAGTATGGTTACATTTCGTTTGCTTTGTTAAACCTACTCTTTGGAATGACTTCGATAGCAACAGTAAATCTATTTAGATATTAAGAGATCTCTCAAAAATCATTCTCATGATAGCACATTGGTAGTAGTCAGTGACAAATAACAAAGCTAAGCAGGGCTGGGTTTGGTTAAAACCCTGGCTGTGAAACCAAATGGATAGCTGTAGATAGATCAACTCTCCAGTAGGAGGTGCTGTCCAGCTTACTGTTATTTTTTCTGATAGTGGATAGAACGTTGAACACGTTTCAAAGGTGGAAATTCAACATATTTTATAAAGGTTTGTCTTGTTGAAAATTGGTTACCATGATAACATAATTATGTGGTTGAAATGTTACCCTTGATGACTTTTTGCAACTCCAATGTATTTTCCTTGTAGATTCCCTTTAATAAGGTTTGTTTTGTTGATTATTACTGATATCAGAAAAATCAGAATGTTGTAAGAAACCATAGCTCTGATAATGCATTTCTCTTCCCTATTATAGATCAGATACTATTAACTGCAATGCGTTTGGCATTATGCAAACTATCCTTCACACAAAGGGACCATTCTGTTCATGCAGTCTTCCATTGTAAATAAGAGCCCACTGCCAGCTCTGTGATGTGTAATGTGGTATTAGATGTGTTATTTCTCTCTCTCCCTGTCCTCCTCAGAAACATGGCTTCAGCAGAGATCTCCTGGCCCATCCCGATGAGGGCCATCGGGGCCCAGAACCTGCTCACCATGCCAGGAGGAGTGTGCCACTCTGGGTACCTGCACAAGAAGGGAAGGAGCCAATTCAGCCTTATGAAGTGTGAGTAGCCTTACAGTACATAACATTACATTACATACAGTACATACCTTTCATGGCACATTAATGTGTACTGTACCAAAGGATTCTGACAAAGGTCTAAGATGAGTTGCACTGCATACATTCATCTCATCCCAATGTTTAGTTTATCAGCCCTTGAGCGGGGTTGGAGATTCATAAAATTAGGAAGAATATATGAAGAGTTTATTTCCAAAACGCTATATCCACCTATTTTTCACATTTGTGTTTTTTCATCAGAAATGATTGCTTATGGGTACCTTCATGTGTGTGTAAAATATTACTGTTCTCAGATATTTTATTAATAGATTTTAGATATATATTAATTTTTTATCTGGAATGGAATGTTCGTATCCTGTATTTTTGACTGTGATATGTGGTTGTCTCACCTAGCTATCTTAAGATGAATGTACATAATTACTGTAAGTTGCTCTGGATAAGAGCGTCTGCTAAATGACTAAAATGTCAAATATAAATGTTTTACATACAGATCTCATATTACTGTATTTAATTTATTTAAAAAAAAATTAAATATTGATGTCACAAATGTATAATTTGTACATTTTTTATGATGTAGTTATTTGTTACATTTGACTGTATAAAACCTAGCAGTACTACTTATTTTTTCGGATATATAGCATTTTGCAAAAAAAACTAGATTATTTGTCTCTGAAATGAAATCATCAAGTGATAGATTTTAATCAAATACATGTCTCTCATTGAACAACCCCATGCCATGATTGGATAGTGAAGAAAAAAAACACACCAATCTCATTCCTGATTTCTTTAAACAATAAAAGCTCAATTTACCAACATGTCTGAAAATGGATATATAGCATTTTAGAATGAAACTCTTCATATTTGCTATTATACCTAGGTTACTGTATGTGTGAGTCCTTTCCTTATGTTATCTTTCTTTCTGCTATCTGACAGGGCCCCTTCGCTACATAATCATCCACAGGGGATGTGTGTATTACTTCAAGAGCAGTACCAGTCCCACACCGCAAGGAGCTTTCTCTCTCAATGGCTACAACAGGTAAGTGTCCACTATTGTCATGCAGCTGTCATTTGCACATGAATTTGAATAGACAAAACATGTTGGCATTCTCAGATAGGCCTACATATGATTATCAATGTTTGAAATACAGCTGGCATTGTCCGTTGCAATCAGTTGTTATGCTGAGAAATGAGAAAGTCTGCTGACAATGAATGCATTTCTTAAGTGTTGGTGTGCCACTTCCTGCTAAATGAGATCATCTCTATAAAGAGCTTGAGTTTTCGCTTACGAATACCTAACATGGGGGACTTGTCATATTAATTCCTACATAGGTGACAAGTCAGTAATAGAGACGGCACTGTTAAACCATCTCTTTTCCATATTTGTTTGACATTTGGAAAAGTGAAAGTGGATACTGAAGTATCCTAGCCTGTGGTGTTTCCATTGAGTTCCTCCTTCTACTGCTTCCCTAAAGGTGCATGCTGCAGTACCATGGGGGTAACGTTATAACTGTGTAATTACACATCTGGAGTCTCCTCTATCTGCTTTGGCCTGGCATAAATAGAGCTTTAATATAGCTGTTGTGAGGGATTAGCCTCCTATTTGATTGGTCTGTGACTCATTGAAAACCTTTCCCAGTCAAAGGAATAAAGCAACCTCACAGAGAGTTAACATACGCAGGGAACTTTATTGCCAAATAGGGGTATGGACATGGAAATGGTCTGAAAGGTACAGAGAAAGAGAAATAATGAAAAAACTATACATGTAATAACATGGATATAAACAGTGCAACAGTGCAAAGTAATGACCACAATAGCTCAAGTAGAGAGAATAATCAATTAAACAAAGGACTGTATAGAAAATGACATATATATATATATATATATATATGTAAACATAAACATGTTACCTGAACATGCAACATTGTAAAAAAGGCCGGCCCTCTTAACCTGACTGGCCTTCAGACCTGTCAGTCACCTATCTCAATTCCAACCAATCAGGGCGCTTGGACGTACTCCAGGGATCCCCCCGCGCACCTCATGTCAGAGCATGTTCACCTGCCGTCTCGAGAAGATGCAAGTTGTGTAGTGATGGACTCTCAGATTCTGGTTTTCTATCTTGAAGTGTTGTGCGTCCATCGAACATAACCACAATCATATAAACATCTTCACAATCTTACTAGCAGCAATATCCTTGCCTGTGAAGCCCTTTTGTGCAAAGCAATGATGACGGCACGTGTTTCCTTGCAGGTAACCATGGTTAATAGAGGAAGAACAATGATTTCAAGCACCACCCTCATTTTAAAGCTTCCAGTCTGTTATTCTAACTCAATCATCATGACAGAGTGATCTCCAGCCTTGTCCTCGTCAACACTCTCACCTGTGTTAACGAGAGAATCACTGACATGATGTCAGCTGGTCCTTTTGTGGCAGGGCTGAAATGCAGTGGAAATGTTTTTTGGGGATTAAGTTAATTTTCATGGCAAAGAGGGACTTTGCAATTAATTGCAATTCATCTGATCACTCTTCATAACATTCTGGAGTATATGCAAATTGCCATCATAAAAACTGAGGCAGCAGACTTTGTGAAAATTAATATTTGTGTCATTCTCAAAACTTTTGACCACGACTGTACAGCTGAGCAGTCTGGCACACTGAAACATGGCCAGACCAGCAGGCCCATACAGCTCCAACAGCACACAATATGACATAGACAGCATTACATGTTGTTATAGCAATATTGTGATAGTAATAGTAATAAATGAATGAACTAATGATACAGCTGCCAGATGGTTTTACCCACAAAATGTGAAATCGGATTGGTCAGAGTGAGGAGGCTTACTGCACTGTATTTTCCTATGCCTGTGTATCTATTATACTGTATGTATAGATATGTGGTGTTCTCCAAGGTGTGGTTTCAGTTTCTATTCCTCTCGTTGCCAGGGTGATGAGGGCAGTAGAAGAGACCACCTCCAGTAACGTGTTTCCCTTCAAAATCGTCCACTTCAGTAAGAAGCACCGGACCTATTGCTTCTCAGCAGCCAATGAGGATGAGAGAAGGGTGAGGGGCGATGCGTACAGAACCTCTCACATTCCTAGTAACATTACAGCAATACATAGATAATGTTTTAATCACATAATGTAATCCCAATTATTTTTGTCTACTAACAGAAATGGATGCGAAACCTGCGAAAAGAAATCGATCACTATAATGACAGAAGGGATTCACATATTCCAAAGTAAGTCAGCACATCCCTTCACACAAACATATAATCTGTGGTCACTTGCTCTTTCCGATAAATGGTAGACAGTTTGGCTGCATGCTCTGATTAACTTTCTGAGCCTGCAGGTTTTATCTCCTAGGATATCTCTTGCTGTGTGTGTTACAAAAAGTATGAATGGGAGTCAGTGAATGCATGATCATGTCACGCTCGTCATACACAGAGGACCAAGGCGCAGCGTGGAATGCGAACATACTTTTAATTTGAATGATCACACGACCAAAACAACAAACGATACGAAACGTGAAGTCCTTGGTTACAATACAAACCATACGGAACAAGATCCCACAAACACTGTGGAAAAACAGGCTACCTAAATATGGTTCCCAATCAGAGACAACAAGCAACAGCTGATTCACGTTGCCTCTGATTGAGAACCACACCGGCCAACATAGAAACAAACGAACTAGCCAATCACCCTAGCACACAAAACACATAGAAACCACACACCCTGGCTCAACAAAGGCGCGGACTGCGACCGCGCCAAACATAAACCGAACAGGGGAGGGCCGGGTGGGCATTCCTCCTCGGAGGCGGTTCCGGCTCCGGGCTTGACCCCCACCCTCCAACCAACCCCCCAAAGCGCCCCTGGTCCGGTCTGGCCCTGCTTGCCGGAGCTGGACTGAACACTGGTGGAGCGGATTGCTCTAGCTCCGGAGTGGAGCAGCTGACCGGTGCTGGACCAGGCACCGGTGGAACAGGCACGGGCTGTGCCGGACTGACGACGCGCACCACAGGCTCGGTGCGGGGAGCAGGGACGGGCCGGACCGGGCTGACGACGCGCACCATTGGCTTGGTGCGGGGAGCAGGGACGGGCCGAACCGGGCTGACGAAGCACACCACTGTCTTGGTGCAGGGAGCAGGAACAGGCCGGACCGGGCTGACGACGCGCACCATTGGCTTGGTGCGGGGAGCAGGGACGGGCCGAACCGGGCTGACGAGCGCACCACTGGCTTGGTGCGGGGAGCAGGAACAGGCCGGACCGGGCTGACGGGCGCACCACTGGCTTGGTGCGGGGAGCAGGAACAGGCCGGACCGGGCTGACGACGCCGCACCACAGGCTTGGTGCGAGGGGCAGGAACATGCCGGACCGGGCTGGCGACGCGCACCACAGGCTCGGTGCGAGGGGCAGGAACATGCCGGACCGGGCTGGCGACGCGCACCACAGGCTCGGTGCGAGGGACAGGAACAAGCCGGACCGTACTGGGGACACACCCCAGTACCTCTCGCCGTGCCTCTACATTCTCCTTCCCCCTGGTGACCAGTGACTCCCGTAACCTGGCGGCCTCCTTTGCCAACCAGCTGAACCACTCTATCCCGGCCTCCTGCTGCCCCGTCGTCCACGGCGTGAGCCCCCCCCTAAAAAATGTCTGGGCGTCTCTCCTCCCCGTGGGCCAGGCCTCCATGGCTCTCACCAGACTCTTGCTCCTCTGCTCCAAAGTCCAGCCTCTCTCCTCCTCCCGCGACTTGATCCAGTCGAGGTTGAGATCCTTCAGAGTCACCTCTGGCGTTGGCTCCTGGACACGCTGCTTGGTCCAGTTATGGTGGGATCTTCTGTCACGCTCGTCATACACAGAGGACCAAGGCGCAGCGTGGAATGCGAACATACTTTTAATTTGAATGATCACACGACCAAAACAACAAACGATACGAAACGTGAAGTCCTTGGTTACAATACAAACCATACGGAACAAGATCCCACAAACACTGTGGAAAAACAGGCTACCTAAATATGGTTCCCAATCAGAGACAACAAGCAACAGCTGATTCACGTTGCCTCTGATTGAGAACCACACCGGCCAACATAGAAACAAATGAACTAGCCAATCACCCTAGCACACAAAACACATAGAAACCACACACCCTGGCTCAACATAACAGAGTCCCAGAGCCAGGGCGTGACAGATCAGTGAATCAATTCAATGGAAGGTGATTGATGTGGTCCTCTCTCTGTTGATATAGTGACTCTGAATGTGATGCGGACAGTTTCTATGGCCCGATCGAGTGCCCCATGGACATAACCCATGCCCATGATGACCCAGGAGGCAGTAAGTGACAGCACTCACTTCTGAAGCAATATGTCTCAGTTTCATAACATTGTTTCATACAATTAACGAACAATTTGTTTTGCGTTTTCTTGCCTAGATTACATGTTAGAGGATGAAGAAGATGATGATGATGAAGATGACTATGAAAAACCAGATAGCCCACCAACTTCTACAGGTACTCAAAAATAAATATATTTGAGTTTGGTGCTGAAAGGTTCTATAACTGTGATAGACCATTGATGGGACTGGCATGTCATCACTATTCAAGCTAATGATCCCAATTTGGCTCCATTTGAGACCGTAAACCTTATATACACTGCTCAAAAAAATAAAGGGAACACTTAAACAACACATCCTAGATCTGAATGAATGAAATAATCTTATTAAATACTTTTTTCTTTACATAGTTGAATGTGCTGACAACAAAATCACACAAAAATTATCAATGGAAATCAAATTTAGTCACCCTCAAAATTAAAGTGGAAAACCACACTACAGGCTGATCCAACTTTGATGTAATGTCCTTAAAACAAGTCAAAATGAGGCTCAGTAGTGTGTGTGGCCTCCACGTGCCTGTATGACATCCCTACAATGCCTGGGCATGCTCCTGATGAGGTGGTGGATGGTCTCCTGAGGGATCTCCTCCCAGACCTGGACTAAAGCATCCGCCAACTCCTGGACAGTCTGTGGTGCAACGTGGCGTTGGTGGATGGAGCGAGACATGATGTCCCAGATGTGCTCAATTGGATTCAGGTCTGGGGAACGGGCGGGCCAGTCCATAGCATCAATGCCTTCCTCTTGCAGGAACTGCTGACACACTCCAGCCACATGAGGTCTAGCATTGTCTTGCATTAGGAGGAACCCAGGGCCAACCGCACCAGCATATGGTCTCACAAGGGGTCTGAGGATCTCATCTCGGTACCTAATGGCAGTCAGGCTACCTCTGGCGAGCACATGGAGGGCTGTGCGGCCCCCCAAAGAAATGCCACCCCAAACCATTACTGACCCACCGCCAAACCGGTCATGCTGTAGGATGTTGCAGGCAGCAGAACGTTCTCCACGGCGTCTCCAGACTCTGTCACGTCTGTCACATGTGCTCAGTGTGAACCTGCTTTCATCTGTGAAGAGCACAGGGCGCCAGTGGCGAATTTGCCAATCTTGGTGTTCTCTGGCAAATGCCAAACATCCTGCACGGTGTTGGGCTGTAAGCACAACCCCCACCTGTGGACGTCGGGCCCTCATACCACCCTCATGGAGTCTGTTTCTGACCGTTTGAGCAGACACATGCACATTTGTGGCCTGGTGGAGGTCATTTTGCAGGGTTCTGGCAGTGCTCCTCCTGCTCCTCCTTGCAAAAAGGCGGAGGTAGCGGTCCTGCTGCTGGGTTGTTGCCCTCCTACGGCCTCCTCCACGTCTCCTGATGTACTGGCCTGTCTCCTGGTAGCGCCTCCATGCTCTGGACACTACGCTGACAGACACAGCAAACCTTCTTGCCACAGCTCGCATTGATGTGCCATCCTGGATGAGCTGCACTACCTGAGCCACTTGTGTGGGTTGTAGACTCCGTCTCATGCTATCACTAGAGTGAAAGCACCGCCAGCATTCAAAAGTGACCAAAACGTCAGCCAGGAAGCATAGGAACTGAGAAGTGGTCTGTGGTCACCACCTGCAGAACCACTTCTTTATTGCTAATTGCTTATAATTTCCACCTGTTGTCTATTCCATTTGCACAACAGCATTTGACATTTATTGTCAATCAGTGTTGCTTCCTAAGTGGACAGTTTGATTTCACAGAAGTGTGATTGACTTGGAGTTACATTGTGTTGTTTAAGTGTTCCCATTATTTTTTTGAGCAGTGTATATGTATACAGTACCGGTCAAAGGTTTTAGAACACCTACTCATTCAAGGGTTTTTCTTTATTTGTACTATTTTCTACATTGTAGAATAATAGTAAAGACATCAAAACTATGAAATAACACATATTGAATCATGTAGTAACCAAAAAAGTGTTAAACAAATCAACATATATTTTATATTTGAGATTCTTCAAATAGCCACCCTTTGCCTTGATGACAGCTTTGCACACTCGTGGCATTCTCTCAACCAGCTTCACCTGGAATGCTTTTCCAACAGTCTTGAAGAAGTTCCCACAGATGCTGAGCACTTGTTGGCTGCTTTTCCTTCACTCTGCGGTCCGACTCATCCCAAACCTTCTCAATTTGGTTGAGGTCGGGGGATTGTGGAGGCCAGGTCATCTGATGCAGAACTCCATCACTCAACTTCTTGGTCAAATAGCCCTTACACAGCCTGGAGGTGTGTTGGGTCATTGTGCTGTTTAAAAAGAAATTATAGTCCCACTAAGCACAAACCAGATGGGATGGCGTATCGCTGCAGCATGCTGTGGTAGCCATGTTGGTTAAGTGTGCCTTGAATTCTAAATAAATCACAGACAGTGTCACCAGCAAAGCACCCCCACACCATAATACCTTCTCCTCCATGCTTTACGGTGGGAAATACACATGCAGAGATCATCCGTTCATCCACACCGCATCTCACAAAGACACGGCGGTTGGAACCGAAAATCTACAATTTGGACTCCAGACCAAAGGACACATTTCCACCGGTCTAATGTCCATTGCTCGTGTTTCTTGGCCCAAGCAAGTCTCTTCTTATTATTGGTGTCCTTTAGTAGTGGTTTCTTTTCAGCAATTCGACCATGAAGGCCTGATTCACACAGTCTCCTCTGAACAGTTGATGTTGAGATGTGTCTGTTACTTGAACTCTGTGAAGCATTTATTTGGGCTACAATTTTTGAGGCTGGTAACTCTAATGAACTTATCCTCTGCAGCAGAGGTAACTCTGGGTCTTCCATTCCTGTGGCGCTCATCATGAGAGCCAGTTTCATCAGAGCGCTTGATGGTTTTTTCGACTGCACTTGAGGAAACGTTCAAAGTTCTTGAAATCTTCCGTATTGATTGATCTTCATGTCTTCAAGTAATGATGGACTGTCATTTCTCTTTACTTATTTGAGCTGTTCTTGCCATAATATGGACTTGGTCTTTTACCAAATAGGGCTATCTTCTGTATACCACCCCTACCTTGTCACAACACAACTGATTGGCTCAAACGCATTAACCTCTTAAGGATCTGACCATTTTTTTAAATTTTCGCCTAAAATGACATACCCAAATCTAACTGCCTGTAGCTCAGGACCTGAAGCAAGGATATGCATATTCTTGATACCATTTGAAAGGAAACATTTTGAAGTTTGTGGAAATGTGAAATTAATGTAGGAGAATATAACACATTAGAACACATTAGATCTGGTGTTTATTTATTTATTTTTGTTCCATCATCTTTGAAATGGAAAAGAAAGGCCACAATATAATATTGCTGTTTAGGCACAATTTAGATTTTGGCCACTAGATGGAAGCAGTGTGTGTGCAAAGTTTCACATTGATCCAGTGAAGCATTGCAATACTGGACTATTTTGTATCAAGTCTGCCCAAATATGCCGAATTGATCAATTTATACATTTTCAAGTGCATAACTATAGGGAACATACAAAAATGAAATGGTAATACAAAATGTAAGTTTACACACTCCCAGGAATGTCATACCTGATGGATCATTAGCTTATACACTAACTTTCACACATTTAGATGGCCGGGCGAGGTGGGTGTGGAGCCAGAGACAGCAAGTGTTCAAACTGTAGAACCCAGTTCCTACATTTGAATATTAAAATGGATTTTATTAAACAAAACTATGCTACATTTTATCTCTGGGACCCTCAGGATGACAAATCAGAGCAAGATTACTGAATGTAAGTACATTCTTACCTTCAGAGGTGAATGTTTCAAACCAGTTGCCGTGATACGTTTTTTGTTGTTGTGCACTCTCCTCAAACAATAGCATGGTCTTTTTTTACTGTAATAGCTACTGTAAATTGGACAGTGCAGTTAGATTACCAAGAATGTAACCTTTCTGCCCATATAAGACATGTCTATGTCCTGGAAAGTTTGCTGTTACTTACAACAGTCATGCTAATCACATTGAGCGCACGTTAGCTCAACCGTCCCGTATACGGGACACCGATCAAGTAGAGGTTAAGAAGGAAAGAAATTCCACAAATTAACTTTTAAGAAGGCACACCTGTTAATTGAAATGCATTCTAGGTGACTACCTCATGAAGCTGGTTGAGAAAATGCCAAGAGTGTGCAAAGCTGTCATCAAGGCAAAGGGTGGCTATTTGAAGAATCTCAAATATAAAATATATTTTGATTTGTTTAACACTTTTTTGGTTATTTTATAGTTTTGATGTCTTCATTAATAATCTACAATGTAGAAAATAGTACAAATAAAGAAAAACCCTTGAATGAGTAGGTGTTCTAAAACTTTTGACAGGTATACACTACCATTCAAAAGTTTGGGGTCACTTAGAAATGTCCTTGTTTTCGAAAGAAAATCATTTTTTTTGTCCATTCAAATAACATCAAATTGATCAGAAATACAGTGTAGACATTGATAATGTTGTAAATGGCTATTGTTGCTGGAAACGTCTGATTTTTAATGGAATATCTACATAGGCGTACAGAGGCCCATTATCAGCAACCATCAGTCCTGTGTTCCAATGGCACATTGTGTTTGCTAATCCAAGTTTATCATTTGAAAAGGCTAATTGATCATTAAAAAACCATTTTGCAATTATGTTAGCACAGCTGGAAACTGTTGTGCTGATTAAAGAAGCAATAAAACGGGCCTTCTTGAGACTAGTTGAGTATCTGGAGCATCAGCAATTGTGGGTTTGATTACAGGCTCAAAATGGCCAGAAACAAATAACTTTCTTCTGAAACTCGTCAGTCTATTCTTGTTCTGAGAAATTAAGGCTATTCCATGCGAGAAATTGCCAAGAAACTGAAGATCTCGTACAACGCTGTGTACTACTCCCTTCACAGAACAGCGCAAACTGGCTCTAACCAGAATAGAAAGAGGAGTGGGAGGCCCCGGTGCACAACTGAGCAAGAGGACAAATACATTAGAGTGTCTAGTTTGAGAAACAGGTGCCTCACAGGTCCTCAACTGGCAGCTTCATTAAATAGTACCCGCAAAACACCAGTCTCAACGTCAACAGTGAAGAAGCGACTCCGGGATGCTGACCTTCTAGGCAGAGTTGCAAAGAAAAAGCCATATCTCAGGCTGCCCATCTTCATCTTTTCTTTTTATTGGCCAGTCAGAGATACGAGTTTTAATGACTCCAACCTAAGTGTATGTAAACTTCCAACTTGAACTGTAGCTAAATGATACAGTTGAAGTCGGAAGTTTACATACACTTAGGTTGGAGTCATTAAAGCTCGTTATTCAACCACTCCACATATTTCTTGTTAACAAACTATAGTTTTGGCATCTACTTTGTGCATGACACAAGGAATTTTTCCAACAATTGTTTACAGACAGATTATTTCACTCATAATTCACTGTATCACAATTCCAGTGGGTCATAACTTTACATACACTAAGTTGACTGTGCCTTTAAACAACTTGGAAAATTCCAGGAAATGTTGTCATGGCTTTAGAAGCTTCTGATAGGCTAATTAACATAATTTGAGTCAATTGGAGGTGTACCTGTGGATATATTTCAAGGCCTACCTTCAAACTCAGTCCCTCTTTGCTTGACATCATGGGAAAATCAAAAGAAATCAGTGAAGACCTCAGAAAAAAATGGTAGACCTCCCCAAGTCTGGTTCATCCTTGGGAGCAATTTCCAAATGCCTGAAGGTACCACGTTCATCTGTACAAACAATAGTACGCAAGTATAAACACCATGGGACCACGCAGCTGTCATATCGCTCAGGAAGAAGACGCGTTCTGTCTCCTAGAGATGAATGTACTTTCGTGCGAAAAGTGCAAATCAATCCCAGAACAACAGCAAAGGACCTTGTGAAGATGCTGGAGGAAACAGGTACAAAAGTATATATACCCACAGGTAAAACGAGTCCTATATCGACATAACCTGAAAGGTCGCTCAGCAAGGAAGAAGCCACTGCTCCAGAACCGCCATAAAAAAGCCAGACTACGGTTTGCAACTGCACATGGGGACAAAGATCGTACTTTTTGGAGAAATGTCCTCTGATCTGATGAAACAAAAATAGAACTGTTTGTCCATAATGACCATCGTTATGTTTGGAGGAAAAAGGGGGTTGTGCAAGCCAAAGAACACCATCCCAACCGTGAAGCATGGGGGTGGCAGCATTATGCTGTGGGGGTGCTTTGCTGCAGGAGGGACTGGTGCACTTCACAAAATAGATAGCATCCTGAGGAAGGAAAATTATGTGGAAATATTGAAGCAACATCTCAAGACATCAGTCAGGAAGTTAAAGCTTGGTCGCAAATGGGTCTTCCAAATGGACAATGACCCCAAGCATACTTCCAAAGTTGTGGCAAAATGGCTTAAGGACAACAAAGTCAAGGTATTCGAGTGGCCATGACAAAGCCCTGACCTTAATCCTATAGAAAATGTGTGGGCAGAACTGAAAAAGCGTGTGCGAGCAAGGAGGCCTACAAACCTGACTCAGTTACACCAGCTCTGTCAGGAGGAATGGGCCAAAATTCACCCAACTTATTGTGGGAAGCTTGTGGAAGGCTACCCAAAACGTTTGACCCAAGTTAAACAATTTAAAGGCAATGCTACAAAATACTAATTGAGTGTATGTAAATTGCTGACCCACTGGGAATGTGATCTGCCTGTTCCATGATCTCGCCATCACGGTTGACAACTCCGTTGTGTCCTCCTCCCAGAGTGCGAAGAGCCTTGGCGTGACCCTGGACAACACCCTGTCGTTCTCCGCTAACATCAAGGCGGTGACCCGATCCTGTTGGTTCATGCTCTACAACATTCGGAGAGTACGACCCTGCCTTACACAGGAAGCGGCACAGGTCCTAATCCAGGCACTTGTCATCTCCCGTCTGGATTACTGCAACTCGCTGTTGGCTGGGCTCCCTGCCTGTGCCATTAAACCCCTACAACTCATCCAGAATGCCGCAGCCCGTCTGGTGTTCAACCTTCCCAAGTTCTCTCACGTCACCCCCCTCCTCCGCACACTCCACTGGCTTCCAGTTGAAGCTCGCATCTGTTACAAGACCATGGTGCTTGCCTATGGAGCTGTGAGGGGAACGGCACCTCCGTACCTTCAGGCTCTGATCAGTCCCTACACCCAAACGAGGGCATTGCGTTCATCCACCTCTGGCCTGCTGGCTCCCCTTCCTCTGCGGAAGCATAGTTCCCGCTCAGCCCAGTCAAAACTG
Source organism: Coregonus clupeaformis (assembly GCF_020615455.1). NCBI lineage: Eukaryota > Metazoa > Chordata > Actinopteri > Salmoniformes > Salmonidae > Coregonus > Coregonus clupeaformis. Next base: position 90,530 of record NW_025533961.1, read on the forward strand.
TTCGCTGCTCTGGCACCCCAATGGTGGAACAAGCTCCCTCACGACGCCAGGACAGCGGAGTCACTCACCACCTTCCGGAGACTTTTGAAACCCCACCTCTTTAAGGAATACCTGGGATAGGATAAAGTAATCCTTCTACCCCTCCCTTACCCCAACCCCCCCAAAAAAAAAAAATCAATAAAAAAAAACACATTGTAAAGTGGTTATCCCACTGGCTATAAGGTGAATGCACCAATTTGTAAGTCGCTCTGGATAAGAGCGTCTGCTAAATGACGTAAATGTAAATGTAAATGTAAATGAAATAAAAGCTGAAATAAATCATTCTCTCTACTATTATTCTGACATTTCACATTCTTTAAATAAAGTGGTGATCCTAACTGACCTAAGACAGGGATTTTTTACTAGGATTAAATGTCAGGAATTGTGAAAAACTGAGTTTAAATGTATTTGGCTAAGTTGTATGTAAACTTCCGACTTCAGCTGTAACTACCACTGAAACAATATTGTCTCTCAACAAAATTGTCAGCAATTTTTGAAATACATGTTTCCTATTGTTTCTAGTACCTATCACTGAATCTCTTATTTTGTTACTATTGAAGGAAGACCAACTGTCTCACCACCATCATATCCACCTCCTCCACTCCCATGCCAGTTTAGACAAGAATCAATGTCAGGATTCTGCAAAGGTCTCCCCGAACCTGCCCCCAACAGGATCCCCATCAGTCCCCTTCCAAAGAAAATGCCCCCGCTCTTACCTCGACCCAAGCTGGGTGAGATCGGCCACAACCACCATGGACACAAGGACATCCCAAACTGGGAGAGCTCAGAGAGGAGTGTGAGGGGCCCTAAGAGCCCTGCCCCTCCTCCCCTTCCCATGGCCAGCCTAAAGAAGCAGATGATGATGGGGAAGATGTCCATCTCCACCATACCTGGGGGGGACCACAGAGCCATGAAGCCCCCTGTTCCAGTGTCCCTCAAGTCTCCCGCCACCCTGCCCATCTGCATCGACCTGGACAGGCAGATGGGGCTGAATCCTAGTCCACGTGGTTGCCATGGCAACACACCCAGTCACATCCCAAGCGTGCCAAACTACTGCCATAGTACTAGGCCAGCACCAGATCTCCCACCACAGGCCTTGCCAGCACTGAACCACACGCCTGGACCGTACAAACCACCAAGACGGTCAGCACAGTAAGTGTCTGCAAAGACTTTACCTTTTGCTCTGAAAACGTTCATTTGATTTCAAGATTGTTATATTGTATTCATGTACAGCACACAAATATACAGCACCGTTTAAGATTAAGGTTAAAACACCCACTTCTTCTCAGAAGATCATCTCCAGATGGACAAATCTTCCAAACCTCAGTGGACGAGGTGCCTACCTCTTTAAGAAACAACAGGGATCCATCCAAGGACATCAACGATGACTCTGATGAAGACTATGAGAGTGTAAGCAGCCATATTCTCCATCAACTATCAATCTTGTGTACACATGCTATGAGAAAAACACCTCTGTTATGTTTTGTGTTTAGTGTCTTTACTCAGTGGTGCGTGCATGCCCTTGTTTCACTACAAATTCCATAATCTCATCGCACAATCATGTTCAGTGTACTACAGATTAGTCTTGGCCTGCTGACGCAAGTCTAACCTCTTTATGTCTGTTGTTGCTGTTTTCTTTTCGCACATGTTTCTGACCTCAGGTTCAATTACCAGATTCTGTGTTTGTGGACATAACAGAAACAAGCAGTGTTGAAAAGTAAGACAATAAATTATTTCTGTATTGAACATTTGTTAAATCCTCCTTGTTTCTTTTTGTTTAATGGTCTTTAGCGCCCACTAATGTTGAATCAGGGAATCTCTTTCTGAAAATTATGTCTCTGTTTTCTCTTGAAAGAAGAGCAGAACACGTCTGAATGCAGTCTTACTGAAATACATTATTAATGTGCTTTAATTGCAGGTTATTTATGGAATGCTCCAGAACACCGCAGGATGGTCTCTACTGCTTCAGGAACTCAGGAACAAAGACATCAAAGGTACAAAATGTGCATGCTGTGAAGCATAAACATCTTGGGATTCACCACACATCATACAATGAATATTGAAAAGAAACTGGTTTAGTAAATAATGTAATTTTGTTCTCATTGAATCAGGTGCTGGTGGTGTGGGATGTGAATCTGTGCAAGGCCAGAAACTACAGGCTCTTTGAGGAGGTCAGAACCACTCTCTTTACTTTCTCTGTCTACCCCATGCCCGTAACTACATACAAGGACACCGAGGTCCGGTAATTTTCTATCATTTGAAAAAAAAATATGATAATAAAAAACTATATTTTGTACACAATAAAGAAAATAAATTACGGGTCAACATCTAAATATTGCCCCAGCGTTGATCAAAGCTCAGGACGTTGACCAAAGCTCGTTATGTTCGCCTGTGTCCCCTGGATTTGCTTCCCGGATACGCCTTTTTTAGCAGCACATTCACCACTCTCTCAAACAGCCTGAGACGTGAAACGAACTACCCCAGGTCGGAGTCCACTCAAGTAGGCCACTAAAGACGCTGCAGAAAGCGTGTTTGCGAGATACAAAAAATTAAAAAAAATTAAACCATCCCGCATTTTAAAAGCATCCCGTGTCTCCTTCCGTGTCTACAGACATCCCCCAAACAAACAAAAAACGACTCTCGGGGAATGAGTGCACACCTGGTAAATAGTCACTCGTAGATGTCAGTCATCAGGTGGCTAACTGCCGGCAGACACTTCGATTGCAGTAACGTTGAAAAGCTCTGGCTAGTATTACTTAGCCAGCTAGAAGGATTAATTAAGGAGCTAACGTTAAACGGAGCCTACAGGAGCAAAACATACGCTAGCCTACAAAGTTATCATAATAACTTTGCTTTACAGAGAGTAGGCTACTGAGACAGACAGTGATGTGGTGAGGCCGAGGCAGGCTGCAATGCTTGCAAAGGAGACAGAGAGGGAGAGGAGCAGAGAGGTTAGTACAGTAGTTCCTAAACTTGGGTTCGGGGCCCATTGTGGGGTCCCCTGAGAAAATCGGTACTAATCTTATGAAACAAGTTAGGAACTTGAAAAAATAATATGAACATCTTCACATGGCCTATCTTCCCTATAGGCCTACATTAAAATGCAAACAATACAGTTCTAAAAATGTAATACGTCGCTGATGCTACGTGTAAGTGTGAATAATTTCTCATATTTCCTCTCTTTCAGGGGAAAACATTATAATAGCTAATAGGCTATGCTATGTGTTTGTAGATTGACTGAGGTGAATGAACCTACAGCAGCCAAGGTGATAATGGCTGGGGTCATTTTTGCTAGCTTTTGCTGTCCTCCAAATAGCATTTTAACGTTTTTTAATTGTATACAAATTAAGCTTCCGGACCTCACTAAAACTCAAACCCTGGTTACGGCCGTGTCTACCATGTCGATTGTCTGACTAAATCAATATTACAATGAAGGATTCCAGTACCATATCTGTCTTGTTTGATGTGAATTTCATTGTGTTTATGGTTTAGGACTCCCAGTTGTTCCTGGAGTCAGAGCTGACATTTGCCACCCTGTCAGCCCTAGTGGAGCACTACCATAGCCACCCTCTACCCAATCACGACTCTCTGTGTCTGCAGCAGCCATATGGTTGCATCATGCCAAGATGACCCCGTCCTGACTCTGCCTGAGGCCATTTCTCATCCGCTCATACGGACACTCTCCATTTGGCCGTCTATTATGGTTCTGCCACAATCATGAACTACAGTCAAAACCTACTGTTCTATTATGTGAGGACTACTGCAGGACTAGTACTGTAAAGGTCTGTCATTATACTGCATAGCAGCAGTTGAACTGCTGTGGTGTTGTTCAGAATACAAGCAAATGTGAAGATTTGCTGGTTGACTGTACATTAATTTCAGAATATTAAGCACTGGTTTGCATTATGCATTGAGGACCAATTATCTGTAAATCACTTATTTATTCCATAAAGTTGATGAAATATATTTTTCAGAAAAGAAAGTTATATTTCTAGATGCTTACATAATGATAGCTGTGAAATATGGTGCACAAAATCAGTGCTATCACACTTAGAATTCAACTGTCCACAAGTTCTATTGCACTGTACAGAATTGTCTATTTGTGATAATATATTATTTCTGATTATATTGAGTTAGTTTTTTTATGTGTAACTGGATAACAGCAGAGGACAGGTGAAGATTCCATTGGGTGGCGCTGTTTAATGCCGTACCATGTAACCATGCCCCTACATAGACCCTACTGTCGACTACAGTTATAAAAAATTATGAAAAGATTGTCAGGGTATGACTCAATTTATGTTGAGTCACAGACAATAATGAACTGAAGTGACATCCACATAATTACAAGTATACTTTTTCAGTAGAAAGTATTTAAGGTGAAATCATAGCTCCTATCACTTTACACCTACCTATATGTACATATTATCTCAATTACCTCGAATAACCTGTACCCCCCGCATATTGACTCGATACCGGTACCCCCTGTATATAGTCTCGTTATTGTTATTTTATTGTTGCTCTTTTATTTTTTACTGAAGTTTATTTAGTCAATCTTTTTCTAAACTCTTATTTTTCTTAAAACTGTATTGTTGGTTAAGGGCTTGTAAGTAAGCATTTCACGGTAAGGTCTACACCTGTTGTATTCGGCGCATGTAACAAATACAATTGGATTTAATTTGATTTATATATTCCTATGTCGTAATCTTGTGTCGTGTGTGTTGTACTCCACGTGCAGCAAAATCACACAGAGATCACTCACTGATAGTGATGTGCAGACACTGGTTCGGATAAAAGCCTACCAAAGGAATGCTTGATACAGCAGCAACACAAGCAGCAGAGAAGCTGGTTCATTAAACATACATAATAAATAAATAATTATAATGGTATCGTGATTAATATTCAATATTTCCACATCTTACTCAGAGAGGATAATTATATAACAATGTCTCTATCAGACCTTGACAGGGAAGGAAGCCAGAAGAATCAACACTCTAGCTAAATCACTTCTTATCTCTGTCTGTTGTATATTCTCTCCTTCTCCTCTCCCCCTCCCTCCTCTACTCTGCCACAGCCACATCACCACTAGCATCACCACATTATCAGCACAGGATATTAGTGCACTGTTCTTAAACTGGTTCATTAAATGGGATTCAGTGAGAACGAACACTAATGCAAATGAGAATTTATGAAGGCAGGATTACGAGAATCCATCGCTGTGAATTAATTAACAGAGAATATTGGGCGCTGTGAATTAATTAACAGAGAATATTGGGCGCCTACAGACAACACTGCAAGAATGATAGCATCCAATATGTCAAAATCCATTAAATTGAACATTTTAAAAGCTAGTTGGCAGTGGAAATTGATGCCATGAAATTATATTTGATGTTAAAACTACAGATCTTTTGGTTATGTCTCGCAATTTAAAAAAATAACTTTTACCCCTTTTTCTCCCAAATTTGTAGTTACAGTCTTGTTCAATCGCTGCAAGTCCCATATGGACTCGGGAGAGGCGAAAGTCGAGAGCCATGCGTCCTCTGAAACAAGACCCTGCCAAGCCGCACTGCTTCCTGACACACTGCTCGCTTAACCCGGAAGCCAGCCGCACCAATCACCGTACTACTGGCGACCGAAGTCAGTTTGCAGGTGCCCGGCCCACCACAAGGAGTCGCTAGAGCGCGATGTGACAAGGACATCCCGTCCGGCCAAACCCTCCCCTAACCTGGATGACGCTGGGCCAATTGTGCACCGCCTCATGGGTCTCCCGGTCACGGCCGGCTGTGACACAGCCTTGGATCGAACCCAGGGCTGTAATGACGCACTGCGATGCAGTGCCTTAAACCGCTGCGCCATTCGGGAGGCATGTCTCGTAATTCTTGTAGAAAATGTTATATCACTGGAGTTAGGGGAGTATTAACTTGATTCAGAATTGTGCACACACACCATTTCACCTTCAATCTAAGATAGCACAACTTTTCCAATCCATACTATTTAACCTGAGTTTACTTGTTTGCTACACTGGAAATGTACACTGAGTGTACAAAACATTAGGTACACCTTCTTAATATAGAGTTCTCTACAAGGTGTTTTTTTATTTTATTTCTATTTTACCTTTATTTAAATAGGCAAGTCAGTTAAGAACAAATTCTTATTTACAATGACGGCCTACAACGGCCAAACCCGGACGACGCTGGGCCAATTGTGCGCCGCCCTATGGGACTCCCAATCACAGCCGGTTGTGATACAGCCTGGAATCAAACCAGGGGTTCTGTAGTGATGCCTCAAGCACTGAGATGCACTGCCTTAGACCACTGCGCCATTCGGGTGTCAAAGGCATGACACAGGGATGCTAGCCCATGTTGACTCCAATGCTTCCCACAGTTGTGTCAAGTTGGCTGGATGTCCTTTGGGTGGTGGACCATTCTTGATACACACAGGAAACTGTTGAGCGTTAAAAACCCAGCAGCATTGCAGTTCTTCCTATACTCAAACCGGTGTGCCTGGCACCTGCTACCATACCCTGTTCAAAGGCAATTAAATATTTTGTCTTGCCCATTCACCCTCTGAATGGCACACATAAACAATACGTCTCAGTTGTCTCAAGGTTTAATACACTGATTGAAGTGGATTTAACAAGTGACATGAATTAGGGATCATAGCTTCACCTGGTCAGTCTATGTCATGGAAAGAGCAGATGTTCTTAATGTTTTGTACACTCAGTGTATGTGTCGATGGTACAGTATCTGAACATCAAAGTCTGCAAATAACACTAAATCTTGGGTTTATGTTTTCAAATAACACTAAATCTTGAGTTTATGTTTGCAAAACAACACTAAATCTTGGGTTTATGTTTGCAAATAACACTAAATATTGGGTTTATGTTAGCAAATAACACTAAATCTTGGGTTTATGTTTTCAAATAACACTAAATCTTGGGTTTATGTTTTCAAACAGCACTAAATTATGGATTTGTAATTATGGAGAGCGAGAGAGAGTGAGAGAAAGAAAGAGAGAAGGAAAGAGAGAGATCCCATGATGATGCACAGTATTACAGTTTTGTTTTGGGCTGCCTGAAGAATCTAGGACAGAAAGTGCCTCCAGCAGTGTTACCGGTACACCACTACTATTACAGAACAGGCAAGTTGCAGGGAGATTCATCAGCAGGCCAATAGTCTTCATGATAAAAAACAAGTGGATGGATAACAAGAAGGAGATATCTGCAACTTCTAGGCTAAACACAAAAGCTGGTCCACATTGACCCCTGTAGTGGCTGGCTTTCATTGCACCCTTTCACTTTTCATACAGTATGTTCAATTGATCTGTAAATTGACTGCAATTACTGCAATTATGTCCCATTATTGGTTAGATAATTGATTTTATATCAACAGTCCCATGAAGTCTGGCCAGTGATATGTCCCACTCACACTAAATTGCCTGGTAATCAATCAATTAACCAATTAGCAGAATCAATCACTCAGCTAACCACAATTGACGCTTGACAATCATACAGACATTTTCATCTAGGCTACAGTTATTAAATGTAATATCATATGAATCAAAACAATTTCCATCAGAATAGCATTACACAAAGCCTAACATCACTCGTGGGCAGGGAAAGGGTTACTTTTTTGTAAAATGGAATTTTTAAGGGGGAAAAAGCTCACACACAGCTCTGCTGGCGCGGTTGTTTGGTGCAGGTTGACGTTATCAGTAAATTAGGACATGGCTTGCAGCTCGATGACCAGCTTGAGAGGAGGGAGAGCCTGAACGGTGTTGCCTAAATGAGATAAAAAAAAGCGCGTGGTTGGCGCTGGTTTCCGTTTGCTCCAGATAGGCGTCTTATCCTTAGCAGTGTGAATATCCGCGCAGAACGACGAGGCCAGCTCACACTGCCCGGCTACACCGCGAAATGGTCACGTCTATTCTGGGGCTCCTTATCCTACCAATATGTCTTCAGCAGTGTGGTTTTGTACACGGTAAGTAGCCTAATTTTAGATTGCAAAACGTTTTGTGGTTATTAATCGTGGTGTATCTCAATGTGACCGTACAACACCGGGTTGGTTATGCCCATTACACCTGCCTATGCTTTATTTACACAGGAATGACAGCGGCAATTATAATACTCAATCTTGCTTTCGTTCTATGAATATGGCCCAAGACGTACACACGGGCAGACGGGTTTTCATAGTGCCCTCAGCGTATTGTTTTATTCCAACATTTGCAGTTTCCAATAAAATGCCAAGGTTTGATTGAAAAACTCTTAATAATTGCTTTCAGTCTGGAGGAGTCGGTCATTTAAATGCGGTCAGGCAAAAGGCCTTTGCCTGTGTTTATGTAGGCTACGCCGTCGTTATACTTGGAAAAATATAGCATATTCTTTTTAAAAATGTTCAGTTTGGGTAATTGGTTTGGTTACAATGAACCTGAAATTGATATATTAATGTAGGAACATTGTTTATTTGGATTCTTCTCTTTAACATTCGCGCTCTGTAGGCTACAGAATTTTCCACCGGTGATAATTTATTTATTTATTCCTGAAGATTGGGGCGAGCCTTCAATGGATTGATATGGTGTGTGTGAAACACTAGGCAGTGGGACAACGTAGCAACACCGCATTCTCCACTAGGGGTGGGGGGTGTAATTTATAAAGAACAGATGACGGTGATTATTTGCGGACTCCTGCTAGATTGCGGTGCATGGCATTGACGATTAAGCGCTAGTCTATATTAGCCTACCCTACCGGTATGTAGGCCATCTATGAAGTGTGTTTAGATTTGTCATTGAGCATGAAGGGAAATGTTTTGCCACAGCGTGAAAATGACATTTGTTAGTGTCAGCTGAGGGGCTTTTGTTGTTGCATCTCACAGATTGTTTTACTTCGTGAATTGAGTGTGACTGTACGCAAATTTAGATTCTCGTTGACCTAATTAAAATGGAGCTGTATCCTAGGACCTAGGCTTTATTCTCTATTTTGGTTGTGATACTGAGACCAATAGTGCTCAAAGGCGCGTTGTCATCACTGTAGGCTACCACAGGGGACGGGGACTACAGACGGCCAAAGTAAGTGGCGACTGGAAATTAACTTATTTTCAATCAAATTAGACAATAGGCCTAAATGAAAGAGATGCACATTTTTGAAATGTCAATTTTCTTACTCAATTAAAAGTGGTCTAAAATTAAATATAAAAGTAGCCTAGGCCTAACTACACCAGTTTTAATGTTAATGTTTGCGCTCTAGCTTTAATTATGAAACGGGTTAGTTGAGTATTAACCATACATTTCACAATAACATTGGTCTAACACAAATTACGTATTTCATGGAGTGTTTCTCAGACTCTCTGCTATTAATGATTTGCACAATTGCAAACACTTGATGAGAAGTCTACAATTCATTTGAAACTGGTGAAGAATGAGACCGATGATCAGCAAGATGCCAATTGGCGTCAGTAGGCCTACTTTTAAAAAACGAACCTATATACTTATTATGGACACAGCATGCCCTACGTTAGTTATCTGGCTGTTATTCGTTTTTAGTTATTAGTCCAATCCTTCAGCTCCATTCAACACCTCCCATCTGTCTCTTAACACATCCATATTGGATTTATATTTGCCATATATTTTTAAACTGTACTGTGATGTTTCACAAAAGTTCTGAAACCTTCTATTCTCATTGTTTCTACAGATTGTAAATTGAAAATAAACATTTTTGCTAAAAGTATTATTATGTTATTGATCGATTGACTGACATTTCAGATCACCCAGTAGTGCTATCTGCAGGGTAAATATTACAATCCTTCAGCCATTCTTGGACCTGTGACCAAAAATAAGCCACAAATGGACAGCACCAAAACAAATGATCTAATGATTCTGTCTCTTCGCAGCCAAATCTGCAGAGCTGGGAAGATGGAATCCCCCATATAAATTCAAAGTTTTGAATCCGGCGTCGTTTTGCGTATCAGTTCATAAACACTATGCCATGGAATCGGTACGTCAAAAATGTCTCAACTTGAGGGAGCGTGCAATTGGCATGGTGACTGCAGGAATGTCCACCAGAGCTGTTGCCAGAGAATTGAATGTTAATTTCTCTACCATAAGCAGTCTCCAATGTTGTTTTAGAACATTTGGCAGTGTCCAACTGGCCTCACAATCGCAGACTGTGTGGGCAAGTGGTTTACTGATGTTAACGTTGTGAACAGAGTGCCCCAGTGTGGCGGTGGGGTTATGGTATGGGCAGGCATACAGACAACGAACACATTGCAAATTGCATTTTATCTATGGCAATTTGAACGCACAGCGATACCGTGACGAGACCCTGAGGCCCATTTTTTTTAAAGGTATCTGTGACCAACAGATGCATATCTGTATTCCCAGTCATGTGAAATCCATAGATTAGGGGCTTATGAATTTATTTCAAATGACTGATTTCCTTATATGAACTGTAACTCAGTAAAATCTTGTTGCGTTTATATTTTTGTTCAGTATACCTCCAAGTTATTGCCTACTATCACCATGATAGTAAAAAAAATAATCAACATTCAGTAAGCACAGACCCGCTGCCCCAGGCTCGCTGACACGTTCACTTTTCAGTGAAGCAACCGCAGCACAAAATGTGGTACAATAGCAGAGACTCATCTGATGAGTTTACTCCTGCTGTGAACTGTCCTTGCTCCATATAACAGATGAGCAGTAGGACCTATACAGTTGACTAATATTCACATGATTAAGCCTCCATAGTGTGTGATTATGCAAGTCTCCATTTGTTTTGGCTTGGGACATCATTTTGTTGATGCCCTGCCACTCAGGACCAGCCTTATTATTCTGGTGGCGGTTTGGGGGTTATGGGTTTAGCTGTAGTGTAATCCACTCCAGTAGCACTGCTGCTGTGCACCAGTCCTTGCCTTCAGCCTTGAACTATCATTGGAAGGTTTGGGCATGAGTGGCACTGATTAATGTAATCTCTATACTATGTGTAGGCCTGAGTGTATGTGGACCCATATCAGTCTCTTGTTTGGTAGTGCCCCTGAGACTTATGCTAATGTCCACACTGCAAGCGCTCTGCTTTATATAACCCTCTTGATCATTCTTTGGCATTCTACCCTTCAAGAGCCTGATCTGCTGGCTTGTTTAGAAAATGGCTGTGTCTGAAAATGGCACCCTATTGCTTATTTAGGGCACTACCTTTGACTAGCGCCTCTGTTCAAAAGAGGGTGCACTATTTAGGGAATAGGATTCCATTTCGGACACATCCTATGGCCACTGCCCAGGACAATTACTACTCAGTCCCAGGCAGACTTTTGAGCTGGTGCTATTGGCCTCCCATCACACAGGTCTGTTAGCTCCCTGCTGCAGAAGTATCCCATGCTGAGCAAATGATCACTCAGGCACACTCTGAGGAGCAGGGGGTTATTAGACATGGTATGGCTGTACTTTCTCCTCTTTGCACAGGCTCGTGGCTAGCTGGCAACAGCCACTCTGTCATACAGGAGCCATATACCATGTTTTACTGTAGCTGGCTGGTACCTACAGCACATTGGGTCATTGGTGATGTCAAATGAACTCCCTATCAATATTAACCCATAGACAGTCATTTAGAATTTCAGTCATGGCTTAACCATGTGTCCATATAGTAATGGCTTATTTTGTTTTCTGTGTCCTACAAACACAACGCAGGTCAGAGGACTTTCAATTTAGTGACAAACAAGATGGAACATTGTAGTCCTTGAGGCCTGGAGCCGTGTACGCTAGTTCTACATGATGGTTTTGTTGTGTAATCTTTATTTCCTTGTTTCCTTGTTCCTTCCAGGATCAAAGACAGAATGTGAGCCCAGTCAGTTCCAGTGTGGGAACGGCCGCTGCATCCCGTCTGTCTGGCAGTGTGACGGGGATGAGGACTGCTCCGACGGGAGTGACGAGCACACCTGTGGTGAGACACACACAAACCGCATTTCGCACAATTTCAACAAATCAGTGGCATAGCCTACTGTGTTAGAAAACTTCCCTCGTTATCTTGGCCCCATTGGTGCTGTGACTGAGTCCACCAGGGTTAACATGACCTGGTCTAAGTGGCAGCGGTTCTGGAGAGCTAAAAATGGCAGTGACGGAGACGCGCAAACGAGCCCCATCTGGGCAAACTGAGTTTCTCCTTGATTCTCTGTGATATCTGGGTCATGGTGGATGAGACTGCGAGTGATTGAGGGAAAGAAGAGGTTGCCATAGAAAGGGATGTGTGGTGCGGTCTCTCAATTAAATCTGTGCTGACATAACCGTCTCAGTGTTTGGGTTACTATGGATTACCTGCCCATCTGTTTCCTTTGTCTCTCTCTGCCCTGGCTCCCTCTTTGGACTGTATACATTACCAACACAGCCGTGGTGACATTAATGTTGATGTGACTTCCATAATAGTAAGATGGGCCTCTGCCACTTATTGCCATTCTAATCACAGGGAGGAATGGCCTGTGAGGAGGCCCTTTAACACAGTGGACATGAAGTGACTGAAAATAGGGTGGGGTAAGTGGGAGGGTGAGTGGCTTGCCATTGTAGAGGTCTGTTTGCCAAATAATATTATGCTCAGTGCAATAGACCATGGTTTCCCAAACTTGGTCCTTGGGCCCCCCATGGTTCACGTTTTGGTTTTTGCCCTAGCACTACACGGCTGATTCAAATAACCAATTCATCATCAAGCTTTGATTATTTGAATCAGCTGTGTAGTGATGGGGCACAAACCAAAACGTGCACCTGGGGGGTGGGGGGGGCCCAGACTGTGTTTGGAAAACCCTGCCGTGTTTGGAAAACCCTGCAATAGACCACTATACTAAATATACACTATAGTGACTAGGATTTAAAGGGCACATTGTCAGTCCTTTATATTGGTTCAGTCTGGATCTTCTGGCTCTTATTTGTGGTACTTGGTTGGCAGGAATCTAACTTGGGAGCTGATTTTGGCCTCACACTGAAAGACGAAGATGTTTCACTTACTGTTGGTTTTCCATTCTGAAGCTAGCATACTGTATCTAACGCACTCGATGCCTTTGCAGTTCGGAAGACCTGTGCGGAGGTGGACTTTGTCTGTCGCAATGGCCAATGCGTCCCCAAGAGATGGCACTGCGACGGTGAGCCAGACTGCGAGGATGGCTCTGACGAGAGCGTAGAAGTGTGCCGTAAGTCATCTGGAACCAGCCAGTCCCAGATTGGGGCTCCTTTTCCTTCAGATCGTCATATTCAGTTTGTTATATTGAGAATTGTATGCCTGTCTAAAAGAAATGTTTAAACTTTTTGCCTTCACTTGCAGTATGAGGAAGAGCTGGGTTAAATGGCCTCTTCCATAATAAATGGATCAGGTTGTCAATCTCACTCGGAGGCATTTAATCACAGTTTCACCATGTGCTTCCCACTGTCAGCCAATGCAACAGCTGTGTCAGTTTGTGGATATGGCTTTGGATCAAGATTGGATCAGGTTACTCTGGCTCTTTCCACAATACTGCTTTAAGTGCATGTCCTCCATTCACCCTCTCACACTTCACATAGTTCGACTTGCATAGAGACACCAGGTGGCCACATTAAGAACCTTAATTTAATGTTCCAAATGGGATTGTTCCCAATGATGTAGGCAGCAGCAATGTATTCCACTGAAGTACACAATGAGCAGGGTGTCAGTCATATTTGGGGTGGTTCGTGTGTACGTGCAGGTCAAGACGTCATATCACTGGTTTGTTTGACCAGCTGTTGGAAAGCTGTCTGTCAGTACGCATGGAAATGTTTGTGTGAGAATGTGAGTCACCACTCACCACACTTAAATACACCATACTAGAGGAACTCTTAAGTCTTCCGAATTTTATTTCGTTTTCTTAGAAGCAGTTGGCTATTGAGCAATTCCCTCCCAGAAGTGCATTAGGTTAGATGAGACGTTAAGAATATTTCCGACGCAGCATGTCTGTCCTTTCATCTGCCATCATACATTACTCTGTCTGAGCCCAGTGTATGTGATGTTACATTAGGAGCAGTATGGGTTGGCTTCTCTGATGTGGATCTAATGCTTCACAAGCTCTGCTGACTGATACAGCCCAGCATGCTTTCATGTGCATTCCTCAGAGAAATTGAGTATCATTGATTTGGTAGCAAGCACTCTTACCAGACCTTTCCATGTCCAAGTTACGTATTAATCGTCTGTTGTGTTTCTCCTCTGCTTCAATGGTATGATTAGTAGATCAGTTCCTGATGGATTGAAATCTGTGATTTAAAGTATTAAATTCCTCCAGGTTTGATCCCTAACCATCAGGCATTGTCAATAGCCACTCTAGATAGAGGCTTGTAAATGTTTTCAATGGGCTCGAAGACATGCTCTGGACTCCAATAGCCTAGTTAAGGAAGCATTAGTAATCAGATCTATATAGTACAGACCCTGTAAAGAGTGATGGAGTGTACACACTGATCATCAATCTAATCTTGTTGAACATATCGAGATCAATTGACATGGGTATCCAAAGCACTTGGGAAAGGACTAAAGGTCTATAAATTAACTCCCTCTCCATCCACATGCTCTGCAGACACCAGGACCTGCCGTGTGAATGAGTTTAGCTGTGGGGCGGGGTCCACCCAATGCATCCCAGTCTTCTGGAAGTGTGATGGAGAGAAGGACTGCGATAACGGAGAGGATGAAATTAACTGTGGTGAGTTGATTTTCCATGTAGCCATAGGAAGAGCGGTGTCCCTCACAAACCACTAGATGTATTTCCTTACTGTGTTTTGGAATGAATCCAAGCAACACGTTAATTTAGGAGTACATGGTTGTTGATTCCTACATTAGCATCACAGTACTGAGTACTCCGTTCACTCACACAGGTAACATCACGTGTGCCTCGCTGGAATTTACCTGTGCAAGCGGCCGCTGCATCTCTCGTAACTTTGTGTGTAACGGCGAGGACGACTGTGGTGACGGGAGTGACGAGCAGGAGTGTGCCCCGTCGTCCTGCGGCCCCAGCGAGTTTCAGTGTGGCAACGCCACCTGTATCCCTGGCAGCTGGGTGTGCGACGATGACGTGGATTGCCAGGACCAATCGGACGAATCCCCTCAGCGCTGTGGTCGCCACCCCACGCCACCGGCTAAATGTTCACCCAGCGAGATGCAGTGTGGGTCTGGGGAGTGCATCCACCGCAAGTGGCGTTGTGACGGGGACCCCGACTGCAAGGACGGCAGTGACGAAGCCAACTGTCGTAAGTGTGGAGAGACTTAATCAGACCACCTGCATGTTCCAGCAGGCCAGCCGATGTACATTGTTTTTGGTTACTTCTGTTTTTCTGCTGCACATGTCAGAGATTGCACTGGTTTCATATAGTCATAAATGGAGCCTTCTATTGCAATTATACTATATTGCAATAAAAGGATCTGGTCGTAAAATGCATCCTTGTCTCTATACTCAGTGTTCATAGCAGCTGTCAAGAGTTTATCTGTTTTTCATGGTTATGACTGTGGTGTTGGCATTATGATAGTGCAAATAGAGTAATGATGGTGGTTGGCGTATATGGGCTGAAATGTGAGTGAGTAAGGGTTAATGGTCTAACTAACAGTTCTGTGTGTCCTCTCCTCTCCAGCTGTTCGTACCTGCAGGCCAGACCAGTTCAAGTGTGAGGACGGCAATTGTGTCCACGGCAGCAGACAGTGCAACGGCTTCCGTGATTGTGCAGATGGCACCGATGAAGTCAACTGTAAAAACTGTGAGTGTTCAACCAGAAGTAATGTCATTCCAAATGAATGTACTTAAAAAATAAATAATTGTTGCTACACTACAGAACATTTCCTAAACAAGGTAATTTTTGCTTCAGTGTTCAGTTATTCCTGTATGAATTGGATTAAAAGATGCTCAATAAATACTATAATTTTATATTCAGACTACAGTAATGTGGTTATCGAAGTATTGACTTTAAACCCTCAAATTAATTGCTTTGGTTGCACCTGCAATTAAGCACACCTCCGTGTTCCTATGGGGGACATGCACAACATTTGCAGATGGTTGAGTCTCAAACTCCTACACCCACTTCCATTATACCACCTGTACCTCTTTGTGTAACATTCCAGTATCACCAGTTTGTAATGTCACTTTCTCTTTCACGACCCAGTGACGCAGTGCAACGGCCCTGACAGGTTCAAGTGTCGGAGTGGAGAGTGTATAGAGATGAGTAAAGTGTGCAACAAGGCCCGGGACTGTCCTGACTGGAGTGACGAGCCCATCAAAGAGTGCAGTAAGTGGATGAGAGGAACCAAACATGTTTTATTAAGCAGTAGAAGTGATGAGCGGTTGAGTTCAGTTAGTATGTTGTCTTGTGATTTTGTTTATTCACGATGAAGAACCATGAGTGCATTCACTAAAGTGGGTTAGCTTGCCTTGCAAGTTGCAATAATGCGCTGGTTGTAGGCTGCTGAACATTATGGGATTGATACAAGTATTTTGGCTATTGGTGTGTAAAATACTATACATCTTTGACCTGTCCCATGGAGGCTACCTCATATTATCCTTGTCCAACTCATCCTACACTACAGCAATCCCATTAGTCCACTATCATTCAGCCAGCCAAAGCCAGTCCACTGATGTCATTGATTTCAGGCAGGCCTTTGTTTGTGAACGAAGGGCATTAGTAACCACCGTTCTTCTGTTCACGTTTCAGACCTGAATGAGTGTCTGCTGAACAATGGAGGCTGCTCCCACATCTGCAGGGACATGGTGATTGGCTACGAGTGTGACTGCACCCCTGGACTGCAGCTCATAGACCGCAAGACCTGTGGGGGTAGGTGCCATATCCAATGATTAACCCATACACTATTCGATATTAACTCTCATACGAAAGAAAGGCATTTTCAGTTGATATTTGTAATGGGGTATTGAGACTTACTACATTTTAAGATCCACCCTGATCTCTTTTACATTTGACTTACTATTCACAACTAAATTAATTGACCTCCTACTCTGTGGGTGACTCTTCCTGTTTTTCCCTTCCTTCAGACATCAATGAGTGTATGAATCCTGGGATCTGTAGTCAGATCTGTATCAACCTGAAGGGAGGGTATAAGTGTGAGTGCCACAACAGTTACCAGATGGACCCCACCACAGGAGTTTGCAAGGCTGTGGGTAAGTTGGCTCACCCTGTCAAGTATACGCCATACTGTACCACCAGGAGCACACGGTAGAGGGATGCGTAAGCAGATGTTGGCGCGCTAGAGGGAAGCAGCATCACTAATGGGTGCAGTTTTGTATCCGATCCAACGGACTCTGTACTCTTCCATGTCGCTCTGTCCTGATCAATGCATTTTAATTCTCAAGCTGCTTCAAATATATATTTTACAAAACACCTATAATGGAATCCAAGTTCAAATAGAATAGCAATGATATCGTTTACAACAACCTTGATCTGAGAAGTCCAGCTGGGATGTTTTGGTGCTGTCTCTGACTCAGTGACTCATGATTAGTGTTGTTCTAACACGAGGACAGACTTAAAAGGCTCCATTGTATTGTCATTATGAATGAGTGTCTGTGGCTCCCTCTCCCCCTCAAGGCACGGAGCCCTGTCTGATCTTCACTAACCGGAGGGACATCCGGAAGCTGGGTCTGGAGAGGAGGGAGTACACACAGATCGTGGAGCAGCTGCGGAACACAGTGGCACTAGATGCAGACTTCACCCAGCAGAGGCTCTTCTGGGCTGACCTGAGCCAGAGGGCCATCTTCAGGTAGCTACAGGTCTCATCTTCCGGTCAAAACATGTCCCATCACACCCACAAGTCTAAGCCCATAGATGGTCTATTATCATGAGGGAGTCTGTGTTCACCTCAACCTTGACCTGTTATCACTGGTTTCTGACAGACGTATGAAAGCATTTGTACATGGTAATCAGGGCCAAAGTTCACTGAGCATATGTTTGCTATACTTCCCAGCAATAAACCATTCAACCCTACAACCTACGTTTTTGGGTCAATATGAGTCAACTCAAACCGAATACCAAAATGTTTCTCACCCCCATATCTTTCCAGCACGGTGTTGGATAAGCGAGGAGACGTAGGAAGTCATGTGAAGGTGATAGACAACGTCCAGACACCAGTGGGGATCGCAGTAGACTGGATCTATAAGAACATCTACTGGTCCGACCTCGGCACAAAGACCATAGCAGTGGCCAACTTCAGCGGCACCAAGCGAAAAGTTCTCTTCGACAGTGGTTTGAAAGAGCCTGCGTCCATCGCTGTGGATCCACTCTCTGGGTAAAGTTTTCTGGGGTCCACATTTCTCTTGAACAGTTTCTGAATGCTTCCACCTTTTTGAACCCTCATAATGATTGGATCTCCTCTCTGCTGGTGTTCTAGATTCCTGTACTGGTCAGATTGGGGTGAACCAGCAAAGATTGAAAAGTCTGGCATGAATGGGGTTGACAGGCAGGTCCTGGTCGAGACTGATATTCAGTGGCCCAATGGAATCACCCTGGGTGGGTAAAGCTGGTTTGATTGTCCTGTCACTGCATTATACCTAATGTGCATTTACCCTTTGAACAGGTTCAATTGCTTTCACGGCTACAGGGTGTGATAAACATGTATATTAATTTCCTTCTCTTCTTAGACCTGATCAAGAGCAGACTGTACTGGGTGGACTCAAAGTTGCACATGCTCTCTAGCGTCGACCTGAATGGCGACAACCGGAGGAAAGTGCTGCAGTCCCCAGACTACCTTGCTCACCCCTTCGCTGTCACTGTGTTCGAGGTACGGCTATGGAACTTGATGAGGTGCTGGGCGGTAGGGGTGGTGAAGGTGTGTGTGTGTGTGTATATATATATATATATATATATTTAATAAGTGTGTGAAAGTTGCTTTGTGTAACTCCAGCCTAATATACTGGCAGGTAAATTGATGGTTGATTTGTAGTTTGTTTTGCGTCTACAATTTGATTGTTTCTCATGTTGTTAATGCTACCTAGCAAACGCATGCTTTTATAGACATTCATAATTGGTAATTTGCTATGTCTCTGTTCAGTTGGTTTCACAAAAACTGGTTTCTGCATACTGTAAAGCCCATGATTTGCTCCAAATGTGTGGGGATCAACGGCATTGACCCCTGGTGGCGTGTGACAGTAATTCTGTCAAACTATTAGAATAAATAGCTGTTCAGTTTCAAAGTCTTTCCTTCTCTGAAGCATTAGTCCCAAGCCATTTCTACTGGCATCTGCTCTGGGGTTTAGTGTGTGACTGTGATTTGTTTCAGGATCGAGTGTTTTGGACAGATGGGGAGAACGAGGCGATCTACGGAGCAAACAAGTTCACAGGCTCTGACGTGATTACCCTGGCAAGCAATCTAAACGAGCCACAGGACATCATTGTTTACCACGAGCTAATCCAGCTGTCTGGTAAGGCTGCCAGATGTTAGCCTGATCACTGGGGTTTGGGAGAGACAGGGCTATATTAGTTAGCCTAGACCACAGTGGCTTGGGAGAGAGGGCTGTGTTTGCTGCCTCTGTGAAATTCACAGCTCCACACTCCTAAGTAACCCTCATAAGTCAACTCCACTGACCCCTGTAACCCTCAGTGCATGGAAGGATCCTTGTTTTTGACATTTCCCTATCTAACTGGCTAGCCTCTAAATGCCAGAGCACTGTTTAAAAAACAGACTAGGACATTTTAGGAGATCAAAATGCTGTCATGTAGGAGTGACTAAGTTGATCTGCCTTTTTAGAGGCAAAGTATCATAGGTCTTTACGTAATGTATCCTAGAAGTACGGGGCACAGGCAGTGGCTAACTGGTTCCCTCCATTTTGATTCCACACAGGGACAAACTGGTGCAATGAGAAGGGTCAGAACGGCGGCTGTGCTTACATGTGCCTGCCAGCTCCACAGATCAACAAATACTCCCCCAAATACACGTGCGTGTGTCCGCAAGACCAGGCGCTCGCTTCAAATGGCCTTTACTGTAGACCAGGCAAGTACTGTAACGTTAACAACATCCGATCGGGCAGTGAGGTGTTAAACTGTCTGATGCTGTGGGCGTTTTTTTTTCTCCTAAGAGCCCTCTCTCTTTAGAGGCCTTTAATTCCCGTTCTGTCACCCAAGCATTTCTTTCCCCTCCCTTTGTGTGTGTTGACGTTCAGATGTGTTGCTTGTGAAGCCTGACAGCTGTAGCCAGGTTGTCTGTCCCTCTGTTTGCCTGCTTTCTGCTCCTTCCCCCTGCCCTGCTGAAGCCTCTGTTTGCCTGCTTTCTGCTCCGTCCCCCTGCCCTGCTGAAGCCTCTGTGTTCCGCTTTAGTCTCCAATGTGCTTTTCTTCCCCCCTCAGAGCCACTGATGTTTGGGAATATAGTTGAGATGGCACCGGGCTTTTAAACTCCCTTTGAATGAATGAACCACCCAGGGTGCGGAGGGGACTGGGGGTTATTGTAGGGGCCAATAAGAGGGACCCCTGTCACTTGATGAATGCTTTATATACAGGTTTTTAGGTTTCATCCAGAAAGCAACATGTTTTATAACCAAATAGAAGCTAACTGAATGAATTTGTCTTGCCTGGTAATTGATGGAATGCTAGGCTATAGACAGTGTGCTTGATGCTTTTCATTTGAGTGAGATAAAGGGGCCGAATTTGCTTAGTGAGGGTACTAGCGGGGCATGGCTCTCAGGCTGTGCACCCCACTGACATTAAGCAAGATCTATCGTCTAAAATACCGTTATACTTGTCATGCAGAGTGTAGTCTGCTTTTATTACTCAAAGATCTGTATTAAATTATCCATGAATCAGATACTTTTTTTTGTGGGGTGATTTAGGCCCAGTTATGAGTAAAATATGGTGATTTAATATTTTGTCTGATCTCATATAATCATGGTCTCTCCTGCGTCACATGATTCCTGCTTCATTTTGTTCATGCCATTCATACTCATACATGAGCCGCCTTCAGTTTTGGCACTACTATAGAGCACTATAGGCCCTAACATTTCCAGCTTTTTTCCCCAATTATTTTGGCCATTGAATCTCTGAACAAGGCTCTTTTGGTTAGTTATTCAGTAGTATAGAAAATAGGTGTTATTTCCCACTAGTAATTTTGGATCACTTCTTCTGCACATTTTTTCAAACACTTCTTTGCGTCTGTGCTTCGCTTTTCCTGTTTTTCCGCTAGGAATTAATTTGTGACATCATGTAACATGAAAAAGTTCCATATGTTGCATGGTAACAAGCATTTCTGTAGTCAGAATGTGAAGCTATGATTTTAAGTTTTGCCAAAGCATTACAATACTCTGTTCTCTTATTATGACAGTGACACCTTCAGCTCCCTCAAAGGATGATGGGAAAACTCTAATACGTCCCACTGACCCCCAAGGTAAAGATGTCAACCGCCCGCCTGCCTGCCTTGTGTGGCTGGGGCTGCATGCGTGTCCTGGCTACAACCATAGCCATGAATCAGGACCCCAGTAATCTAGTTTCATGGCCTTTGGGTTCTTAATTAACAGATGTCAATTATTTAATTTCACTCTAGAATGACTCTGGTCTGGCTCCCCTGTGCTACCCATCGTCATGGTGATTAGCCTATAAGCTTGCAGCCTGCTACTAGGGGGGTTGTGAGGTGGTGTGGTGATGGGAAGTTGGTCAGTCATGTAAAGATGCCTGGAGTGTTTGACAGTACAGGAATGTCTAAGTAGATTTTGGAAGTAGCTATTATTGCCATCCACCCAGGAATGTTTAACGGCAGATTTTTAAGTGACTTCTACAATTAGCCAGTGGATGCATGCATAATGAATGACCATAATTAAAGTAACAAATATTGCATTTTATCTGTAGTGGATTTATTTGATTAGCCTGCTTTTTAAGTAATTTGTTTAGGCATTTTTTGTAATTATTATTTGCAAGATGCCTTTGTTGCGCTGATCCCAGTGTTTTTTTTGTTCAAAGTGACCACGGTGCCAAAAGTTGTCCCCCAACCTGTCCCTGCTGGTAAGCCCCAGTTCTCCTTCCCTGATTGAGCCCTTGGTGAAAAGAAGTGGTAGATTTCCTTAGACTGTGATTGTGCCAAAACACTGGTCTGTCAGCCTGGCCTTGCCAGCTCCTGGTGGCCATATAATGTTCCAGAGCCCAGCTGACCCCCAGGGGGTTGCCAGAGGGCACAGAGCCACCCCATTGGCAGACAGACAGGGAAGGAAAAAAAAGCTAATGTCCTCTTTGTTCCCCCCCCTTCCATTCACCCACTTGTTTGCAAGTCATGTACCTACCAACTCTCATATCACCCATCATGTGCCATTTCCTATAAGTATTATTTACACATGACCAGTTGAGTTTATTGTACTTTAGTTATTTGTACCAAGGTTATTCTTGGTACAAAATGTGACTACTGGTTACAACTGATCTTACCCTAAATACAAAGACTAACAGAGAGAAAGACATGAACCAGTATATTACATTTCTGTGATTACATGGTCCCTCAAAGGACTGAATCTCTCATTCAGATGAACATTTTCTATTGTAGAAGCCAACGTCAGTACATCCATCCATGAGGCGAACTCTACAGCTAGAGGATCTGCAGCTGCCTGGGCTATCCTCCCTGTGTGTAAGTACCACTGTTACTGCCGTCCCCCTCTCTCCTGCAGCTGTCTATGACGCATACTTTAAAGGACACTCAACTGTATGATAAGTGGGTGGATGAGCAATACTTCAGTGGTTTTCCTAGCTGTAGTAGTTATTGATTGAATGTTGTGATTTATTCAAGTAACCCTTGAATTGTACCGATGCTATGAAACCTTAGCTCTTGCTAGCTGGATATGAACCATTTAAAACTACTCCAGTATTGCTTATGCTGATCCCACTTCTGTCTTCTGTCCCCAGTGTTCCTGGCCATGGCTGCTGCAGGAGGTTACTTGATGTGGCGTAACTGGCAGCTGAAGAATAAAAAGAGCATGAACTTCGACAATCCAGTGTACCTGAAAACCACGGAAGAAGACCTCAACATTGATATCAGCAGGCACACCTCCAATATAGGCCACACATACCCAGCAGTAAGTAGCCTCCTTAATCCGTCGAGTGGTCACTTCTGTAAATAACTACTTGCTTGTGTGAACTTATGATAGTTGTGCACTTCCAATCCCTTTTGCATTGTGACTCTTCACCTTACATTTACTTGCATACCGTCCACTAAACAGCTTATTTTAAGCGGGGGAAATCCCATTCATGATTGTTACTGGGAGCCAGACCACTCTAGCCCTTAATCGGTAAATCGTTTAGATTCTCTGCCTGTAAATGACCACTTTCCATTGTGCGTTTGTCTTCCTTCCAGATATCAGCGGTGAATACAGAAGATGACTTGTCATAACCAACCTGCCAAGTGACCCCCATCGGTTTATTCAACCTTTGGTCTCCATGCCAACGACCTCTGCTTCTTTAGCAGAGCTACAGAGCTACAACCAGATGCCTTCTGAAGTGCATAAGTTGTGTTTTCTGGGGGATTTTGTCATTAGATGTGTGATTATGATGTATGAATTGCGTCCTACTCACACCAAGTGTGTCCAAAGTGGCAATGGGTTTTGGGGCTTGGCCTCTATATCCCCACTCCTTCCCCCTCAGCCCTAAAACATTTCAAAGATTCTACTACGTACAACCTTGCGTTTAGTTCAGGACACTGGTCCTCCTGTGTGTGAAGTGAGGCAATGCAGGAGCGACACTGGTTCTGACCTTCAGTCCCCCACTTGACATGTTTCTCTGAATATTTATGAAAAGCATATTTTAGGCAGTACTGTCTTAAAAGATGCAAGTTTCTTATGAACATTACCTCCAGAAGCACATTCTTATAAAGCTTTTTTTGTGCGATTCTGTGCTGGGAAGATGAGTTCTATAAGGAATGTGATGTTACTACAGCATTTGTAAAACATTGTACATAAACCCTCTTCCCCTAAGAACAGAATCAAGACTGAAGCACTTTGATCAAATGGTCTGCTGTAAATAAGATTGTATACATTTGACTGAATCAATTTTTGCTATGGTTGGGCATAGTACCAGGGTAGGGCAAGATGTATTTAAAACTGAATTTGTTAAACTATTTTGTATGTTTGTGTGCCGTTGCTGTGACCTTTTCTAGCCTTGTACAGTGCAGGGGACTAAATGCTCTGTATCGTGAATAAAATAATTTGCAAACACTACAGATAAAACCCTTTCATTTGATTGGAAGACCCACAAGTCATTCAAAACCCACTGCTTGACTTTCCCTGTACCACCACCATGTCTCATTCTGGTACATTCTGATTCTTTACCTTTCTCCCAAAGTGTACAGTCGTCGTCAAAAGTTTTGTCTTCACAAAGTTCACTGCTTCAGTGTTGAGATATTTTTGTCAGATGTTACTATGGTATACTGAAGTATAATTACAAGCATTCCATACGTGTCAAAGGCTTTTATTGACAATTACATTAAGTTTATGCAAAGATCTATTTGCAGTGTTGACCCTTCTTTTTCAAGACCTCTGCAATCCACCCTGGCATGCTGTCAATTAATTCTGGGCCACATCCTGACTGATGGCAGCCCATTCTTGCATAATCAATGCTTGGAGTTTGTCAGAATTTGTGGGGTTTTGTTTGTCCACCCACCTTGAGGATCGACCACAAGTTCTCAATGGGATTAAGGTCTGGGGAGTTTCCTGGCCATGGACCCAAAATGTCGATGTTTCGTTCCCCGAGCCACTTAGTTATCACTTTTGCCTTATGGCAAGGTGCTCCATCATGCTGGAAAAGGCATTGGTCGTCACCAAACTGTTCTTGGATGGTTGGGAGAAGTTGCTCTCGGAGGATGTGTTGGTACCATTCTTTATTCATGGCTGTGTTCTTAGGCAAAATTGTGAGTGAGCCCACTCCCTTGGCTGAGAAGCAACCCCACACATGAATGGTCTCAGGATGCTTTACTGTTGGCATGACACAGGACTGATGGTAGCACTCCCGTTGTCTTCTCCGGACAAGGTGTTTTCCGGATGCCCCAAACAATCGGAAAGGGGATTCATCAGAGAAAATGACTTTACCCCAGTCCTCAGCAGTCCAATCCCTGTACCTTTTGCAGAATATCAGTCTGTCCCTGATGTTTTTCCTGGAGAGAAGTGGCATCTTAGCTGCCCTTCTTGACACCAGGCCATCCTCCAAAAGTCTTCGCCTCACTGTGCGTGCAGATGCACTCACACCTGCCTGTTGCTATTCCTGAGCAAGCTCTGCACTGGTGGTGCCCCGATCCCGCAGCTGAATCTTTAGGAGACGGTCCTGGCACTTGCTGGACTTTCTTGGGTGCCCTGATGCCTTCTTCACAACAATTGAACCTCTCTCCTTGAAGTTCTTGATGATCTGATAAATGGTTGATTTAGGTGCAATCTTACTAGCAGCAATATCCTTGCCTGTGAAGCCCTTTTTGTGCAAAGCAATGATGACGGCACGTGTTTCCTTGCAGGTAACCATGGTTAACAGAGGAAGAACAATGATTTCAAGCACTACCCTCCTTTTAACGCTTCCAGTCTGTTATTCTAACTCAATCAGCATGACAGAGTGATCGCCAACCTTGTCCTCGTCAACACTCTCACCTGTGTTAACGGGAGAATCATTGACATGATGGCAGCTGGTCCTTTTGTGGCAGGGCTGAAATGCAGTGGAAATGTTTTTGGGGGATTAAGTTCATTTTCATGGCAAAGAGGGACTTTGCAATTCATCTGATCACTCTTCATGACATTCTGGAGTATATGCAAATTACCATCATCAAAACTGAGGCCGCAGACTTGGTGAAAATTAGTATTTGTGTCATTCTCTCAACTTTTGACCACGACTGTACATTCCCCTCATTAATTCAAAAGGAATGGACTGTTGTGAGGATGTCATGCAATCATGCATGCACCAAAAACCAATGATTTTTAAATGAATGAGGGGGGAGTGAAAATGTGCACATTTCTGGAGATTGGTAGAGAATCTGA
Organism: Coregonus clupeaformis; assembly: GCF_020615455.1. Classification (NCBI taxonomy): domain Eukaryota; kingdom Metazoa; phylum Chordata; class Actinopteri; order Salmoniformes; family Salmonidae; genus Coregonus; species Coregonus clupeaformis. The sequence goes on from NW_025533961.1 coordinate 116,496, forward strand.
ATGCAACCTACGATGTAGTTTGGTCTAAGGTAGTGGCCCTAGTAGCTATTCAAGAGTGCATTGTTTCACCATTTCATGACTGACAGCCTATTTGGACTGCAATTTCATATGCATAGAGTAGTGCCTGATATAACAATTGCAGATGGCAGTATGGATTATGTTTTGATGTACAGGAAATCCCAGTAATCACAAAGACTTAACCTCTTGAATGTTAGGGCAAAATGTAGATTTCTGCTTAATAGACATGCCTAAAAGTAATAATTTTTCATGAGATGGCCATAAACAACTGGTAATGCTGCATTGGTTTAGGTCTGGAACTCCATTTTCTGGTAAATTGTTTTATAAATTGCTGGTGTACATAGTACAGATATTAAATTATGTTTTACTATTCAACAAAAGTAGGGCAATAAACCTTGAAATGACAAACGCTTTCTAAATATAAACGCAACATGTGAAGTGTTGGGCCCATGTTTCATGAGCTGAAATAAAAGATCTCAGACATTCTCCATACGCACAAAAAGCTAATTTCTCAAATTTTGTGCACAAATTTGTTTACATCCATGTTAGTGAGCATTTCTCCTTTGCCAAGATAATCCATCCACCTGACAGGTGTGGCATATCAATAATCTGATTAAACAGCATGATCATTACACAGGTGCACCTTGTGCTGGGGACAATAAAAGGCCACTCTTAAATGTGCAGTTTGTCACAACATGTCTCAAGTTTTGGGGGAGCGTGCAATTGGCATGCTGACTGCAGGAATGTCCACCAGAACTGTTGCCAGATAATTGAATGTTCATTTCTCTACCATAAGATACCTCCAAAGTTGTTTTAAAGAATTTGGCAGTACATCCAACCGGCCTCACAACCGCAGACCACGTGTATGGCGTCATGTGGGCAAGCGGTTTGTTGATGTCAAAGTTGTGAACAGAGTGCTCAATGGTGGCGGGTGGGGTTATGGTATGGGCCAGCATAAGCAATGAACACAATTGCATTTTATCGATGGCAATGTGATGCACAGAGATACTGTGACGAGATCCTGAGGCCCATTGTCGTGCCATTCATCCGCCACCATCACCTCATGTTTCAGTATGATAATGCATGGCCCCATGTCACAAGGATCTGTACACAATTCCTGGAAGCTGAACATTTCCCAGTTCTTCCATGGCCTGCATACTCACCACACGTCACCCATTGAGTATGTTTGGGATGCTCTGGATCGGCGTGTACGACAGCGTGTTCCAGTTCCCGCCAATATCCAGCAACTTGAAGAGGAGTGGGACAACACAGCCATTGAAGAGGAGTGGGACAACATTCCACAGACCACAATCAACAGCCTGATCAACTCAAAGGAGATGCGTCACGCTGCATGAGGCAAATGGTGGTCACATTTCTTTAAAGGTATCTGTGACCAGCCAAGCGTCGGCTGGAGTGGCGTAAATCTCGCCGCCATTGGACTCTGGAGCAGTGGAAACGCGTTCTCTGGAGTGATGAATCACGCTTCACCATCTGGCAGTCTGACGGACAAATCTGGGTTTGGCGGATGCCAGGAGAACGCAACCTGCCCCAATGCATAGTGCCAACTGTAAAGTTTGGTGGAGGAGGAATAATGGTCTGGGGCTGTTTTTCATGGTTCAGGCTCCTTAGTTCCAGTGAAGAGAAATCTTAACGCTACAGCATACATTGACATTCTAGATGATTCTGTGCTTCCAACTTTGTGGCAACAGTTTGGGGACGGCCCTTTCCTGTTTCAGCATGACAATGCCCTCATGCACAAAGCGAGGTTCATAATGAAATGGTTTGTTGAGATCAGTGTGGAAGAAATTGACTGGCCTGCACAGAGCCCTGACCTCAACCCCATCGAATACCTTCAGGATGAATTGGAACGCTGACTGCGAGCCAGGCCTAATCGTCCAACATCAGTGCCCGACCACACTAATGCTCTTGTGGCTGAATGGAAGTCCCCGCAGCAATATTCCAACATCTAGTGGAAAGCCTTCCCAGAAGAATGGAGGCTGATATAGCAGCTAAGGGGGGACCAACTCCATATTAATGCCCATGATTTTGGAATGAGATGTTTGACGAGCCTGTGTCCACATACCTTTGGTCATGTAGTGTATAAATACTACATGACCAAAAGTATATGGACACCTGCTTGTCGAACATTCAAGCATGCAGGGGAAATATACAAAAGTATTATTAGAGAGAGAGTCTTTTAAAAGCGAACCATGTCCCCTTCCCTTGGCTGTGCATGTTTCTAACAGAAAACAGCATCAGTAAGTGTCCCACACGAGTGATGACTGCTCACCTCCAAAGCTTAGAAGAGCACTTTGCGACCTACTTCCCAATCCGTTTGACTGTGATCCTGGCTCAGTTGACATGACGGTAAGTGAAATCAAATAGCTGATCGAGCTGTCATGTGACCGAATGCATTCATGGGTCACTACGGAGGAGTTTTGGTTCCTGACTCAAAGTGAATACCTTGCCGTATCCCTCTGAGCATTAATGCAGCTTTCAAAACAACTGGGAACTGGGAAATCTCAAACTTCCGACTTCAGTGCGTTCAAAACAACTGGGAACTCTAAAAAAAACGAGCTCCGACTGGGAAAAATTGTTTTGAACGGTTATCCAACTCAGAATTCCAACTCGCGAACTCTGGGCTCTTTCTAGAGCTCCGACTTTCCTACCTGAAGATCACTGACGTCCAGTAGCGGTGCGTGGGTAAAATCACTGGGGAAGCCAAGCCCCCCCCCCCAACCTATGTGTTGTTATAATTGTGTTGTTTTCTCTATAACCTGTAAATTCATATGCCTTGCGACTGTGATATACAGGCCTAAAGGCCGAGACAATAAGAAGACACAGTGGCAGAATAAATTCAACCACACCTTTGTTTTATCACAAAACCGGATAGCAACCTCGGTCCAGTGAAGTCCACAAAGCATATTGCATGTACAGTTACAGACAATTACGTGACCTACACTAAACAACTATTGATTTATAACCACAGAGACTTACCGCAAGTCGCAAAGAAAACAGGAGCTGCCTCCACTATTCCAGCACCATTTCAATTTCAACATCATCAAATCAGTCTAATACAGTGACAACTAAAAGACACCAAAAACAATTTAGTCCAATCAACGTAAGCTAAATATGATGTGGCTGTCCATGGTTAGGATTTTTGTGTGTGCGCGCGTTCGTGCAAGTAGAAAAACATGTTGACTCACCCTACTTGTAGAAAAACACCAATGCCATCCTCCTCTCTTTCATGTTGATGAAACGGTCTATCACTCTGTCATACAGTAGACACTTTTATTTTTTGTTGTCCTAGGCTACCTGGCTAAAATGCTTGCTCGCTAGCCTAACTTCCATTCATGGGCAACATTAGCTAGTTAACATTAGCCTTCTACATCTAGCTACATATTGAAATTCCATCCTCTCAGGCCAGGGCACAATAATGTATGAATTAATGGTTGGATCAGAATCGTCGTTGTAATCATTGACCAGTACAGAGAATGAAGTAAAACCACAAGTCCAAATCCCTATCTCCAACCATGGCTAATTTAGGAAAGGGCCAATTAACAGCTAGCTAGCCACCGAGGACAACAACACAACGAGATGCAACAATTCAAGTGTTTCTGTCAATGACGTATGCTCTCAATGGGATTTGATAGGAATGACGCCAAATCCAAGCTGGCTTCCCTTTACACTTTTTTTTGGTGCGCCAGGACCATTCACAGTTGAGCTCGCTCAGTTTAGCTCAACGCTGATTGGCTAATTTTGTATACTTTTTTTGTCAAGGGAGGCCAGATGCTTGCTGGCTTCCCTTGCCTTCAATGCTACGGGTGGCAACAATGTCAAACTCGTTTGGACCAGACAGAATCAGATAGATGGCCGACACGTAGAGAGACAGAGGGGTGCTGTTTCGCTCGCTCGGACGCTTTCTCCTGTGAGATACATTCAGCCTCTTGCGAATTGAAGGAAAATTATGAAACACAGAGAGACGAAAGATAAATTATTTTATATTTTTTTATTGGTCAATTTTTTGGGGAAGTCTGGCTTCCCTTGGCATCCATGAATACACGCCACTGCTGATGTCATGATTTGACCTTGTATTTTTCAGAGTTCCCAGTTGCCTTGAAAGCACCATAAAACTCATGGTACCCTTCACCATCTCATATCTGTGTGAAGCTGGATTCAGTGCTCTCGTCTGCATTAAAACCAAATATCGAACCAGGTTGGATGTGACAGCAGATATGAGCTGCGCATTGTCAACCACGCCCCCTGACTTTGAGAAGCTCCGACGCGACATGAATCAAGCACACCCATCTCATTAGTGGTGGTGAGATAAGATACATTATTTCAGACTAATTTGCCATTGACTGTTATAGCCCCACATTACAAGTGAGTTGAGAAGACAATCAGAAATACTGTTAGAATGTTTTTCAATTGACTGCCATAGCCCCAAATAAAAAAGTTGGCTGTTAATTACATATTATTTTCACATGGTTGGGGTTACGAGAGTTTCCAGATATGTGGGCCCAAAAAGTTTGGGAACCCCTGCCCTAACCTTAACCCTTCCTCTTCCCCTAACTTTAACCCTTTAACCTAACTCCTAAACGTAACCTTTCATAACATATTGTTATACATTTTGTATAACGTGAACGTCTAGCAACCAAAAGGTTGCGAGTTCGAATCTCATCACAGACAACTTTTCAACTACTTACTACTTTTTAGCTTCTTTGCAACTACTTAGCATGTTAGCTAACCCTTACCTTAACCCTTTTAGCTAACCCTTCCCCTAACCCCTAAACTTAAACCTAAGGCCACTTAGCTAGAATTCGTAACATATTATACGTTGCCATTTCGTTACATTTTGTACGCTTTGCTTATTCGTAACATATTGTATGTTTTGCAAATTCGGAACATATCATATGAAACGGGTGATGGACATCCACAAATTAATACATACCATACGAAACGTAACATATCATACTAAATGGAGTGTCGAGGGGGGTGCTGAAAAAGAAAAATGCCCATGCTACAGATGCTATATTGGTCCGCTAATACAGGACTAGTAAAGGCCCAGCGCACTGCTTCTATTTTTTGTATTAATATATATTTGTTATGTTCGATCGTGTTAATGCCAGTAGACATCAGGCGTGTTATTGTTTTTTATCATGCCTCTAGGATTATAATACTCCACATATAAGCCAGGGGTTTTAAGACTATTAGTAGCTGCATGTAGAGGAAAACACATCACATGAGATATGACCGGAAAGATTTCCTTAGGACTTTCTGTTAAAATATTTCCATTAGATGACATAAAAAGATGGGTTAGAATCATTGAAACAAACTGGATTTATGCTGCATCCTCACCCTTTATTTTTTATTTTTTACTACCAACTAGGAGGTGAGTAATGGTCTATAATACAGCACAGAGCGTCCCCTGCTGTGGCTAGGCGATTTGATCTGTGAATGTAAGGCAAATGAAAGCCGTCAGGGTGGGAGGGTGGGGGGGAAAGGGACTGGAAGAGTGAGAGAGGGAGGAGGGGAAAGGGACTGGAAGAGGATAATGGTATTTAAAATTTTAAGTACGCAGATCCTCAGTCAGCTACATTAGACGGTCAGGGTTGTTTCTTTCAACTGGTATTCTGCTGTGAGTGACTCAGGAGAGGGTATTAGACCTGTGGTAATGCCTCCACACCACTCAGTGAGCCGCTGCGTCTGACCAGGGCCCAGCACAGGACTCGAGAATGCTCAAGAACAGGAGACAGAGCCTTTTCCCCAACTACAAAGTGGGGGGGATAGGCCCCACATACAAGGACCCAGAGGAGGACTACAATGTTCTCCTCACCCAGAACAACTTGGTGAAACAATGGAACTCCATGCAAGAGCTCAGCCAAGACATCTACGACATCTATGCAGAGTACGAAGATGAGGAAGATGTTGTAATGGCCTCCCCAACAAGAGCTCTCTCCTCTCTTGTGAAGAACTACATGCTGAACATCAACGTAGGTGGGAAGGTGTATCAGATCTCCTACAGGGTTGCTGCCAAGTATCCCAAGACGAGGATCGGCTGCCTGGCGACATACACGGACCACAACAGAAAGCTGGACCTGTGTGACGACTATATTGTCCAGAACAACGAGTTTTTTTTCGACAGGGACCCGGACATCTTCCACAGCATCTTCAACTTCTACCGGACGGGCGTGCTCTGGATCAAGGACGAGCTGTGTCCCAGGAACTTCCTTGAGGAGATCAACTATTGGGGCGTTAGGATCAAGAACACACACCGCTGCTGCCGCATCTCCTTTGAGGAGCGCCAGGATGAACTCAATGAGCAGCTGAAGATCCAGCGGGAGCTGGAGGCCGAGGTGGAGCTGGAGGAGAATGAGGACCTGTTCCATGGGATGGCGTTCGGCCAGTTGCGCTGCATCATCTGGAACCTGATGGAGAAGCCCTTCTCCTCCGTCACCGCCAAGCTCATGGCTGTGGCTTCCAGCTTCTTCGTGCTGGTGTCCCTGGTGGCCATGACGCTGAACACGGTGGAGGAGATGCAGTACACCACCCCCACGGGCCAGCTGAGCGGGAAGACCTACGGGGAGTATGTGGAAACCTTCTGCATCGCTTTCTTCACAATGGAGTACCTGCTACGTCTGGTGTCCACGCCAGACCTGCGACGCTTCGGGAAAAGCGTCCTGAACGGGGTGGACCTGATCGCCATCTTTCCCCTCTACCTGCAGCTGGTGCTGGAGTGCTTCGAGAACGACGACTACGGGAAGCACCAAGACATCGAGACGGTGGGCCGGGTGGGCAAATTGGGCCAGGTGCTGAGAATCATGCGTTTGATGAGGATCTTCCGTATCTTGAAGCTGGCACGCCACTCTACGGGGCTGAGCATTCGGCTTCACGCTGCGCCAGTGCTACCAGCAGGTGGGCTGCCTATTCCTCTTCATCGCCATGGGAATCCTCACCTTCTCTGCCATGGTGTACACGGTTGAACATGACGTCCATCAGACCAACTTCACAAGCATCCCTCAGGCATGGTGGTGGGCAGCTGTAAGTCATCCCATTCTATTACATTGGTCATTCTAAGTAATTTGCTTAATATTATTGTATTACCTCATTGATTAGTTTAGTTATTTTGAAATGTTTGTACTGTTATGTTCCAGTAAGTAACTGGTGTATTATTACAATATCACTGCAAATTCTGGACTATCATTATTCAGCACACTCTGACCTTGCTCTGTGCTGACTGAGTATCTTCCGATGTGTTTATGTGGTACTGTTAAACACATACAATTGGGTTTTACACAGCATGGAGCAACATTGATTCATTGTTACCTGCAGATTCCGATATGACATTTCAATTCCACCTAGAACTAATAATAATAATAATAATAATAATATGCCATTTAGCAGACGCTTTTATCCAAAGCGACTTACAGTCATGTGTGCATACATTTTTACGAATGGGTGGTCCCGGGGATCGAACCCACTACCCTGGCGTTACAAGCACCATGCTCTACCAATTGAGCTACAGAGGCCTTAGTTACAAACATGCTGCCAGAAATACAGTGCCTTCGGAAAGTATTCAGACCCCTTGACTTTTTCCACATTTTGTTACGTTACAGCCTTATTCTAAACTGGATTAAATAAATAAAAATCCTCCGCAATCTATACACTATACCCCATAATGACAAAGTGAAAACAGGTTTTTAGACATTTCTGCAAAATACTCTTCCTAGAGCTGGCCTCCCGGCCAAACTGAGCAATCGGGGGAGAAGGACCTTGGTCAGGGAGGTGACCAAAAACCCGATGGTCACTCTGACAGAACTCTAGATTTCCTCTGTGGAGATTGGAGAACCTTCCAGAAGGACAACCATCTCTGCAGCACTCCACCAATCAGGCCTTTATGGTAGAGTGGCCAAATGGAACTGCTTGGAGTTTGCTAAAAGGCACCTAAAGACTCTCAGACCATGAGAAACAAGATTCTCTGGTCTGATGAAACCAAGATTGAACTCTTTGGCCTGAATGCCAAGCCTCACGTCTGGAGGAAACCTGGCACCATCCCTACGGTGAAGCATGGTGGTGGCAGCGTCATGCTGTGTGGATTTTTTTCAGCGGCAGGGACTGGGAGACTAGTCAGGATCGAGGCAAAGATGAATGGTGCAAAGTACAGAGAGATCCTTGATGAAAACCTGCTCCAGAGCGCTCAGGACCTCACAGTGGGGCGAAGGTTCACCTTCTAACAGGACATCGACCCTAAGCACACAGCCAATACATCGCAGGAGTGGCTTCGGGACAAGTCTCTGAATGTCCTTGAGTGGCCCAGCCAGAGCCCGGACTTGAACCCGATCTAACATCTCTGGAGAGACCTGAAAATAGCTGTGTAGCAACTCTCCCCATCCATCCTGACAGAGCTTGAGAGGATCTGTAGAGAAGAATGGGAGAAACTCCCCAAATACAGGTGTGCCAAGCTTGTAGCGTCATACCCAAGAAGACTCAAGGCTGTAATCGCTGCCAAAGGTGCTTCAACAAAGTCCTGAGTAAAGGGTCTGAATACTTATGTAAATGTGATATTCCAGTTTTATTATTTGTTTTCGCAACAAATCTCAAAAACATTTAAATCAATTTTAGAATAAGGCTGTAACGTAACAAAATGTGGAAAAAGTCAAGGGGTCTGAATACTTTCCGAATGCACTGAAGATAGCTTCATCACACCCTTGTCAAGTACAGTAGCCTTTTATCACTGTTACCTTTAAGAGGCATCTTCACATTGCCAATAGCCTGTCCTGCCCTGATGTCTTGACCTTGTTTCATTAGGGCTGACTCAGCAGATGTGGAAGCTATTTTCCATTGCCTACTAAATACAATGGTATTAAAGAGGGCTGGACTCTGGTTCCCTCTCACTGCCAGGGAAAGGCATTTAGGGATTTCCTTTGAGGCACTTCAAACTTATTTAAAGGAGCTAGATGACATGGGATTTGATCTGTCATACACTACCAGTCAAACGTTTGGTCACACCTACTCATTCAAGGGTTTTTCTTAATTTTTTACATTGTAGAATAATAGTGAAGACATCAAAACTATTAAATAACACATATGGAATCATGTAGCAGCCAAAAAAGTGTTAAACAAATAAAATTATATTTGAGATTTTTCAAATAGCCACCCTTTGCCTTCATGACAGCTTTGCACACTCATGGCATTCTCTCAACCAGCTTCATGAGGTAGTCACCTGGAATGCATTTCAATTAACAGGTGTGCCTTCTTAAAAGTCAATTTGTGGAATTGATTTCCTTCTTAATGCGTTTGAGCCAATCAGTTGTGGTTTGACAAGGTAGAGGGGGGTATACAGAAGATAGCCCTATTTGGTAAAAGACCAAGTCCATATTATGGCAAGGACAGCTCAAATAAGCAAAGAGAAACGATAGTCCATCATTACTTTAAGATATGAAGGTCAGTCAATCCGGAAAATCTCAAGAACTTTGAAAGTTTCTTCAAGTGCAGTCGCAAAAACTATCAAGCGCTATGATGAAACTGGCTCTCATGAGGACCACCACAGGAATGGAAGACCTCTGCTGCAGAGGATAAGTTCGAGTTACCAGCCTCAGAAATTGCAGCCCAAATAAATTCCTTTACAGAGTTCAAGTCACAGACACCTCAACATCAACTGTTCAGAGGGGACTGTGTGAATCAGGCCTTCATGGTCGAATTGCTGCAAAGAAACCACTACTAAATGACACCAATAAGAAGAAGAGACCTGCTTGGGCCAAGAAACACGAGCAATGGACATTAGACCGGTGGAAATGTGTCCTTTGGTCTGGAGTCCAAATTGGACATTTTTGGTTCCAACCGCTGTGTCTTTGTGAGACGCGGTGTGGGTGAACGGATGATCTCCGCATGTGTATTTTCCACCGTAAAGCATGGAGGAGGAGGTGTTATGGTGTGGGGGTGCTTTGCTGGTGACATTGTCTGTGATTTATTTAGAATTCAAGGTACACTTAACCAGCATGGCTACCACAGCATTTTGCAGCGATACGCCATCCCATCTGGTTTGGGTTAAGTGGGATTATCATTTGTTTTTCCACAGGACAATGACCCAACCCACCTCCAGGCTGTGAAAGGGCTATTTGACCAAGAAGGAGAGTGATGGAATGCTGCATCAGATGACCTGGCCTCCACAATCCCCTGACCTCAACCCAATTGAGATGGTTTGGGATGAGTCGGACGGCAGAGTGAAGGAAAAGCAGCCAACAAGTGCTCAGCATATGTGGGAACTCCTTCAAGACTGTTGGAAAAGCACTCCAGGTGAAGCTGGTTGAGAGAATGCCAAGAGTGTGCAAAACTGTCATCAAGGCAAAGGGTGGCTATTGGAAGAATCTCAAATATAAAATATATTTTGATTTGTTTTAACACTTTTTTGGTTACTACATGATTCCATATGTGTTATTTCATAGTTTTGATGTAGTCACTATTATTCTACAGTGTAGAAAATAGTAAAAATAAAGAAAAACCCTTGAATGAGAAGGTGTGTCCAAACGTTTGACTGGTACTGTATGTCTACGTCCATTGACTGTAGACCAACCTAGTGCCTTAGTTCTGTAATTCCATTAAACAATGCTTCAACAGCCTTCAGACAGAGGTTGAATATAGCCCCAGAAACAACCTACGTCACTCGCCCTCCTCTCGATTAATCCTCCAAATAAAGCTTTTCACATGGGCTCTCCTTGGCCTCCTCTAAGGCCTGTATTGAGCACAGTGACACGCACACACATATCACGAAGGGTCAACTCGGGGATCAGATTGCAAAGCAAAATGAAAACTGCAATGCACTGCAAGTTGAATCTGAGTCCAGGTTGTAATTTCCTGGCAATGGTAGCAAGTTCAATAGAGACTAGGTTTCTAATGTTTACAGATAACATGACCATTGGCCTTCTCCCTCCCTCAGGTGAGTATCTCTACTGTGGGCTATGGAGACATGTTTCCAGAGACCATCCTGGGCCGTCTGTTTGCTTTCGCCTGCATCTCCTTTGGGATCATTCTGAACGGCATGCCCATCTCCATCCTGTACAACAAGTTCTCAGACTACTACACCAAGCTGAAGTCTTATGAGTACACCTCCACACTGAAGGCTCGGGGCAAGGTCAGGTTCACCAAGAGGACACCCAGGAAGTTTACCAAATGCTGTGACGATGCAGTTCATAAACACACTGGTGAATGTTCTTAGAGCACTATGGGAGACTTTCCATTCAATGAACAGATATGCCATGACAGCATGAAATGATTTCTATCAAGTGGAGTTCCAAGGGAGCTAGAGTTACTATGCATCTCTAGCCCTGTTTATACCTGATTCTAAAATGCATCCTTTATCCTGATCATGTCCATATTCTGATTGTGCCCACATTTTCCGTCAGGTGTAGACGATTAAAATATGTATTGTGATCTGATTGTCATCAGATCTTCCTGACCACCTCCTGAGGTAGTCAGGCATGCTTAGAAGTGTAGACCGATATGGACAGTGAAACCATTTAAATTATCATTATGAAAGAATAGCTGTCAAATAATTTGCATACAGAGAGGGACCAAGAAATCTGGTCACAATGCAGACACAGTGGATGGATGAGAGACACATTTCTGAAAGTATGAGCACAAACAGAATGTGGACAAGATCAGTACAAAGGACACATGTTAGTACCAGGTATAAACGAGGCTTATATCTACTGTTACTGTATAACTGGTTCATTTCAGGTTATTGCTTACATAGATTTCAGCATTGCCAAACATTCTGAGATTCTATGAAATTACATGCTTGGATATTAATGCTCCCAAGGTGCGGAGGGCAACCTTGCGTTGTAGCAAAAATACTGCTGACAAAGAAATATATCAAATATGTTATCAATTTCTGTGTTTTCCCTTTCTGCCTTTACCATGTTAAAACTCTCCTTCAGTTACATTTGAGGTTTAGAATCAATTAATTCCTACAGAAGAAATAAGGCATTTGAAATGCATATTTTAAATTTTTATACCACGCCATTCTGTTCCAATCAAAGCACTACCGTCCCCGACCGCCCTCCACGGCTGGTGGGGTCGGTCTGAAATAATATGTTAAAAATGCAACATCTGGATGAATCTATGGACAGGTTAAATACTCAGCCCCTCCCCCTTTGTATGGGAATCTGTAAGATTGAATCTTCCCAAAGCTGATTAATTAATATGGAAACAGCTTGCAATGTTCCTGCGCTAGCTAGAAGATTAAAAAAAAAAAAGTAGGTCAGTGATCTTGAATGTTCTTTTGTGTTTGGAAAACCTCACAAGTACTCTTAGATAAGAAACATTTTCTTAGGGAAAATATTCCCAAAGATTGTCTATTATATTGACAAGATAGTCAAGTGACCGCTCTAACAATGGAAATAAATTTCCTCAAAGATGGAAGGCAGGTGAGATCAGGTGGGACCATTCTAGCCAATGAGAGGGTAGATACACGTGTGAACAACAGGCCATAGAGATAGAGGACTCATCTTTGTGTCTGTGACAGACCGCATGGGCAGCGCCATTGAGGCAATCTCCATTTTAAAGTAGTAATTTTCTTCTTTATTGGCTGATTGCTCGCAACTTAGGAATCCCCACCCAGTTGACTACTTTAACATGGTGGAAGCCCTCAATGGCAATGTCCATGCTAAAATGGGTTATATCTATGAATCCCCTCTCTATGCCAACAGGCACAACTCCGATAGTGTCGTTTTTTTGTTGTTGCGGAAATGCCACGTCCGTCCACTTATATCAGTGCATTCATAACCTAACGATTACGGAACTTCTATTCGAGCAAATTAGCAAGTACACATTTTTGGTTGACCAAATCTGACACGCCATACAAAAATGTCCTTACTTCATGGGCTTATTTTCATGGACAGATTTTGGGCAGAGTAAAAAACCTCTCGCTTCTCTATGTTGTCATCCACAATGTTCACCAGCCACCCAGACATTGCTAATGTATTTCCACTTAGCAGAAAGCAGACTTTAGCTTGAACTTTGGACCTTTTGCTAAAGAGAAAGACCATCAAAATAACATGACAGCACAGCTCAGATGTTTTTTTGATTGCCTAACGGCCAAATTGTCTCCACTGGTCATCTCAAAAGAATCCTCAAAAGTAGTGCAAGTCAGACTGACGACTACAATGTGACTAAATCTCTCAAATAGTGGCCACACAGGCAGCCATTGATAATGCTCTAAACTGATGAGAAGAATGCTGGGCCTTGAAGGAAAAAGCTGTTTCTCGGCTGACTGGGTCCGTCCAAATCACAGAGACCTGGACAGATGGAATCTAAGCAGGGCCCACTAAATGAATTTGCTAGTGAGCATGCAGGCTTCTGCTTCCTTCACAGATGAATAGGCTACGAGCAGTCTGACAGGCCGGGCCACAGATTGGTGACTTAATGTGGCATAAAGGTTACGGACTGAGGCTCCCTATCAGGGTTAACATTAATGCATTTATGGCTGGATTTATATATGAAAGAATGCATCTATGACATTTGCTTACTGACAAATTCATTGGCAATTGATAGTTTCACACAAAAATAGTGTACCAATCAACATTTTTATTATTGTGCACTAAATATTTTTTTTATTTTAGTTTATTCTGGTTCCTCAGTCAGCTAGTACAACTCAAAAATACAGGTCAGTTACAAAATTATACAAAAACACTGTCTGCCAGTATTTCTGTGTCTTTTACATCTAAATACTTGCACCACGGCTTTACAAACAAGCACATCGGAATTATTTGGACAACATAAATGCAGTACAAGTAAGCGTCCTCTGAAGTAATTTTAGCAGATAAACCTGTTGTAATGAAAACCTGTTACTCCAGTTGGTGAGAGGTCACAGTAGTGGGTGGACTGTCTCTGAGTAGGTTAGACATCATGAAATACAAATCAGGCCAGTTTCTCCAAAAGAACTTCCACTCCTTTACAGTTCTGGATCTTCTGTAGTTCTGGAGCGTAGGCCTTCAATGCCCCCCTAATCTCCTCTGCAACACTCTCGTCTGCACTGTTCAGGAGACTGTAAAAAAATTAAATAACAGATATGTTGGTGAAGGTAACCTTTACACATATCCCACATTTCAAAACAAATGCCTTCCTTTCATCTCTTACTGGTTAGTAAACATTTCTACCCATACCAAGTTAACCAAGTCAAACTATTTTTGGGATATTAATAGTGAAGAAATTAGTGAACATCTAGCATTAAATCAAATAATTTGCAGTGCTTCCCCTATATGCATTTACCAGCGATGCACCGCCACTGCTAAATCGTGGCCGCCACTGCAAAAAATACAAAATGTTTTGTAATGTAGATGTATAGATATATGCCCCCACCCCCCCGCTAACTGCTACCGCTGCTGGAAAAAAATCCTAGGACAAAAACTGATTTGATATGGCAGACTACAGCTATAAATGTCAAATGTGGACTGTATAGACTGAATCAGACAAATCTCTCACTGCTTAAAGTCTTAGAGAGATTACAGAAGGACAATGGGCACAAAGACATGGCAGGAGGAGGCGGGACAGTGGCACAGCACAAGAGTGGATAGAGGGACTGGAGGAAGAGAAGAGAGGCAGAGAGACGAGAGAAGAAAATGAAAGCAAAGGAATTGAGGAAGCGTACTCTACTGCTTGTGTTGCTGTTTCACAATGGGCAGCTGTGCCGAACAGCCCGCCCCTTTCTCACCCACGTCACCGAGTGATATGGAGAATGAATACAAACACAGCCGCCCTGTAAGACATGCTTAACCCCCAGCTGACGCCTGCCTGTTCTCACTTTACACTCAATTTCACTGGCAACAGCTAGGATGATATGACAAGCAGAAAATCCATAGTGATGGGAAGATTTAAATGTTTAAATTAAGACAAATAACTTTAAGCTTAGTCTTTTCATGTTAAAGATGGTGTTTTGTATTCCTGAAGTGTTTGGCCTAAGTTCAATTACCATTTTCATGGCTCAGTGAGTTTCGCTGTCATGGTAAACATTTCAAAGCACTTCTAGTTTCAATCTGTTTACAACAGGGGTTGTTTCTTTCTGAACAAAACCATTATTTATTTCCGTTCCACTGTTCCGACCAGCAAAAGAAAGTTCTGAACCGGCTCGAACCAAAATATATAACGGTTTATATCTTTCCTTTCTGTTCCTTTTTAAACCTCAGATTTTAAAACATTTAGCTTGACATTAAATGACTTCAGATAGACCAGCTCGCTATGGAGCAGGCAAGCTATTTCCATGCTTTGGACAGACGAGTGTAGGGCGCGAGATGCGACAAATATTGCGGGTGGGGAGAGAGTGAGAGGGTGGAGGAGTACGCTTGGCTTGAAGCGCTGGGCATCTGGTTTGCATTATCTGTATTAGGCCCACAATTATACCTACAGAGGAGCGGCTTCTATGAAAGAACATTGAATGTCTAATCTTCAGATTTGGCTTAACTTTGGACCAGCTAGCAAACAAACTTCTGTGTGCAGAACACGTCTTACCTTTTTGTAGTTAATAAATCCAATGTGAAACATAACTATAGAATCCTTAATTAGCATTGAAAAGGTTAATCCATTCTTCTCTAATTAAAAATCTCTCCCTAATTTCTGAATCAAGCTTGTAACGTCAATAGGCTACTAGACTATGCTTCGGCGGGGGAGGGGCGGGTTGCCTACACATGGACAGGCAAAGAATTCCAGTCGGCAGGCAGACACTGGAATACGTTTCTTAGTGACAGAGTGAGAGCTTGGCATCGGTCACTTTATGTTTTGTTGGATTGGAGAAAAAAATGGAACGTAAAATAACGTTATTAACCAGTTCCCATGGTTTTCAAATAACAGTTCTGTTTTGGAACAGTATAGATCACTTTCGTTCGCGATTCTGTTCCTCGTTAAAAAAAACTGGTCCCCGTTTCTGTTCCCTGAACCGGTTCCAATCCCTGGTTTACAAGTTTTGCAAGGATTGGATTGTAAATAGGGATAAGTTCAAAGTTCAAATGGTGGGACTTTTTCCAATTCATAGGAAGGAGCTGGTATCATTTCTATTTTTTGTTGTTGTTGTTAAGCACCAGTTTGCTTGCTTTGCAGTATTTGTCTATTGTGCTACAGTTTGTGACAGGTTAGAGGAATTAGATCTAACAGTGTAGAGGTACTCACCAGCAGAGCACGATAGCCCCACGGTTCACTGCAGCCCACGTCTTTAGCTTGTCCATCCCCACCTTGTCCAACAGAACCCTGGAGAAACGCTCTGTAGAGACATGGCAGTCATGGTCAGGAAGATACAGAATCACAATAGAGTATGAAAAGTGTATGCACTCACTAACTAAGTCGCTCTGGATAAGAGCGTCTGCTAAATTACAAAAATGTAATGTTCAGGGGGATACAGGATAGAGTCCCAGGTCCAAACGGACACGTCTACAGCCATGTTCGTATTGTCTCAGACTCACCTACGTATTTATATATGGACAGTGAAGCTAAAACTTTTAATTTGGCGCTATACTCAAGCATTTTGGATTTGATATCAAATGTTTCATGAGGCAGTACAGAATGTCACCTTTTATTTGAGGTTATTTTCATACATGAAACATGAAAGCACTTGTATGCATCTAGTCCCCCCATTTGAAGGTGTCATAAGTATTTGGACAAATTCACTTATGTGTATTAAAGTAGTCCAAAGTTTAGTACTTTGTCCCATATTCATAGGACACAATGACTACATCAAGCTTGTGACTACAAACCTTGTGACTACAACCTATGTTGTGCCCAATAGAAATTAATGGTAAAATAATGTAGTGTCATTTTGGAGTCACTTTCTTTGTCAATGTTTCTGAACACTTCTACATTAATGTGAAAGCTACCATGATTACGGATAATTATGAATGAATCGTACCTAATAATGAGTGATAAAGTTAAAGGAGGCACCAAGATCATGACCCCATTACCAATAACAGGGGAGGGTTAGCATTTTTTGGGGGGTATGACATATCTAACTTTCTCACTCATCATTATTAGGGCGCTACAAAATCTGCGTTGGAGAACGTGGATGGAATCCAGACATTAAAACGGAATTCAACAAAATTCATAAATGTATTGAACTTATTAGAAAATGCATTAATTTGCCCAAGTTAATCATAAGACATGAACAAAATGCATAAGTGATTTGTATTTTCCTGCAACTTTCTGAAACTGCACAGGAATACCTGTGTGTGCGGTGCGCGCATATGCCTACAATGTATCCATTAGCTACCGATGATGCTAATAACAACCTTCTTCTGGTAGAGATGGAAAGGCTTTCCCAAAAACCTTCATAAGTAAATGTTAACGACAGAGTAGCCTACCTGGCAGAATGATGTCATGATTATTTGCATCAATCCAGTGGCCATTTATTTTGCAAACTCTGCAATCACATGAGCGCTACAGATACACTGCTAACCAATTAACGGTCTCTTGTTGGTGCACTTGCATTAAAGGGTAACTACAACCAAAAAGTCTTCTATTTTTCTCAGACCTCAAAAGTGGTCTCCTGATGTGGTTTAAGCATTGTTGTGGACAATTTTGGAGTTTTTCTATTAACCCCCTAGTCGCTTGTCCGTGCCCCAGCGGAAATCTAATAAGTAGAATAAAAACAATCCCCATTAAAATCTGTCTGCTTCAGCTAGAGATAGGGCTGCGTCTCAATCCACTGCATGGCTGCCTTCCGCATCTGCGGTGGAAGGTGACCGAGCTACAGCAGTGTTTGTCAGACCTTGAGACATCCCGAAAATCGGTCTTCTCATGAAAACGTCTAATGTCCGAACGGTTTGGCCTATAAAACTAATATGACCACTCTATGGAAAGATGACTCTCACCAACACGGTGGCGTTCTCCGTCTACAACCCCCAAAAGCATCATGGGACTCGTCTGAAGGTAGCCCGGTACCAGTTAAAATGTATGGAAGTATACAGTGCACATTTTGTTACGTTACAGCCTTATTCTAAAATGGATTAAACTATTTGTTTCCCCTCATCAATCTACACACAATGACAAATGACAAAGCGTAAACAGGTTTTTAGAAATGTGTGCAAAGTTACAAAAATACAAAACAGAAATACCTTATTTACATAAGTATTCAGACCCTGTGTTTCCATTGATCATCTTTGAGATGTTTCTACAACTTAATTGGAGTCCATCTGTGGTAAATACAATTGATTGGACATGATTTGGAAAGGCACACACCTGTCTATATAAGGACCCACAGTTGACAGTGCATGTCAGAGCAAAAACCAAGCCATGAGGTTGAAGGAATTGTCCGTAGCGCTCCGAGACAAGATTGTGTAGAGGCACAGATCTGGGGAAGGGTACCAAAAGATTTCTGCAGCATTGACAGAGCTCCAGAGTTCCTCTGTAGAGATGGGAGAACCTTCCAGAAGGACAACCATCTCTGCAGCACTCAACCAATCAGGCCTTTATGGTAGTGGCCAGACGGAAGCCACTCCTCAGTAAAAGGCAAATGACAGCCCGCTTGGAGTTTACCAAAAGACACCTGAAGACTCTCAGACCATGAGAAACAAGATTCTCTGGTCTGATAAAGCCAAGATTGAACTCTTTGGCCTGAATGCCAAGCGTCACATCAGGAGGAAACCTAGCACCATCCATACGGTGAAGCATGGTGGTGGCAGCATCATGCTCTGGGGATGTTTTTCAGCGGCAGGGACTAGGAAACTTGTCACGATCGAGGGAAGATGAACGGAGCAAAGTACAGAGAGAATGTTCATGAAAACCTGCTCCAGAGCGCTCAGGACCTCAGACTGGGGTGAAGGTTCACCTTCCAACAAGACAACACAGGAGTGGCTTCGGGACAAGTCTCAATGTCTGAGTGGCCCAGCCAGATCGAACATCTTTGGAGATGTCTCAGCCTCCAGTCTCTATGCCTATGTGCCGGGGGGCTAGGGTCAGTCTGATATATCTGGTGTTATTCTCCTGTCTTAACCGTTGTCCTGTGTGAATTTAAGTATGCTCCCTCTCCCTTTCCCTCCCTTCCCGGAGGACCTGAGCCCTAGGACCATGCCTCAGGACTACCTGGCTTGATGACTCCTTGCTGTCCCCAGTCCACCTGGTCGTGCTGCTGCTCCAGTTGCAACTCTTCTGCCTGCTGCTATGGAACCCTGACCTGTCCACCGGACGTGCTACCTTGTCCCAAACCTGCTGTTTCCAACTCGCTCTACCGCACCTGCTATTTCAACCTCTAAATGCCCGGCTATGAAAAGCAAAGTGACATTTACTCCTGATGTACTGACCAGTTGCAACCTGTACAACCACTGTGATTATTATTTGACCCTGCTGGTCATCTATTAATGTTTGACCATCTTGGAGAAAAATCTGGCCTTAATGGCCATTTACTGCTATAATCTCCACCCTGCACAGCCAGAAGGGGACTGGCCACCCCTCAGAGCCTGGTTCCTCTCTAGGTTTCTGCCTTTCTAGGGAGTTTTTCCTAGCCACCGTACTTCTACATCAGCATTGCTTGCTGTTTGGGGTTTTAGGCTGGGTTTCTGTATTGCACTTTGTCACATCTGCTGATGTAAAAAGGGCTTTATAAGTACATTTGATTGATGGAGAGACCTGAAAATAGCTGTGCAGCGACGCTCTCCAGAGAGGGTCTGCAGAGAAAATGGGAGAAACTCCCCAAATACAGGTGTGCCAAGCTTGTAGCGTCATACCCAAGAAGACTCGAGGCTGTAATCGCTGCCAAACGTGCTTCAACCAAGTAGCCAGGGTTGTGATAAATGTGATATCCGTTTTTTTTAAACCAATTTAATCAATTTTAGTAAGGCTTTAACGTAACAAAATTTGAAAAAAGTAAAGTGGTCTGAATACTTTCAGAATGCACTGTATATGGAAGTAGTTGTGCCCTTTTTTTTTATATGGGTAAAAATAAAAAAATCAGGATCCTCTTATATATAGGACAGACACTTAAAAAAAACTTCCTTTTGATTCAGACACTTTAAAACAAACTTCCTTTTGATTATCTGTTTTTCCTATATATGAATCTGTTATTCAATGCATTTATATGGGCTAATAGCAGCAAGGCCTAATTTAAATGTTTCATCAAATATATATATATATATATATATATATATATATATACACACACAGTGGGGAAAAAAAGTATTTAGTCAGCCACCAATTGTGCAAGTTGTCCCACTTAAAAAGATGAGAGAGGCCTGTAATTTTCAGCATAGGTACACGTCAACTATGACAGACAAAATGAGAAAAAAAAATCCAGAAAATCACATTGTAGGATTTATAATTAATTTATTTGCAAATTATGGTGGAAAATAAGTATTTGGTCCGTAACAAAAGTTTCTCAATACTTTGTTATATACCCTTTGTTGGCAATGACACAGGTCAAACGTTTTCTGTAAGTCTTCACAAGGTTTTCACACACTGTTGCTGGTATTTTGGCCCATTCCTCCATGCAGATCTCCTCTAGAGCAGTGATGTTTTGGGGCTGTCGCTGGGCAACACAGACTTTCAACTCCCTCCAAAGATTTTCTATGGGGTTGAGATCTGGAGACTGGCTAGGCCACTCCAGGACCTTGAAATGCTTCTTACGAAGCCACTCCTTCATTGCCCGGGCGGTGTGTTTGGGATCATTGTCATGCTGAAAGACCCAGCCACGTTTCATCTTCAATGCCCTTGCTGATGGAAGGAGGTTTTCACTCAAAATCTCACGATACATGGCCCCATTCATTCTTTCCTTTACATGGATCAGTCGTCCTGGTCCCTTTGCAGAAAAAACAGCCCCAAAGCATGATGTTTCCACCCCCATGCTTCACAGTAGGTATGGTGTTCTTTGGATGCAACTCAGCATTCTTTGTCCTCCAAACACGACGAGTTGAGTTTTTACCAAAAAGTTATATTTTGGTTTCATCTGACCATATGACATTCTCCCAATCCTCTTCTGGATCATCCAAATGCACTCTAGCAAACTTCAGACGGGCCTGGACATGTACTGGCTTAAGCAGGGGGACACGTCTGGCACTGCAGGATGTGAGTCCCTGGCGGCGTAGTGTGTTACTGATGGTAGGCTTTGTTACTTTGGTCCCAGCTCTCTGCAGGTCATTCACTAGGTCCCCCCGTGTGGTTCTGGGATTTTTGCTCACGGTTATTGTGATCATTTTGACCCCACGGGGTGAGATCTTGCATGGAGCCCCAGATCGAGGGAGATTATCAGTGGTCTTGTATGTCTTCCATTTCCTAATAATTGCTCCCACAGTTGATTTCTTCAAACCAAGCTGCTTACCTATTGCAGATTCAGTCTTCCCAGCCTGGTGCAGGTCTACAATTTTGTTTCTGGTGTCTTTTGACAGCTCTTTGGTCTTGGCCATAGTGGAGTTTGGAGTGTGACTGTTTGAGGTTGTGGACAGGTGTCTTTTATACTGATAACAAGTTCAAACAGGTGCCATTAATACAGGTAACGAGTGGAGGACAGAGGAGCCTCTTAAAGAAGAAGTTACAGGTCTGTGAGAGCCAGAAATCTTGCTTGTTTTTAGGTGACCAAATACTTATTTTCCACCATAATTTGCAAATAAATTCATTAAAAATCCTACAATGTGATTTTCTGGATTTTTCTCTCTCAATTTGTCTGTCATAGTTGACGTGTACCTATGATGAAAATTACAGGCCTCTCATCTTTTTAAGTGGGAGAACTTGCACAATTGGTGGCTGACTAAATAATTTTTTTCCCCACTGTACGTAGGGGAGTGTATTTGTGAGGTCATATGTACGGTCAGCCCTACAGGTGATATTTGTGCAGACAGTCATACCTTCTCTCCCGGCCTCCTTCATCTTGCTGTCTTGTTCGATCAGCCACTTGAGCACCAGATGCCCAGCAGGGTGCTCAGCCATGTGTAGCTAGAGGACAGGACACAGACATGGAAAACATGTTCACAATGAATACCATGCTCTTGCTAGGGGACAGGAGAGAGAAACAGATTTTGCCCTCCAAGTGTTCCCGATACCAAGCCTGGACAATCATCCTGCAGTTGACCAAACAGATTGAAGAAGCAAACCCAATGGAGACTTCAAAACCAAGTGCAACTCTCACCTATGACACACATTCATTCTGCTACTTTAATATGACAGACACATCATGCCTCTGACCCCTCCTCACCTGCCCCTCCACTCCTCCTGGTGTGAAGTCGTCAGCAGCCAGCTCAGCCACAGCCTCCATGGCAGGACGCAGGTCCCCAATAGCGGACCCCAGAATGTCGCTAACGGTGACACTGGAGGCCTTGTTCATTGCCATGGTGCGGGCGTGGTCACACAGGTGCTGAATCAGGTGCGGAGACACCGCCTCCCGGAGCTCCTTCCGGCGAAGGGCAACATCCTTCTTACTAAAGGGACAGAGGGTCAGATGGAGACCATTTAAAGTGCAGGCTATGAAAAGCATGACACATAGATGGCATTTCTTTCATCTTTTCTATCCAATTGGGTTCAAAATAGCAATTTAGGCATGTTAAGAAATGACTCTCGGGTAGGTTTGGACAGTTACCCTTCCTTTGTTCTAATCTAGCTAGCTGGTTAAGGCGTCCGCATGCTTCCCAGCCAAAACAGTTCGGAAAGGTTTGTGCATATATTATTGTTGGTTTTGGACTTCGGTAAGGATTATTTGGCTGTTCAGGCACACACATTTCTCTCGAGGCAAGCCGAAGTCGGTAGCCGAAGTCGGTAGCCGAAGTCGGTAGCCGAAGAAGTCGGTAGCCGAAGTCGGTAGCCGAAGTCTACGCCCCTTCGATTGTGATTTGTCAACAGTAGGGATACTTCAAAGTCTGTCATTCAATGACAAATGACTTGTTTTCATGCAAAAAACATTATTGAGTAATATTGCGCCAAACAGTTTAGTTAGATGTAAAATTTATGACAGAGTTCTTGAGTTATCTTAGATAATTCTGACTATTTTGAGGAAGAGTATACTGGACAAACAATAGTATTGCCGCTTTTTTCTTGTTTTTCAAGTGAAGGACTTTTAAGCGAGTATGTGAGCACACTTGTTCGATTCACCTAGCCGAGTTCAGCTAGGCGCCAGCCGAACTGAAGCAACCTGACGCCTTTAGAATGATTGGTAGGTGGTGGCAGGACTCACCTGTGGGCGTTCCCGTCCCCCTTCTCCAGCACCTGGATGATTTCAGGTAACAGGTGGGCGGGGTCTCGCGGGCTGAGCAGGTACAGCAGCACTTTCTTTCCATTCTTATTAGTGATGACATCAGGCAGGGAAGCAAGAATCTCTGATAGGACGGCCTGCTTCACTAGCTTGGTGTCGTCTATGCAGTCAAAGGCAGCAATGAGGACTAAGAACGCATACTCTCCCTGGACAGAAAACCAACAGACCAATCAGTCAGTCACTCACATTTACATATTTGCATGTCTGACTGCGGCAATCAAATATTGTCTGTTTGTTGTTGTCTTGAGTACCATTGCAAACTTCTCCATGTATGTCTTCATGGTTTTAATGATGACTTTTCTGTCCTGAAAGATGGAACAAATAAATCACTATACATACAAAAGAACACACACTAGTCTGTGGTTGGTGAGGCTCACCTCTCTATAAGGCCCGAGTGAATACTCACCTTAGGTGTCCCATGCCACAGGCAGTGCATTGCTACTCTAGCTCCATCGTGGGTGTGGGCCATATACACCACAGACTCCCTTATTGACTCAATCATTTCCTGTGAAGTCACATGATCAAAATGGTATTAGAAAAATGGTAGGATTTGCTCAGTCATTTATGTGGTACTCTGTAGCTCAGCTGGTAGAGCACGGCGCTTGTAACGCCAAGGTAGTGGGTTCGATCCCCGGGACCACCCATACACAAAAATGTATGCACGCATGACTGTAAGTCGCTTTGGATAAAAGCGTCTGCTAAATGGCATATTATTATTATTATTATACAGCCATTGGTGGTTTTACTTACAGTCCTCTGTTTGGCTGGGGCATGCAGGAAAAAGTCCAGAAACACTTTGTGCACCAGAGAATGTTTGATCACAGCCTCTCTGTGGGAGAAGAGAACATGGACAGAAATCAAAAGCAGTATTTTGATTAATTTTCTGTTTCTCTTGTGGAGATGGAAGGGTTAGAGGTGTGTGTGTGTGCGCAATAATACCCACTTTGTGGTCATGGGGGTAAGGATCTGCTTCATCTCCTCCAAAATGCCATTAACCTTGTCCGGGTTCGCCTCCAGCACCTTCTCTAGCGTGGGGCACACTGCCGACTGTGAACAAACACGCCAACTGTCAGTAACATTCTGCATAACATCCACTCCAGGCGATATTCACAGAGACAAGCAATCAGAAAGACTGGATTATGAGAGAAGGGGTGTATGAGGGCAGTTTCTCGACTCTTAGAACTACACTATTACACTGTGCTAGTGGGAGAGGTGTGGGATGTGTCCCGACCTTGAAGACTTGGAATGTGGTTCCGTAGAGCTCCTCAGTGAGCATGAGTCTCTGGGAGAGGATGGCCTTGTCGTTGTAAGCGTATTCCACCACCGACGACGCTTCCGAGTGACGCAGCATCTGCCTCACTTTCCCCTTGAAGCCCACCATCACACCCGCAACCTGCTCTTTATTCCTGTGGGACAAATGACACACACACCTGACGTCAGATTTTCATTCAGAAACCCATGTCAGGATTACTTCTTCAAGATGTAACATCACTGCATGTCAGATAAACTAGTAGTGAGTAGAGAGACTCAATATAGAGATGAATATGACTTGAACTTTCTCCCCGGATATCATTCTCCAAATCTTACACATGGAAGATGCCAGGAAATACAGAGATGAGTGTTCACAATGTAAACCAATCAATCAAATGCTGACCTTTATATTCATCCTACAAGATATGCCTTCATAACGGGATAACATTTCCCCATCCTTTAATAATCGGAGCCATGAATTAGATTATACTTGAAACAACTTGTATCTTCAGCAAAGGTCAGGATTACAATGAGTGAAGTTTTGAATAATTTACTTCAATTCCTATTTCAATGCCTCCTAAACAAATGATCAGGGAATTCAACCACAGATCAGATCAAGCAGCACTACAATTTTGAAATGATATTGGCATGCGAGCACAAAGGATTACTGTTGAATCATGTACATACTAAGATTTACAATTCTGTGATTTATTCAACAAGATGACCCATTTATTGTTTTTACTATATTTTGGCCGGCTTTCCTGCTAGGATCTAATGCTATCAACATAAGATCGGATGATATGGAAATAATACATCTACTGCTAGTGTGACGACTATGTACAAGCAAAATGTCTGAGGAAGAAAAAGGCATACTTACCCATACATTAAAAACTTCTTCACAATATTTCTGGCATACTTTGATTTACTCAGCTCGACCATATCACCTACAGAAAACAATAACATCATTGAGATACAGAGCATTGTGATTGACATGACAAAAGCTACTGACAATATTCAGAGAAAACAACAGAATATTAGAACAACAGAACAAACCACTGACCTTTGAGTTCATCAAAAACCTCCTGTCTTTGCTTGTCGTTCCCAAACTGGATGAAACACTGGAGGACTCTGGTGGAGTCGTGAGCAAATGCTATCTGAAAAAGAAGAACAATACGATTTAATCTTTATCTGCAAACTTGAGCATTTGGATGTCATGCACTGAAAACTAATTTGAACAATTCTATTGTGCTCAATTGTTTTATTGTACTCAAGTATTGACAGTCATTGTCAGTCCAATCATTTCAGTGGATGGCAAATTCTCCATTGTGCCATGCTCTCAATTCGTACATTGTCATGATTGACAATGCACAATCTACAGTAAATTATAGATTCGAATGGCGCCTTTCAGCAGTGTAAATGTTAGACTGTACTCACTGTTTTTATCTTTCCTTTAACAAGTTCTTGAAGCTCTTTCATGAGTTTGATCCTCTTCTCTTTGTCGCAATCTTTCCTGTGTTGAAAAAGAGGGACACATAATAAATACATGTCTAAATGTTGCTGTTGCCAAATTACATTTAGTCCTGAGGTGTTGAACTATTGCACCCTCTATAACCACTGTGGTTTTCATTTGGCCCTACTGGTCATCTATGAACGTTTAAAATGGCTTGAAGAATGGCCACGTACCAGGCACAGCCAGAAGAGGACTAGCCACCCCTCTGAGCCTGGTTCCTCTCTAGGTTTTTTCCTAAGTTCCTGCTAAGGTTGAATATATCCCCGGTATTTTACAAATGTTCTATCCCGAGAACAAATTACTTTTCTCCAGGGTAACCCAGTATTTCCCGCCAAAACCAGAAGTGTTATTCAAAAGCATTATAAAGAATATACAGTGAGGGAAAAAAGTATTTGATCCCCTGCTGATTTTGTACGTTTGCCCACTGACAAAGAAATGATCAGTCTATAATTTTAATGGTAGGTTTATTTGAACAGTGAGAGACAGAATAACAACAAAAAAATCCAGAAAAACGCATGTCAAAAATGTTATAAATTGATTTGCATATTAATGAGGGAAATAAGTATTTGACCCCCTCTCAATCAGAAAGATTTCTGGCTCCCAGGTGTCTTTTATACAGTTAACGAGCTGAGATTAGGAACACACTCTTAAAGGGAGTGCTCCTAATCTCAGCTTGTTACCTGTATAAAAGACACCTGTCCACAGAAGCAATCAATCAGATTCCAAACTCTCCACCATGGCCAAGACCAAAGAGCTCTCCAAGGATGTCAGGGACAAGATTGTAGACCTACACAAGGCTGGAATGGGCTACAAGACCATCGCCAAGCAGCTTGGTGAGAAGGTGACAACAGTTGGTGCGATTATTCGCAAATGGAAGAAACACAAAAGAACTGTCAATCTCCCTCGGCCTGGGGCTCCATGCAAGATCTCACCTCGTGGAGTTGCAATGATCATGAGAACGGTGAGGAATCAGCCCAGAACTACACGGGAGGATCTTGTCAATGATCTCTAGGCAGCTGGGACCATAGTCACCAAGAAAACAATTGGTAACACATTATGCCGTGAAGGACTGAAATCCTGCAGCGCCCGCAAGGTCCCCCTGCTCAAGAAAGCACATCTGTGTTCCGTCTGAAGTTTGCCAATGAACATCTGAATGATTCAGATGATAACTGGGTGAAAGTGCTGTGGTCAGATGAGACCAAAATGGAGCTCTTTGGCATCAACTCAACTTGCCGTGTTTGGAGGAGGAGGAATGCTGCCTATGACCCCAAGAACACCATCCCCACCGTCAAACATGGAGGTGGAAACATTATGCTTTGGGGGTGTTTTTCTGCTAAGGGGACAGGACAACTTCACTGCATCAAAGGGTCGATGGACGGGGCCATGTACCGTCAAATCTTGGGTGAGAACCTCCTTCCCTCAGCCAGGGCATTGAAAATGGGTCGTGGATGGGTATTCCAGCATGACAATGACCCAAAACACACGGCCAAGGCAACAAAGGAGTGGCTCAAGAAGAAGCACATTAAGGTCCTGGAGTGGCCTAGCCAGTCTCCAGACCTTAAGCCCATAGAACATAATAATAATATGCCATTTAGCAGACGCTTTTATCCAAAGCGACTTACAGTCATGCGTGCATACATTTTTTTTGTGTATGGGTGGTCCCGGGGATCGAACCCACTACCTTAATAATAATAATAATAATATGCCATTTAGCAGACGCTTTTATCCAAAGCGACTTACAGTCATGCGTGCATACATTTTTGTGTATGGGTGGTCCCGGGGATCGAACCCACTACCTTGGCGTTACAAGCGCCGTGCTCTACCAGCTGAGCTACAGAGGACCGCAAGAAGAAACGCATTAAGGTCCTGGAGTGGCCTAGCCAGTCTCCAGACCTTAATCCCATAGAAAATCTGTGGAGGGAGCTCAAGGTTTCGAGTTGCCAAACGTCAGCCTCGAAACCTTAATGACTTGGAGAAGATCTGCAAAGAGGAGTGGGACAAAATCCCTCCTGAGATGTGTGCAAACCTGGTGGCCAACTAAAAGAAACGTCTGACCTCTGTGATTGCCAACAAGGGTTTTGCCACCAAGTACTAAGTCATGTTTTGCAGAGGGGTCAAATACTTATTTCCCTCATTAAAATGCAAATCAATTTATAACATTTTTGACATGTGTTTTTCTGGATTTTGTTGTTGTTATTCTGTCTCTCACTGTTCAAATAAACCTACATTTAAAATTATAATCTGATCATTTCTTTGTCAGTGGGCAAACGTA
The DNA here is from genome assembly GCF_020615455.1 of Coregonus clupeaformis. Classification (NCBI taxonomy): domain Eukaryota; kingdom Metazoa; phylum Chordata; class Actinopteri; order Salmoniformes; family Salmonidae; genus Coregonus; species Coregonus clupeaformis. The sequence goes on from NW_025533961.1 coordinate 144,753, forward strand.
CAAAATCAGCAGGGGATCAAGTACTTTTTTCCCTCACTGTAAATAAGCCGGTGTCTGGATTTGATTAGAGCTTTGATAGAAAATTCAAGCCTGATGCTACCTGAGCCATACATTAAATATATTTTATGAGCCATACATTAAAGACATTTAATGAGCCAAAGCCCAAATGATTGTGCCGTTATCCAATACATATATGATATAGGCTACTGTACATTATGCACAACAGAAAAACATAAAAGCCCATAGATGTAGCTAGCTATATGCTCTCTTGGCTAAGTAAATAAAACTAGTTCCAGTAGGCTAATCTTGTGTGAACTGTATTACTGTACTCTATTAAACTGTTTAATATGGACTGGAATTACTCACATCGTTCAAACCATGATAAAGTAGGGAGAGAACATGCGATTCTGATGCAGGACATGCGGCCTAAAAAGTTACAAGTATAGGCTAGCGAATGTGATTTTTTTTTTAAAATAGGGACTATTTGTATAATTAGTAGGCAGACGCATATCTTTCATAATATTTCCTCCAATGTTATTAGCCTACCTCCACTTTCTCTCTATTGTTGCGTCATTCCTTCCTCGCTTTCAACAGATAAATGAAATAAGTTTCGTTGTCCATATCTTCATAATTCTAATGACATCCTTGAATAATATAGGACAGTTTGCAGGACTGTCCTGCAAACGACAGCATCGGGTGAGGTTGTCTCTCTCTCTGGCGGGAGGTAAGCTTGGCTTATATGGTGTCGAGTAAAGCTTAAACCATGTATTTAGAATGTAGGTAGGTAGTTATTGTAGGTAAGTATTGTATTCGGCTGAGCCCGGTGAAGCACAAGGCTAGCTAACTCACTACCTGGACCAATAAAGCTAGCTAGCTAGCGGGTAGCTACTGGTAACTACTAGCAACTGTGAATAGTTGTTTCCAATGTTATTTCACGCTTAAGAGTACCTGTAATTATGCCAGCTAGCTACCTACCATTCAGCTGTTTTTCTAACCTCATTATCTGAAGCGTTAACGTTAGGTAATTAGTAGCTACTGTACTCGAAATGTAGCTAGCTGGTTGCTACCTGGATAGCTAACTAAACAATAGCTGGAAGGACCTAGCTTTAATATTTGGAGACGCTTTCTCTCCGTTGGGACAGACGCGAACTGGCTGAATCGATTCAGTGGCTAGCTTTGCACGTAACTGGCTAACAGTAGCTACTAAGGGTAAGTTATTATTTTAATTTTTTACATACTGGTAACCAGAGTCGTTCAAGGCAATTCGGGACATGGGTGACTAGTTAACATTAGCTTGGCTCTCTGTGTGTTCGTGCCGTGGGAGGAGGTGTTAGTTCGTTGGCAGAGAGCAATGGCTAGCTAGTATACTAACTATTCTAGCTAACTAACTGGCTGAATAAATTGACGACCTACTCACTCAAACTGTCAAAACAAAACCAAAACTTTACACAACATTAGATACGGACACGAATGATCTGCTTGGCGTGTTAACACACTGGTGGTTTGTTGTAACCGAGTATTGGTGCTAAACCGTGTTATTGGAGGCTGGCATGCTAGTTGGCTTTGGCGTCATAGGATTCGGTGCCCTGTACCAAGTTAGCTAGCTGAATAAACTAAGTTAGAGTCTATTCCTAGAAAACATTGAACCACTGTAGTTTACAACAATTATAATTTCTAAAGTGGAAGCTGGGAGAGTTATATTTGAGTGTTTCAGTGAAACGTAAGTGAGGGAGGCCCCGCTCTCTCGCTTTCCCAGATGTTTAGATCATTTCATTCCGATCTCCTTTGCATTATTGTAGCCTGTCATCTATGTGTCTGTCTATCCCTGTTCTCTCCTCTCTGCACATGCCATACAAACGCTTCACACCACGTGGCTGTTGCCACTAATCTGGTGGTCCCTGCGCGCACGACCCACGTGGAGTTCCAGGTCTCTGGCAGCCTCTGGAACTGCTGTTCTGCGGCCAACAAGGCAGAGTTCATCTCAGCCTACGCTACCCTCCAGTCCCTCGACTTCTTGGCACTGACGGAAACATGGATTACCACAGAAAACACTGCTACTCCTACTGCTCTTTCCTCGTCTGACCACGTGTTCTCGCATACCCCGAAAGCATCTGGTCAGTGTGGTGGTGGCACAGGAATCCTCATCTCTCCCAAGTGGACATTCTCTCTTTTTCCCCTTACCCATCTGTCTATCTCCTCATTTGAATTCCATGCTGTCACAGTCACTAGCCCATTCAAGCTTAACATCCTTGTCATTTATCGCCCTCCAGGTTTCCTTGGAGAGTTCATCAATGAGCTTGACGCCTTGATCAGTTCCTTTCCTGGGGATGGCTCACTCCTCACAGTTCTGGGTGACTTTAACCTCCCTACGTCTGCATTTGACTAATTTCTCTCTGCCTCCTTTCCACTCCTTTTCTCTTTTGACCTCACCGTCTCACTGTCCCCCCTACTCACAAGGCAGGCAATACGCTTGACCTCATCTTTATTAGATGCTGTTCTTCTACTAATCTCACTGCAGCTCCCTCCGATCTCCTGAGTCTGCCTCCTCAACCCTCCCTTTCTGCATCTTTTGACTCTCTATGTCCCCTATCCTCCCGGCTGGCTCGGTCCTCCCCTCCTGCTCCGTGGCTTGACGACTCATTGCGAGCTCACAGAAGAGTGCTCCGGGAAATGGAGGAAAACTAGACTCCCTGCGGACCTGTCATCTTTTCACTCCCTCCTCTCTACATTCTCTTCCTCTGTTTCCGCAGCTAAAGCCACTTTCTACCACTACATTTCAAGCCCCTGCCTCTAACCCTAGGAAGCTCTTTGCCACCTTCTCCTCCCTGCTGAATCCTCCTCCTCCCTCTCTGTGGATGACTTCGTCAACCATTTTGAAATGAAGGTTGACGACATCCGATCCTCATTTATGAAGTCAAATGACACCCCTGGTCCTGCTCACACTTGCCTACCCTATGCTTTGACTTCTTTCTCCCCTCTCTCTCCAGATGAAATCTTGCGACTTGTGAAGGCCGGCCGCCCAACAACCTGCCCGCTTGACCCTATCCCCTCCTCTCTTCTCCAGGCCATTTCCGGAGACATTCTCCCTCACCTCGCTCATCAACTCATCCTTGACCGCTGGCCATGTCCCTTCCGTCTTCAAGAGAGCGAGAGTTGCACCCCTCCTCAAAAAACCTACACTCGATCTCTCCGATGTCAACAACTACAGACCAGTATCCCTTCTTTCTTTTCTCTCCAAAACTCTTGAGCGTGCCGTCTCTAGCCAACTCTCCTGCTATCTCTCTCAGAATGACCTTCTTGGTCCAAACCAGTCAGGTTTCAAGACTGGTCATTCAACTGAGACTGCTCTTCTCTGTGTCACGGAGGCTCTTCGGACTGCTAAAGCTAACTCTCTCTCCTCTGCTCTTATCCTTCTAGACCTATCCGCTGCCTTTGATACTGTGAACCATCAGATCCTCCTCTCCACCCTGTCCGAGTTGGGCATCTCCGGCACTGCTCACTCTTGGATTGCGTCCTACCTGACAGGTCGCTCCTACCAGGTGGCGTGGCGAGAATCTGTCTCCACACCACGTACTCTCACCACTGGTGTCCCCCAGGGCTCAGTTCTAGGCCCTCTCCTATTCTCTCTATACACTAAGTTACTTGGCTCTGTCATATCCTCACATGGTCTCTCCTATCATTGCTACGCAGACACACACAAATAATTTTCTCCTTTCCCCCTTCTGATAACCAGGTGGCAAATCGCATCTCTGCATGTCTGGCAGACAAATCAGCGTGGATGTCGGATCACCACCTCAAGCTGAACCTCGGCAAGACGGAGCTGCTCTTCCTCATGGGGAAGGACTGCCCGCTCCATGATCTCGCCATCACGGTTGACAACTCCATTGTGTCCTCCTCCCAGAGTGCAAAGAACCTTGGCGTGACCCTGGACAACACCCTGTCGTTCTCCGCTAACATCAAAGCGGTGACCCGATCCTGCAGGTTCATGCTCTACAACATTCGCAGAGTACGACCCTACCTTACACAGAAAGCGGCACAGGTCCTAATCCAGGCACTTGTCATCTCCCGTCTGGATTACTGCAACTCACTGTTGGCTGGGCTCCCTGCCTGTGCCATTAAACTCCTACAACTTATCCAGAATGCTGCAGCCCGTCTGGTGTTCAACCTTCCCAAGTTCTCTCACGTCACCCCGCTCCTCCGCACACTCCACTGGCTTCCAGTTGAGGCTTGCATCTACTACAAGACCATGGTGCTTGCCTACGGAGCTGTGAGGGGAACGGCACCTCCGTACCTTCAGGCTCTGATCAGTCCCTACACCCAAACGAGGGCACTACGTTCATCCACCTCTGGCCTGCTAGCTCCCCTACCTCTACATAATCACAGTTCCCGCTCAGCCCACTCAAAGCTATTTGCTGCTCTGGCACCCCAATGGTGGAACAAGCTCCCCCACGACGACAGGACAGCGGAGTCACTGACCACCTTCCGGAGACACCTGAAACCCTACCTCTTTAAGGAATACCTGGAATAGTATAAAGTAATCCTTCTACCCCCACCCCCCCTCAATAAAAAATATATTTAAAAAACAGTGGTTGCCCCACTGGCTATCATAAGTTGAATGCACCAATTTGTAAGTCGCTCTGGATAAGAGCGTCTGCTAAATGATGTAAATGTAAACGACTAGAATTAGATGCAGAAGCCTTTCACTTCGAAGATTGAATGGTTATGGGTCTGAATAAATAACTGCTAGCCCACCGCCATCACACATTCGCTCTTCTTTTCAAACTACCCGTGAGTTCTCCCTGACAATGACCATGCAGCCGAAACGCGTCTGAGTTTTTAAACTTGGTTTCCATTGAACATACAAATAAAGGCATTTTAATGAATTATATTAAGAGTGCCTTGGTCCTCCTTTCTTTTTGATGACAAATGTACCCCTTTTACCAAAGAGCTTCTTCTGTCTACCAAAATCTACTATTGTGTACCTTAGCAGCGCTTCCCTTACTTCTTTCTACCTGTGAGTTCTATTGGCTGCTGTATTTAACATTCAAAAAACAAAAGCTTGTTTCCCTCTTCGAATAGTCTATTGGTATAAGAAATGCTGGAAAAATATTCTAGTCTAGCTTTTCCTGCATTGGACTCCAAGAGCTAAAGAGTGTTTGTGCAAGAGACCGAGGCTATAAGTTAGAAGCTTATTATGCATAACCCCTCATTAATAAGCTAAATATAAGGCTAATACTGCATTGAATGTATTACCTGAAAGAGGTAGGCTAGGACATCTATATACAGGGCTATACCTTCCGGAGACATTTGAAACCCCACCTCTTTAAGGAATACCTGGGATAGGATAAAGTAATCCTTCTACCCCCCCCCAAAAAAAATTGTAAAGTGGTTATCCCACTGGCTATAAGGTGAATGCACCTATTTGTAAGTCGCTCTGGATAAGAGCGTCTGCTAAATGACGTAAATGTAATGTAAATATGTCTATCAATCAATTATCTATTTTGGATTCAATTTGAATAGAGTTAGAGCGTGCTCGTGCATGCACTGATTTAAAGCAACGATATTCGAGTGATAGGCTGTTTTAAAAAGCTGCAGCTGAAGAAAAAAAAAACGTTACAATTAAAAAATACGGTGACTCCTGAAAGTCAGACAGAGATGGGTAAATTAGACGTGCATTCGGCCTTTATATTACTGTAACATAGACTGTGCTGCAGCAAATGCAGGCCTACCTGTCACAAGAAAAAAAAAGTTACCATGAGATGATAGGTCTACATGCATTGTGAACTGCGCTCCATACTGAGATGGGTTGTCTGTCCCCACCCTGAGCGTTGCTGATTCATCATGCAGAGGCCGTAGAGAAGGCAGATTTAGACATCGCATATAACTTAACTTGCTACATTTGCACACACTGTATATATATTTTGTTGTATTTTTGACTTTATGTTTTGTTTTACCCCATATGTAACTCTGTGTTGCACTGCTTTGCTTTATCTTGGCCAGGTCGCAGTTGTAAATGAGAACTTGTTCTCAACTGGCTTACCTGGTTAAATAAAGGTGAAAAAATTATAATATATATATATTCATTTAACAGTTCCATTTCACGCCATGCTGAAATTAGCCCGCCCAACTACCTCATCCCTATATTGTTATTTATTTTGCTCATTTGTACCTCAGTATCTCTATTTGCACATCATCTCTTGCACACCATTCCAGTGTTAATACTAAATTGTAATTATTTTGCACTATAGCCTATTTTATTGCCTTACCTCCATAACTTGCTAAATTTGCACACTGTATATTAATTGTATTTCTGTTGTAATTTTGATTTTGTTTTACCCCATATGTAACTCTGTGTTGTTGTTTTTATCGCACTGCTTTGCTTTATCTTGGCCAGGTCGCAGTTGTAAATGAGAACTTGTTCTCAACTGGTTTACCTGGTTAAATAAAGGTGAAATAAAAATAAAAAATAAAAAATATAAATAATTTACCAGTTTCTCGCACTTATTTATCCCGGGAAAAGGGAATGGTTTTGGGTGGTAAATCCTGGTATATCTCAGTAACCGGGTTCCCGGCATTCAACCCTAGTTCCAACCTTTCTATGGAGTTTTTCCTAGCCACCGTGCTTCTGAATCTGCATTGGTGGCTCTTTGGGGTTTTAGACTGGATATCAGTATAGCATTTTGTGACAACTGCTGATGTAAAAAGGGCTTTATAAAATACATTTGATTGATAAATATATGCAACTTAATCCTAAAATGGACGTTTTGTTAAGACTGCTGGTAAATAACTAATAGAGTAGCTGGTTTAACATACCTTCTGACCATCTCCCACACTTGCTTGGCTCTGCTCACTATTTGATAACTCTCCTTTTTTTCAGTCTGCTGCCGGTTCTGTTTCAGCTCCTTCTTCTGCTGTTTGAACTCGTCCCATTTGGGTTTCTTGGCCTCGGAACCTGAGCAAACAGACAGAAATCTAAGACATAGGCCTATTTCAAGAAATACTGTTAAACATTTTCAGTAAGCCATTACAAAAAGTTGCCTATTAAAAGTGTGTTTGATAATTGGCAGTTGTACATATTTCATACCTTCCTCTTCCTTGGCCTTTCCAGGTGTGAATTTTCGCTTTTTGGTGAAATTTCCATCTGTGGGTTTTTTGTTCAAGAATTTCTGTGGAGCCCCCTTTCCTCCAGTCTTCTCAAACTTCTTGCCCTTTTCTCCACTGTGTGGTTTGAATGGCCTTTTCCCTGGTGGTTTAGTCCCAGGTTTACCTGTACCTTCTGAACAGAGTTTGTAGCTAGTCAGTTAGGCCTACACATTATTTTTTACCAGCATATCATTAAACCAATATTTAAAAGTATAATATTATTATTATTAGTAGTAGTGGTAGTAGTATTACTTCTACCACTACTGTTTACGTATAACTTACCTTTTCCTTTCTGTATTACGTTCTTGCCACCTTTAGGGGAAAAGGGTTTCTTTTTGGATTCCATTCTCAAGAACTCCCTATTCAAAGGAAGGGAAGAAGGCAGTAGGTCAGTAGGTAGAGCATGATCAGTAGGTAGTTGCAGCTTACACTATCTACTAATCATAGTTCCAACTTGAATACTGTATGTGCTATTGCCATGTGCTTTCCAGTTAACTAGCAATAGCAGCTAGCTAGTTAGCGTTCAGCTGACTTGCTAACGTTAGCTACTAACCCTGGCAGGTCAGAGAACTACAGATAAGGTATGATGTGTAATAATGAAACATGTCTGGTAGAGATATTTTCCCTGACAAAACAGTCATGTCAACAACATTATTTTAGCATTTTCCTATGCAGAAGACAAAATACACACGTTTAACTACGTACCTTCACATGCGTTCTGAACGTAACGGTTTACGGCATGAACTATCCAATCAGAGAACGTCCTGACTGACGTAAAATGCATGGGTTGTTTTTGATTGCGACAATACTAGAAAGATACGGCATATTGTGCCTGGGTTGTCACTAGTTACCACAACCACAAAGTCAGAATTGGCTATATCGTAGAGATTCATGAAAACAAGAATTAGCTTTTTGTGTTAATTTAAGGTTAGCGTTAGGTATACGATTAGTAGTGTGGTTAAGGTTAGGGTTAAGGTTAGGTTTAAATTCACATGTGAAGAAGAACATTTGTAGAAATGGGCGGGGTTTACGACTTTGTGGATGTGGTAACTAGTGACGACACATGGGTGGGTAGTACAATTTGGGATCATTGGGACGTTCCTACCGTAACCCTAACAGCTTTTGTCAAAATTGACTTTTCGTAGCAGGTTTAGGAGAATTTACACAGCAAATTAGGATAATTCACGTAGCGGTTAGGATAATTTGGTTAAGGTTAGAGTTAGGGTTAGCTAAAATGCAAAAAAAACTAATCGTAAATTTGACAAAAGCAAGCTGAAATCCATCTAGACATGACCCGGTGCCTGTTTTTGTCATTATATTATATTACATTTATGATATCTATGTGTTTACAGAAAAAAACGGTGATACTTACTGTAGTGGCTAAGTAGCGTAAGTAATGTATAGTCATGGCTCAATCTATCCCCTGAATAGCCAAAGAAAGTCACTCATCACCACCATGTTGTTTTCACCTGTCCCTTCAAATCAATTATTTTCAAATCCAAGTAAGAGCTAACGAGCCAGTGACCGAAATGGAACCAGATATTAGTTGATTAGAGAAGTAATAAAGAGGTTATTGTTATGGATAACACAAGTTTATTGGTTTTGGGTTACAGGTTTACAATACATACACTTGTATCTCTCTCTCTTAATTGCATTGATATTGTAGATCCACTTATTTCCACTTGGTGTCCCTGTACACTATAATAAATGAACTGTAGCTTTGGCTATATGATTATACAAAATAAAAACATATTAATGTACATTCAAAGTTCTTTCATGGACAGTTTTATAGCGAAGGACATGAAGGCTCCTGGAACTTGATTGGTGATCATCACTTCAGGCATACCTTTGGAAAGAAAATGCATTTTTAACCAAACAAACAAAGTCAAACTCCTGTTGGATGGAACGATGTACTTTCCTAAAAAGGGGATATGTCATGGACTACACTACTGACCCTGCAGGGCAGTTCAGGTGTACTTTACCTAGCCTATAGTCCCAGGGCTTGTGCCACAGTGGCACAGACTCTAGTCTGTAAAGGGTCTGTCCACACTCTTTGCTCCTGCATTGTCTGGAGGTTCTTACACCAGCAGCCAACTGTGTACCCTAAACAGGCAGACAGACAGAGGTGTAGTCCAGGCACACTACAGAGCACATTAAGCAAGTAGGAAACAATACTACCATATCTACTCGCTTCTACCAAAAGCTGTATTTATTGAAAGGATATGAAGATAATTTTAGCCTCTGCTATGGACCTGGTATGGAGCAACATTATAGACGTCTCCATACAGAGAAGAATAAGAGATCATTGAATCTCACTGTGCACCCAAACAGCAGCTGCTCACCTGAAGAAAGGATTCTTTAGATCCAAACTGTTGCCAGATTTGAAGCCGGACTGATCAACAACTGCTGTGATGTGAATGTCATAGCTCTGCCTGGTAGAGATGAAGAGCAAAAAGCATACAATATAATCTCTGTATAATATTGTTTCCATTCCCCAAATGTCCCCCATTCCATTTCTATAGTACAGGCACTGTCCTTCTCCTTCTCTGGCTTACCTTGTGTTGGCTATGAACTGGACAGATCCGGACAGAGTCTGTCCCACCTTGCCAAACAGAGGGGTCTGGAAGAGACAGCGGACCTGGTACCAGTGAGTCAGAGGTTCACTAGGAGCAGTGGACAGCCACACTGTCATCCTGCAGAGCGAAAGGACTCACTGTGATTTCAAATGAACAGAGTATCTCTACTATACCCACTGGAGCCTGAGATAAAACTATTTTTTAAATATATTTTTTTTTACAATGAAAATAATTGAAAAACATCACTCCAAGAGGTCTTACTTGGATCCTACAAATGCTACGTCAAACCAGAAGGCCAGCCCATGGATCAATCCCGACTGGAGCAGTTTAAACACAAATGGAATCTCCATCCTGCAAAACACAGTGAAATGGAATGTTTATTCGAGCGAAATTATGTCAGTATGAAAAATGTATGCACTCACTAACTGTAAGTCGCTCTGGATAAGAGCGTCTGCTACAGTGGGGGAAAAAAGTATTTAGTCAGCCACCAATTGTGCAAGTTCTCCCACTTAAAAAGATGAGAGGCCTGTAATTTTCATCATAGGTACACGTCAACTATGACAGACAAAATGAGAAAAAATATCCAGAAAATCACATTGTAGGATTTTTTATGAATTTATTTGCAAATTATGGTGGAAAATAAGTATTTGGTCAATAACAAAAGTTTCTCAATACTTTGTTATATACCCTTTGTTGGCAATGACACAGGTCAAACGTTTTCTGTAAGTCTTCACAAGGTTTTCACACACTGTTGCTGGTATTTTGGCCCATTCCTCCATGCAGATCTCCTCTAGAGCAGTGGTGTTTTGGGGCTGTCGCTGGGCAACACAGACTTTCAACTCCTTCCAAAGATTTTCTATGGGGTTGAGATCTGGAGACTGGCTAGGCCACTCCAGGACCTTGAAATGCTTCTTACGAAGCCACTCCTTCATTGCCCGGGCGGTGTGTTTGGGATCATTGTCATGCTGAAAGACCCAGCCACGTTTCATCTTCAATGCCCTTGCTGATGGAAGGAGGTTTTCACTCAAAATCCCCATTCATTCTTTCCTTTACACGGATCAGTCGTCCTGGTCCCTTTGCAGAAAAACAGCCCCAAAGCATGATGTTTCCACCCCCATGCTTCACAGTAGGTATGGTGTTCTTTGGATGCAACTCAGCATTCTTTGTCCTCCAAACACGACGAGTTGAGTTTTTACCAAAAAGTTATATTTTGGTTTCATCTGACCATATGACATTCTCACAATCCTCTTCTGGATCATCCAAATGCACTCTAGCAAACTTCAGACGGGCCTGGACATGTACTGGCTTAAGCAGGGGGGACACGTCTGGCACTGCAGGATTTGAGTCCCTGGCGGTGTAGTGTGTTACTGATGGTAGGCTTTGTTACTTTGGTCCCAGCTCTCTGCAGGTCATTCACTAGGTCCCCCTGTGTGGTTCTGGGATTTTTGCTCACCGTTCTTGTGATCATTTTGACCCCACGGGGTGAGATCTTGCGTGGAGCCCCAGATCGAGGGAGATTATCAGTGGTCTTGTATGTCTTCCATTTCCTAATAATTGCTCCCACAGTTGATTTCTTCAAACCAAGCTGCTTACCTATTGCAGATTCAGTCTTCCCAGCCTGGTGCAGGTCTACAATTTTGTTTCTGGTGTCCTTTGACAGCTCTTTGGTCTTGGCCATAGTGGAGTTTGGAGTGTGACTGTTTGAGGTTGTGGACAGGTGTCTTTTATACTGATAACAAGTTCAAACAGGTGCCATTAATACAGGTAACGAGTGGAGGACAGAGGAGCCTCTTAAAGAAGAAGTTACAGGTCTGTGAGAGCCAGAAATCTTGCTTGTTTGTAGGTGACCAAATACTTATTTTCCACCATAATTTGCAAATAAATTCATAAAAAATCCTACAATGTGATTTTCTGGATTTTTCTTCCTCAATTTGTCTGTCATAGTTGACGTGTACCTATGATGAAAATTACAGGCCTCTCTCATTTAAGTGGGAGAACTTGCACAATTGGTGGCTGACTAAATACTTTTTTCCCCCACTGTAAATGACTAAAATGTAAAAATAATGTAAAAGTTGTCATAGATTTTCTCTTATCTGTCATTACAGTATCATAGCTCAAAATAAGAGCCGTCCAATTTGAAAAACAGATTTTAAAAATGACTTAGACAATCACCTGTGTAAGTCCTCTTCTTTAGCCTCCATGAAATTGATGCAGTGCTTGACAGATTTTGCCATTAGAATCGACATCTCAAATGTATCCTACAACAAAATGAGGACAGTGGCAAATTGAACATCTTTGGATTATTTCACAGTATATATCAGCATGAATGCAATGGCAGCCTCATTGAACCGAGGTACTCACAACTATGGGCTGTTTGAAAAACTCATCAACTGCAGAACTGTGAAGACCGCTCAGGTTAACCCCGTAGAAACAGGTCTGGTGCCTGCAAACCGAGTGTGGCAGAACAACAAGGCACATAATGTATTAGATCAGAAGATTCTGCACTTAAGTCTAACTTGTCCAGGCAGACACAACTAAAATTCATGCTGTAAAATGTATGAGCACCAGGTTAAGAATGATTTATACATTCCTAAAAACTGAAAAGGCTTATCATCCCCTCATAGTGGAGCAAAGACTGACACTACACTATAGCCCTTTTGCTGGAAAAGGCATGCAGACCACTATCTTGTAACTTTATACAGCTTCAAGGGGAAACGTGAAGTGTATATATAACACCGTTGATTTCATTGCACGTCCCATCTTGGTGAAGTGTCTTTGGTCCCATATTGTTATAAATGGGTGGTGTAAAAGACTTGCATGTGAAACCCAAGATGTGTGTGAGATTAAGTTAATTAGATAGCCCACTAATAAACTGTTCAGTATGTTCAAGCTTGAGTGAGGATGCTGTCAGCACTAGTGAACTGGTGCGGAAGAGATACACTATAAATACAAAAGTATGTGGACACCCCTTCAAATTAATGTATTAGGTTATTTCAGACACACCCGTTGCTGGCAGGTGCATAAAATCGAGCACACAGCCATGCATTCTCCATAGACAAACAATGGCAGTAGAATGGCCTTACCGAAGACCTCAGTGACCTTCAACGTGGCACCGTCATAGTCAGTTCGTCACATTTTTGCCCTGCTAGAGCTGCCTCGGTCAACTGTAAGTGCTGTTATTGTGAAGTGGAAACGTCTAGGAGCAACAACGGCTCCGAAACGAAGTGGTAGGCCACACAAGCTCACAGAACGGGACCGCCGGGTGCTGAAGCGCGTAGAACCTTAGAAATCGTCTGTCCTCGGTTGCAACACTCACTACGGAGTTCCAAACTGCCTCTGGAAGCAACGTCAGCACAAGAACTGTTCGTCGGGAGCTTCATGAAATGGGTTTCCATGGCCGAGCAGCCGCATACAAGCCTAAGATTACCATGCACATTGCCAAGTGTCGCCTGGAGTGGTGTAAAGCTCGCCGCCATTGGACTCTGGAGCAGTGGAAATGCGTTGTCTGGAGTGATGAATCGCGCTTCACCATCTGTCAGTCCGACGAACGAATCTGGGTTTGGCGGATGCCAGGAGAACGCTACCTGCCTCAATGCATAGTGTCAACTGTAAAGTTTGGTGGAGGAGGAATAATGGTCTGGGGCTGTTTTCATGGTTCGGGCTAGGCCCCTTAGTTCCAGTGAAGGGAAATCTTAACGCTACAGCATTTAATGAAATTCTAGACATTTCTGTGCTTCCAACTTTGTGGCAACAGTTTGGGGAAGGCTCTTTCCTGTATCAGCATGACAATGTCCCTGTGAACAAAGCGAGGTCCATACAGAAATGGTTTGTCGAGATCGGTGTGGAAGAACTTGACAGGCCTGCACAGAGCCCTTACCTCAACCCCATCGAACACCTTTGGGGTGAATTAGAATGCCGACTGCGAGCCAGGCCTAATCGCCCAACGTGCCCGACCTCACTAATGCTCTTGTGGCTGAATGGAAGCAAATCCCCGCAGCAATGTTTCAACATCTAGTGGAAAGCCTTCCCAGAAGAGTGGAGGCTGTTATAGCAGCAAAGGGGGGACAAACTTCATATTAATGCCCAAGATTTTGGAATGAGATGTTCGATGAGCAGGTGTCCAGATACTTTTGGTCATGTAGTGTAGGTGTGTAAGTGAGGGGGAAGGCAGAGGATTCACAGAGGAGCATTGCAACATCTAGCCGGTATCTCCATGTAAGCATGGCATCTGAGCTCATGTGTTGAATGTAGTGAGGGACGAAAACTACAGGCAAAGACATGACTGCACAGTCCATATTGCACTCTAACCAACAATATTTGAGCAGCAGATATTTTCTTTACATCTCTCTCTATGTCTCTGTGTCTTCTGCCACTGGCAGTGTGAGGACAGTTATCTGAGTAGAGGGGGTTCGAGAGGGTATGTGTGAGTCAGGTTTGGACTGAACTGGAGCGTTTTACGTTGACAGGAAACCCGCTTGACTGGGGTCACGGCCCAGTGCCAGTCGGACCTGGAGCTGTGGGTGGGTGGGGTGCCGATTAGCCTCTACTGGCATGTTGCATAGCCCCGCAGCCTGCCCGGGCCCCTGTGGGGGGATGTCAAATAAACCCTCATGGACACAGCTGTAAACAGTCACAGAGACCCGTGGAGATGGAGGAGAGAGGAGGGGAGGGGAGCGTCAGGCAGGGCCAGGCCCAGACTGAGAGGCTTTGTGGGGGTGTGAGGCGGGGTCAATCATGGTCTGTTAACGCACTGGCATCCTGCTCTGCTCTGCTCTGCTTCCCCCCAGAAGGAGAGGAGAGAGGGGGAGGAGAGCACTATGATCTCATCCCATATAGCAGTTCACTGTGTTTTCATGGCATCCACACACACTGCTGTCACAGTTAAGCACGACTTAAGTTAGCACTGATGCCAACTGTGAAACCCCCTATGGAAAGCAGCACTAATACAGAATATAACTCTAAAAATAACGTTTATTTGAGTTCAGCCTCCACCTTGTGGTGCTGGAATGACACATGGCAGATTCTGAAACCAGAAGCTCACCAGAAGCTAGAGCGTCCATAGTGCTCGATGTAGAGCTGCTCGTCAGTGAAGGGAGCGAGGTGCATGTCACTGCAGGTTGGGAACATCATACCTGAATAGGTAGAAGAGAGACATGTTTTGTGTAACATTAGCTGAACAAAACTATCAACAGATCAATCACAGCATGGAAAATTGCCTCTGTTGGAACTAAACTGACCCTTGGGTTTGAGCCACTTCCTGGAGTGGAGGTAGCTCTCCAGCATCCTCTCGTTCAGCAGCATGTAGCCAATGGGCTCTGAGATGATCACGTCCACCTGCTCAGGGCACGACACCTCCTCAATCTTTCCAGCCAGGACTATGATCCTATCTGACAGATGATTGCTCTTTACAAGCATCTGAAGGGAAAACACAAAACATTGCTGTCCCCCAAAAAAATGACATTTGTTGTTTGAGTCAGATAGGGTCTGATCTTACTGATGCACCACTGCACGTCTGAGGTTTTGATGAAGACATCCTGTGTAGTACATGTGAGAGCAGCTGTCTTGGATCAAGGATATTTGTAGCTTGTTTCTTTACCTGAAATTACATTAATCTGCTGTCTAAAATTAGAGGGAAAGAATTAGCTGTTGACAAATTGTGTTTTGGTAAAACCTCATGCATGCAAACGCTCCCATGAAGTGCTCTGGTACAGTCCACTTCCCTGCTGTGTAAACAGGGAGTTCTACTTTAATGATGCGACAGCTGCTGTGCTGCTGCTCCAGGGCAATTCCATGGTAACGGAACTATGCTTTGACTCCGACTTTTCACTTTAAAATGTATGCCAAACAAAAACCATTGATTTAAACATTTAACAAACTATACAACTTTGTGCACAATAACTACTTTGAACAATTTGCACAGAAAAGCTCACAAAAACACATTTATTGGAAGAACTGTGCAGATGCAAAGTTTGGAACAGAATTACGATAAAATCTCCCTCAGTTTTTTATGCGACCACATCCAATGTCGGTCTGTGCTCAGTGGGTGAGGATGCTTGTTACAGTAAATGGAAAGAGGGTAGGTGGTAGGTGTCATGGTAGATGTCAGTAAGATCATCAGAGAGAGGGAGGGGTTGTCCAGACTGTTTTCACACTCTTGCTTTGACCACCAGACGACAGAAAGAGAAAGAAAACAGTTATCAGTTGAACATAACAGAATGCCAGTGGAAGGGAGGACAGTAGCAGGTGACCCAACTGTGGTTTGTGACTACTATGATTTCCCATTGTAGACAATTTAATTGCAGTAATTCTAATTTGGTAACAGAATTATGAGTTTTTATCACTTAATAATTCATAAACAAACTTGATATTAGTAAAAACACTATACAGTAACTAATTGGTAAGTCTACCTTTACTTGTTACTTCTGTGAACTTTCATTATCCTCCCTCCTCATGAGAGAAAGTCATTTTTGGTAATGGAATTACAAGGCACAAAGTTTCTTAAACTTACAAAAAGTAAATAATTAATCCAAAACCAAATATTAGTATTGATATTAGTTGGCAGGGGTCTTTACTTCAACATTATTGTGTTCTTATGTATTTCTAATACCCCTTTTCTGGTAGATGTTGTGGTCTAAGACCCATTTTCCATCTGTTTGCTTATTCCAGATTTTTAGGATGGAAAATGGTAGAAAAATGTACACTACCGGTCCAAAGTTTTAAAACACCTGCTCATTCAAGTGTTTTTCTTAATTAACATTGTAGAATAATAGTGAATACATCAAAACTATGAAATAACACATATGGAATCATGTAGTAACCAAAAAAGTGTTAAACAAATTAAAATATATTTTATATTTGAGATTGTTCAAATAGCCACCCTTTGCCTTGATGACAGCTTTTCACACTCTTGGCATTCTCTTAACCAGCTTCATGAGGTAATCACCTGGAATGCATTTCAATTAACTGGTGTGCCTGCTTAAAAGTTAATTTGTGGAATTTCTTTCCTTCTTAATGCGTTTCAGCCAATCAGTTGTGTTGTGACAAGGTAGGGGTATACAGAAGATAGCCCTATTTGGTAAAAGACCAAGTCCATATTATGGCAAGAACAGCTCAAATAAGCAAAGAGAAACGACAGTCCATCATTTCTTTAAGACATGAAAGTCAGTCAATACGGAACATTTCAAGAACTTTGAAAGTTTCTTCAAGTGCAGTTGCAAAAACCATCAAGTGCTATGATGAAACTGGCTCTCATGAGGACCGCCACAGGAATGGAAGACCCAGAGTTACCTCTGCTGCAGAGGATAAGTTAAACATCAGCTGTTCAGAGGAGACTGTGTGAATCAGGCCTTCATGGTCGAATTGCTGAAAAACCCCCACTACTAAAGGACACCAATAATGAGAAGAGACTTGCTTGGGCCAAGAAACACGAGCACCGGTGGAAATGTGTCCTTTGGTCTGGAGTCCAAATTGGAGATTTTTGGTTCCAACTGCCGTGTCTTTGTGAGACGTGGTGTGGGTGAACGGATGATCTCCGCATATGTATTTCCCACCGTAAAGCATGGAGGAGGAGGTGTTATGGTGTGGGGGTGCTTTGCTGGTGACACTGTCTGTGATTTGTTTAGAATTCAAGGCACACTTAACCAGCATGGCTACCACAGCATTCTGCAGCGATACGCCATCCCATCTGGTTTGGGCTTAGTGGGGCTATCAACAGGACAATGACCCAACACACCTCCAGGCTGTGAAAGGGCTATTTGACCAAGAAGGAGAGTGATGGAGTGCTGCGTCAGATGACCTGGCCTCCACAATTCCCCCGACCTCAACCAAATTGAAATGGTTTGGGATGAGTTGGACGGCAGAGTGAAGGAAAAGCAGCCGACAAGTGCTCAGCATATTTGGGAACTCCTTCAAGACTGTTGGAAAAGCATTCCAGGTGAAGCTGTTTGAGAGAATGCCAAGAGTGTGCAAAGCTGTCATCAAGGCAAAGGGTGGCTATTTGAAGCATTTCAAATATAAAATATAGTTTGATTTGTTTAACACTTTATTGGTTACTACATGATTCCATATGTGTTATTTCAAAGTGTAAAATAGTAAAAATATAGAAAAACCCTTGAATGAGTAGGTGTTCTAAAACTTTGGACCGGTGGTGTATATATGCCTTAATTTCTCAAAAATATAGACTCTTAGCTTTCATTTGACACAGAATTTGACATGCTCCTATGAACTTCACATGTTGGTGCTCATGGGTCCTTTTAGATGGAAATGCTCTCCATGCACACTGAGTGAGAGGGACAGACTCCTGGGTCTTGGATTACTGAGAGTCTGAAGCATATGGTGTATTATAGACATAAACCAGGTAAAGCTGGCCAGGCAAGATCCTCTGACTGGGAGTGTGAGGGAGCCTCTCATTATATTGTTTCAATAGGACATTGTCCACACTGGTTGGTTCTCTCTTGCTGTCTGTGTAGGTCATCATCCCAGACCGTGGCAGAGTAGCCTTCCTGTTTAATCCAGACCTTGGCATGTGGAGCGTTCTTGTGAGGCAGTGACCCATGCACATGCACGTGCACACTGACGCTGGCCAAGCGTCCACAGGGGTGGTCCCAGGCTCTGGTTCACACTATTTATATAGACCTCAGTGTAGGCCTACAGTATGATAGGGATTCAGCCTGCTCAGAGAAACCATGCAACCACCCCAACAGGAATACATTATGGAGGTCCGCCATTGTTTTATATAGCTTTTGTCAAACTGAGTATAGGGTTCGACTATTGGCAGATAAGCTGCAATGTGGAAGAAAATAAATATGAAGAGACACATCTGGTTGCAGTCTAGAAATGAATACCAGTAAAGCAGTAGAAATAGAGCAGGGTGAACTATGCCTGACTGTTAAGCTAGAGGCCATCCATCCATGAAAATATGTTTCCTTCACCCCCAAGCTGGTTTCTGGGCCAAGAGTGGCCTCAAGTCATTACACCCTTAGAATGTCATGCTCTGTGTGTGAAGCACGAGGTCCATTTATGGGGGAAGTTCTGTTCTGGAGGTGTGACTCTCTCTGAGATAGCATTTCCAGGGTTGTGCGGTTTTCATCAAGAGTTTGTTCTTGGCTCCATGTAGACAGCATGAGGTTTGAGCTAGATGCATTGACAACATAGGTGATTAGGACTGTGATAAGTGATTCATCATCTTTACCCGGGGTGTTTTGGGCCAAGCAATACAAATGACTTTATTCACTGGTCAAAGCCGTAAGATTTTCCTTCTCTTTCTAGGCGTAAGTGGTTAAAGCTGCTAAAACAGCAGAAACATAAATCAGATTTCAAAGCAGCATAGAACGTTCAATCATCTCAACAGACCAATGACGTTATTAAAGTAACCACCTATTCATCATACAATACACACATTTGAGCAATTATTAAGAATTCTGGTGCTATAGGTTGAAAATGCCAGATAGTGCATGCTAAAGTGCAAAAGGATGCTCGTTTAACATTAACTTTCACATTTCCTGGAAGGTTGATAGGAAAAAAATCTGATGCTGCCAGAGCAGCAGTAAGGTTGAAAGGTAAAACAGATGCCTTTACCTCTGCAAATTTGGCTACAGGGCTGGCCTCCACAGCATATACCCTCTTCGCTCCTGCCTGGATGGCGAAAAAAGACAGGATCCCTGATCCACTGCCAACATCAAGTACTATCTGGGTACAGGAAGCAGCCAGACATTACATCTACATGTAGTAACAGACAAAATGTAAGACATGATCAGGTTCTGTGGTTATGTGTGGTTCTGGTTATGTGGTTCCATTCTTACCTTGTCCTTGAAATCCGTCTCGTTTAGCAGAATGGCCTTTTGATACGTGGCTGTCCTCAAATAATCCTGCAGCATATTCTGTTGTTGTGATAAACAGCCATAAAACTACAGAGGAAGGGACGAAGAGGTTCAGTCACCACCAAGTACACCACCAGTTGGTCTCTCTGAGGGTCTAGTTGACTGGTACAGTAAAACTACCTGGAAGTACTGCAGGGCTGAGGAGTCTTCAGTTCTCTGGTCAAACACTGCTGGCTTATCTTCTCTTCTCAGCTGTCTGTGGAACTCCTGAAACTCTGGGGTCAGAAAACAACAGACTTTATGCATGAAAACTATTTTTGACTGTGTAAAGTAGGCTTCCATTTTAGCCAACGTGCGTAGTTTTATGTGTGCCCTTACCACTCTGTGTTCTGAATTGCAAGAGAACACTCAGGCAGCCAACGGTTATGAGGAAAGATTGGGTGCCCACCCGACAACAGTCTGTTTCCCTGGTGACTGTGAATTTGAATACACAGGCCCCATCACCTGTAAAGGAAAAAAACACAACAGATAGTTAATTAAAATACACCTAAATACAAGATTTCTGTATTCTCACTGTTTTCTGTCTTGTACATTGTCCAGAGGGCTGATCCTGTGTGTTATCTGCCCTGAATGCATTTCATTTGTTCTTGGCCTTTTGTAAATGTATCAGTAAAGGAACCATAAATAACAATGTCAGCCCTTAACCTAAGATAACCTTCAGCATACTCTGGCAGTGAACTGTGGCACGAGGCTACTAATGTGTAGTGGCACTATCTGATCCTGTGCACCAGCAGGCAGAGAGCTATGGTGGCTAGGCCCACTGTACCGTATAGTATACGAAAACACAGTTTAGGTGCATACTGTCCAACAGAGTCAGACACACACACACACACAAACACACATGCATGCATATTGACGCCACACAGACACATACATACATTCACACTCTCCACATACGCTGCTGCTACAATTATCTATCCTGATTGGATAGTCACTTTTACCCCTACCTACATGTACATATTACCTCAACTACCTTGTGCCCCTGCACATTGACTCGGTACTGGGACTCCTTGTATATAGCCTTGTTATTGTTATTTATTGTGTTACTCTTTTCTATTTTTATTAGCACATTTTCTTACTTTTTAACTCTGCATTGTTGGGAAAGGGCTCGTAAGTAAGCATTTCACAGTAAAGTCTACACTTGTTGTATTCGGCACGTGTGACAAATACAATTAGATTAGATTAGATTTTACACATACACACACACACAGGGTGCACACAACTGGGTAGTAAATCTCACAGACCTGTCAGCACAGCAGGTCCAGCGACCACACAGAGAGAAGTACAATTGCCATATGGGAAACACTGTAGGAAAATGTCATACAATTGCACACACATACACATACCTGGACTTCTCATAGACCAGAGAGAGGACAATACAATTTCTTTGTTTGTCTTCAGAAAAAAAAGTAATTGGCAATTTTATTCAGAAATAAAGAGAGCATCATGACTTACGTATTATGTTCACTATTTCTTCTTGATTGTCCTCATACGGAAAGAGGTAGTATGAAGTATAAAAATATCAAGACATATTTGCTTGTTCTTGTTTCTTGCATGCGTACTTACCATCCTGAATAGTGAGCTCTGTCTCCTCCAGCCCTGTGCTCAACTGTAGAGAAAGGCCTTGGTGTTGCCTCTGTTTGGCCACCTGTATCTCTCCCTGTACCTGGTCCTCATTCACAGAGAACAGATTGATGGAGAAACAGGTTGCTTCTGAACTCCTATCCATGGTCTCCATGGTCGCAGCTGTAGTATCTTCTGTAGTAAGGTTTTACAGATGTATCTGAGTTTGGTGGAGGTGGGAGGGGGAGGAGCTCTGGTAGGACTCAAGGGGCGGGGACAGACTGTGTATAAGAATATGATTTGAATAAAAAACGAAGTTACAATACATACTGTATATATATAAATCATGGTTAGATTAAGTTAATCTAATACAGCAATTTAGGCTAAGACATTGAAGAATCTGAACAGATAAACGTTTTTTTATGTATAAAGAAAAAGAAAACAAACACATTTTATTAAGAATTTTGCTAATACGTACTTGTATCATCAATGCTTTGATGACTTCCAAATTCAGCGCGAAAAACACCTTTTTTTATAACATTATAATGAACTCACTTTAACTTTATTGAAACTCACTTTCACTCATGTTCTATTTTGTTCACCTTTTATTATGTTGAATGACAATAAAGAGGACAGTTTAGACTATTGATATAATTGAAAACCTAGCAGCGTTAAATAAAACAGGACTAACTCCTGTTGAATGTGGAATCCATCCAGCTTGTTACTGAACTACCTGATTTAGAAGCTGGCTGGAGTGACGTCACCACTTCCCTGCAGTGTGTCACCCAGTGGAGAACTGTGGCAATGACAGGAAAGTTCCTGAAGACATTGGAGCTCCAAGGGGCAGGATATAAAAGCTGTAAAACTCCCACTGCTAAGACAGAAACCAATACAACCAACACTGAACACACAGTGCCATCTCAGAGCAAGAAGACTCAACATTGACTGAAGATGCTGTGCTCCCGAAGATTCCAGTCTTCCCTCAGCCCATTGAAGGACTTCTACTGGCCTGTGCGCAGTCTATGGCCAGAGGTCCGACCTCTTCTCGGCCAGCGGGATCTACTGCAGAGAAACCTGCTGGAGATCAAGAGCAGTCTGGAGCTGATGGAGAAACTCCAGCAGCACATCTTTGAAGAGTTGGACCATGTCCCAGCCTCTGTGGCCATCCAACCAGTCTCATTCAAGCTGGAGAAAGAGGGAGAGCGCTTTGCCCTGACACTGGACACTAAAGACTTTTCCCCAGATGAGCTGTCTGTCAAGCAGGTGGGCAGGAAGCTGAAAGTCAGTGGGAAGACAGAGAAGAAGCTAGATGATGGGGAAGGATCCTACTCTTACAGATGCCAAGAGTTCAGACAAGAGTATGATCTGCCTGAAGGGGTGAATCCTGAGACAGTCACCTGCTCCCTGGCTCATGACGGGAAGCTCCACATCGAGGCACCAAAGAATCCACTATCTGCTGAGGAGGAGGTGGCAGAGAGAGTTGTACACATCAACTGTAGCCTGGATGTGAAAACCCCACAATTCCTCTCAAAGACAGAGGGCAGCATCACTGACACACAGAAGAAACAAGAGAACACTACTTCACATGAGGACTGATTATATTTATTATGCTATTTTTTTATTTCAAAGGATGTTTAATTTTCTAATACATATTTTTCATTTCATGAAACTCAATTCATTTACATTTCATATCTTGTAACAATCAATATGAGATGCTATTTCAGTTAATCAATAAAATACAAACTTTTACACAATATTGCAGTCGTTATGATCTCTTCAAGGAATGTCAACATAATGATTATTATTTCTCATCAAAAGTTAACTTGGCTTGATATTTTTCAATGATCAGTTTCAGTAAATTCAATTTTCTAAAAGCTCTACTAAAAATGTTCTTATTCTAACATGTTCATTACATCTTTAAAAACCTGACTTTTGAAAACAAATGTTATGTGGTGTCACGCCCTGGCTCTGGGGACTATGTTATGTTGAGCCAGGGTGTGTAGTCTATGTTTGTATATCTATGTTGGCCTGAGTGACTCCCAATCAGAGGCAACGAGTGTCAGCTGGTTGTCTCTGATTGGGAGCCATATTTAACTATCGGTCTTTTCACTTTGTGTTGTGGTTTCTTGTTCTCATTTTGGTTTGTTTATGTAACCAGAGACATCACGTTTTCGTCAGTTATTTTGATTGTGTGATCAGTCTAATAAATACTATGTTCACTTTCAACGCTGCGCCTTGGTCCTCCTCATTAGACGATCGTGACAGAAGAAACCACCAAAACCAGACCAAGCAGCGTGACGAGGAGAAAGGCTGGAATTACGAGAAGTGGAGAGAGAATTGGACGAGAACCATGGAGGCCTGGTCCACGGGGGAGAGACAAGCCCAGAAAATTTTTAGGGGGGGGCTCACGCCGTGGACGACGGGGCAGCAGGAGTACGGGATAGAGTGGTGCAGAGGGTTGGCAGAGAAGGCCGCCAGGTTAAGGGGGCCACTGGTCACAGAGGAGAGGGAAAGTGTGGAGGCACGGCGAGAGGTACTGGGGTGTGTTACCAGTCCGGTCCGGCCCGTTCCTGATCCCTGCGTAGGGCCAGTGGTGTGTGTCCCCAGTACGGTCCGGCCTGTTCCTGTTCCTCGCATCGAGCCTGTGGTGCGTGTCGTCAGCCCGGCGCGGCCCGTTCCTGCTCCCCGCCCCAAGTCAGTGGTGCGCGTCGTCAGCCCGGTCCGGCCCATTCCTGCTCCCCGCACCAAGTCAGTGGTGCGCGTCGTCAGCCCGGTCCGGCCCATTCCTGCTCCCCGCACCAAGTCAGTGGTGCGCGTCGTCAGCCCGGTCTGGCCCGTTCCTGCTCTCCGCACCAAGTCGGTGGTGCGCGTCGCCAGCCCAGTCCGGCCCATCCAAGCTCCCCGCACCAAGTCAGTGGTGCGCGTCGTCAGCCCGGTTCGGCTCATTCCTGCTCCCCGCACCAAGTCTGTGGTGCGTTTCGTCAGCCCTGTCCGGCCCGTTCCTGATCTCCGCACCAAGTCGGTGGTGCGCGTCGCCAGCCCAGTCCGGCCCATCCAAGCTCCCCGCATCAAGTCTGTGGTGCGCGTCGTCAGCCCGGTCCGGCTCATTCCTGCTCCCCGCACCAAGTCAGGGGTGCGCTTCGTCAGCCCGGTCCGGCCCGTTCCTGCTCCCCGCACCAAGTCAGTGGTGTGCTTCGTCAGCCCAGTCCGGCCGGTCCCTGCTCCACGCACCAAGCCTACGGTGGGCGTCGTCAGCCTGGTAAGGCCCGTTCCTCCTCCACGCACCAAGCCAGGGGTGCGCGTCGTCAGTCCAGCACAACCCGTGCCTGGGTCATGTCCGGAGCCGGATCCGCCGCCGAGGCGGAGTGCCCACCCGGTCCCTCCCCTGTTGTGGTTGTTTGGCGCGGTCGGAGTCCGCGCCTTTGGGGGGGGGTACTGTCACGCCCTGGCTCTGGGGACTATGTTATGTTGAGCCAGGGTGTGTAGTCTATGTTTGTATATCTATGTTGGCCTGAGTGACTCCCAATCAGAGGCAACGAGTGTCAGCTGGTTGTCTCTGATTGGGAGCCATATTTAACTATCGGTCTTTTCACTTTGTGTTGTGGTTTCTTGTTCTCATTTTGGTTTGTTTATGTAACCAGAGACATCACGTTTTCGTCAGTTATTTTGATCGTGTGATCAGTCTAATAAATACTATGTTCACTTTCAACGCTGCGCCTTGGTCCTCCTCATTAGACGATCGTGACATGTGGACTTGTCAGGATTTGCAATGTAGGCCTTTTTGTGTATGTGTTCTGTTCTAGATCATTGAATATGAAAGAACGGTTTTCACACCATGTAAAAAATAGTATTTTGAGTAATTAAAAAACAGAGATAAATATAAGGCAAACATAATGCCAGAGAAACATTTATTCCGTTTTCAACAATATTAAAATAACATCAAATCGACACAACACCAATTTCATAATGTTGTACAATACGCATTTATGTTCTCAGTGGATTATTTTAGAATGTGTTCAATTACATTTGACCTCTCTATCAATGACTCCTGTGGTGAAAACTCTCTTTAAAACGTAGCTTGTGATCTTTTGTCCAATTTTGATCTGCTTTGCTCATTCTATTGCACTGCACAGAAGATGCGTCGCTAATGATCCATCAATACTGTAAATGTGAAAAGGAATATGGTTCAAAATACTTTTTAAAGTCATAATTATATTTAAGTAAAGTAAATCAATCATCAGTGAAAGCATTAAAAGGTGAGTTGCTTGAAGTACAGCACCACTAATATCTCAGGAATCTGGAATCCATCCAGCTTGTTACTGAACTACCTGATTTAGAAGCTGGCTGGAGTGACATCACCACTTCCCTGCAGTGTGTCACCCAGTGGAGAACTGTGGCAATGACAGGAAAGTTCCTGAAGACATTGGAGCTCCAAGGGGCAGGATATAAAAGCTGTGAAACTCCTACTGCTGAGACAGAAACCAATACAACCAACACTGAACACACAGTGCCATCTCAGAGCAAGAAGACTAAACATTGACTGAAGATGCTGTGCTCCCGAGGATTCAAGTCTTCCCTCAGCCCATTGATGGACTTCTACTGGCCTGTGCGCAGTCTATGGCCAGAGGTCCGACCTCTTCTCGGCCAGCGGGATCTACTGCAGAGAAACCTGCTGGAGATCAAGAGCAGTCTGGAGCTGATGGAGAAACTCCAGCATCACATCTTTGAAGAGTTGGACCATGTCCCAGCCTCTGTGGCCATCCAACCAGTCTCATTCAAGCTGGAGAAAGAGGGAGAGCGCTTTGCCCTGACACTGGACACTAAAGACTTTTCCCCAGATGAGCTGTCTGTCAAGCAGGTGGGCAGGAAGCTGAAAGTCAGTGGGAAGACAGAGAAGAAGCTAGATGATGGGGAAGGATCCTACTCTTACAGATGCCAAGAGTTCAGACAAGAGTTTGATCTGCCTGAAGGGGTGAATCCTGAGACAGTCACCTGCTCCCTGGCTCATGACGGGAAGCTCCACATCGAGGCACCAAAGAATCCACTATCTGCTGAGGAGGAGGTGGCAGAGAGAGTTGTGCCCATCAACTGTAGCCTGGATGTGAAAACCCCACAATTCCTCTCAAAGACAGAGGGCAACACCACTGATACACAGAAGAAACAAGAGAACACTATTTCACATGAGGACTGATCATATTTATTATGCTATTTTTTTATTTCAAAGGATGTTTAATTTTCTAATACATATTTTTCATTTCATGAAACTCAATTCATTTACATTTCATATCTTGTAACGATCAATATGAGATGCTATTTAATTTAATCAAATTTAATACAAACTTTTACACAATATTGCAGTCGTTATGATCTCTTCAATGAATATCAACATAATGACTATTATATCTCATCAAAAGTTAACTTTCCAATAAGCTCAATGGCTTTATATTTTTCAATGATCAGTTTCAGTAAATTCAATTTTCTAAAAGCTCTACTAAAAATGTTCTCATTCTAACATGTTCATTACATGTTTAAAAACCGGACTTTTGAAAACAAATGTTACGTGGTGTCACGGATTCAGCCGAGGCTGCTCCTCCTCCTTGCTCGGGCAGGCTTCTGCGTTCGTTGTCACCTGAGTACTAGCTGCTACCGATCGATGTTTCTGTGTTCTACTTGTCTTGTCTTGATTGTTCACACCTGTTTCCCATTATCATTGATCACTGCCCTATTTAACCCTCTGGCTCCCACTGTATGTTGTGCGTGTTTGTTCATGTTTGGTTGTCATCTGGTGAGCGGGTTTGTTTCCTCCCTGCGTGGAGGTTATGTTATTTGACGTTACCTATGAGTAAAGTACGTTTTCGATAAGCTCTGTGTCCTGCGCCTGACTTCGTCCTACCGCATCATACTGACATCCTGACACGTGGACTTGTCAGGATTTACAATGTAGGCCTTTTTGAGCATGTGTCCTGTTTTAGATCATTGAATATGAGTGAACGGTTTTCACACCATGTAGAAAATAGTATTTTGGGTAATTAAAAAACAGAGGTAAATATAAGGCAAACATAATGCCAGAGAAACATTTATTCAGATTTCAACAATATTAAAATAACATAAAATCGACACCACCAATTTCATAATGTTGTACAATATGCATTTATGTTCTCAGTGGATTATTTTAGAATGTGTTCAATTACATTTGACCTTTCTATCAATGACTCCTGTGGTGAAAACTCTCTTTAAAACGTAGCTTGTGATCTTTTGTCCAATTTTGATCTGCTTTGCTCATTCTATTGCACTGCACAGAAGATGCGTCGCTAATGATCCATCAATACTGTAAATGTGAAAAGGAATATGCTTCAAAATACTTTTATAAGTCATCATTATATTTAAGTAAAGTAAACCAATCATCAGTGAAAGCATTAAAAGGTGAGTTGGTTGAAGTACAGCACCACTAATATCTCAGGAATGTGGAATCCATCCAGCTTGTTACTGAACTACCTGATTTAGAAGCTGGCTGGAGTGACGTCACCACTTCCCTGTAGTGTGTCACCCAGTGGAGAACTGTGGCAATGACAGGAAAGTTCCTGAAGACATTGGAGCTCCAAGGGGCAGGATATAAAAGCTGTGAAACTCCCACTGCTGAGATAGAAACCAATACAACCAACATTGAACACACAGTGCCATCTCAGAGCAAGAAGACTCAACATTGACTGAAGATGCTGTGCTCCCGAGGATTCCAGTCTTCCCTCAGCCCATTGATGGACTTCTACTGGCCTGTGCGCAGTCTATGGCCAGAGGTCCGACCTCTTCTCGGCCAGCGGGATCTACTGCAGAGAAACCTGCTGGAGATCAAGAGCAGTCTGGAGCTGATGGAGAAACTCCAGCAGCACATCTTTGAAGAGTTGGACCATGTCCCAGCCTCTGTGGCCATCCAACCAGTCTCCTTCAAGCTGGAGAAAGAGGGAGAGCGCTTTGCCCTGACACTGGACACTAAAGACTTTTCCCCAGATGAGCTGTCTGTCAAGCAGGTGGGCAGGAAGCTGAAAGTCAGTGGGAAGACAGAGAAGAAGCTAGATGATGGGGAAGGATCCTACTCTTACAGATGCCAAGAGTTCAGACAAGAGTTTGATCTGCCTGAAGGGGTGAATCCTGAGACAGTCACCTGCTCCCTGGCTCATGACGGGAAGCTCCACATCGAGGCACCAAAGAATCCACTATCTGCTGAGGAGGAGGTGGCAGAGAGAGTTGTGCCCATCAACTGTAGCCTGGATGTGAAAACCCCACAATTCCTCTCAAAGACAGAGGGCAGCACCACTGACACACAGAAGAAACAAGAGAACACTACTTCACATGAGGACTGATTATATTGATTATGCTATTTTTTTATTTCAAAGGATGTTTAATTTTCTAATACATATTTTTCATTTCATGAAACTCAATTCATTTACATTTCATATCTTGTAACGATCAATATGAGATGCTATTTAATTTAATCAAATTTA
The DNA here is from genome assembly GCF_020615455.1 of Coregonus clupeaformis. Classification (NCBI taxonomy): domain Eukaryota; kingdom Metazoa; phylum Chordata; class Actinopteri; order Salmoniformes; family Salmonidae; genus Coregonus; species Coregonus clupeaformis. The sequence continues at coordinate 173,412 of NW_025533961.1, forward strand.
ATACAAACTTTTACACAATATTGCAGTCGTTATGATCTCTTCAATGAATATCAACATAATGACTATTATATCTCATCAAAAGTTAACTAATAAGATGGCTTGATATTTTTCAATGATCAGTTTCAGTAAATTCAATTTTCTAAAAGCTCTACTAAAAATGTTCTTATTCTAACATGTTCATTACATCTTTAAAAACCGGACTTTTGAAAACAAATGTTACGTGGGTTGGGTGCTCCTCTTGCTCGGCGGCGTGTCCGTACAGTGTAGATCGATGTTTCTGTGTTCTATTGTTTGTCTTGATTGTTCCTTAAGATCTGCTAATTGCTGTGTGTCGTGTTGTTATGTGGTGTCATCTGGTGGGGTTTCCCTGTGTTATGTTGACGTTATGAGTAAGTACGTTTCGAAGCTCTGTGTCCTGCGCGATTGTCGCATACTGACATCCTGACACGTGGACTTGTCAGGATTTACAATGTAGGCCTTTTTGAGCATGTGTCCTGTTTTAGATCATTGAATATGAGTGAACGGTTTTCACACCATGTAGAAAATAGTATTTTGGGTAATTAAAAAACAGAGGTAAATATAAGACAAACATAATGCCAGAGAAACATTTATTCAGTTTTCAACAATATTAAAATAACATCAAATCGACACAACACCAATTTCATAATGTTGTACAATACGCATTTATGTTCTCAGTGGATTATTTTAGAATGTGTTCAATTACATTTGACCTCTCTATCAATGACTCCTGTGGTGAAAACTCTCTTTAAAACGTAGCTTGTGATCTTTTGTCCAATTTTGATCTGCTTTGCTCATTCTATTGCACTGCACAGAAGATGCGTCGCTAATGATCCATCAATACTGTAAATGTGAAAAGGAATATGGTTCAAAATACTTTTTAAAGTCATCATTATATTTAAGTAAAGTAAACCAATCATCAGTGAAAGCATTAAAAGGTGAGTTGGTTGAAGTACAGCACCACTAATATCTCAGGAATGTGGAATCCATCCAGCTTGTTACTGAACTACCTGATTTAGAAGCTGGCTGGAGTGACGTAACCACTTTCCTGCAGTGTGTCACCCAGTGGAGAACTGTGGCAATGACAGGAAAGTTCCTGAAGACATTGGAGCTCCAAGGGGCAGGATATAAAAGCTGTGAAACTCCTACTGCTGAGACAGAAACCAATACAACCAACACTGAACACACAGTGCCATCTCAGAGCAAGAAGACTAAACATTGACTGAAGATGCTGTGCTCCCGAGGATTCCAGTCTTCCCTTAGCCCATTGATGGACTTCTACTGGCCTGTGCGCAGTCTATGGCCAGAGGTCCGACCTCTTCTCGGCCAGCGGGATCTACTGCAGAGAAACCTGCTGGAGATCAAGAGCAGTCTGGAGCTGATGGAGAAACTCCAGCAGCACATCTTTGAAGAGTTGGACCATGTCCCAGCCTCTGTGGCCATCCAACCAGTCTCCTTCAAGCTGGAGAAAGAGGGAGAGCGCTTTGCCCTGACACTGGACACTAAAGACTTTTCCCCAGATGAGCTGTCTGTCAAGCAGGTGGGCAGGAAGCTGAAAGTCAGTGGGAAGACAGAGAAGAAGCTAGATGATGGGGAAGGCTCCTACTCTTACAGATGCCAAGAGTTCAGACAAGAGTTTGATCTGCCTGAAGGGGTGAATCCTGAGACAGTCACCTGCTCCCTGGCTCATGACGGGAAGCTCCACATCGAGGCACCAAAGAATCCACTATCTGCTGAGGAGGAGGTGGCAGAGAGAGTTGTGTCCATCAACTGTAGCCTGGATGTGAAAACCCCACAATTCCTCTCAAAGACAGAGGGCAGCACCACTGACACACAGAAGAAACAAGAGAACACTACTTCACATGAGGACTGATCATATTTATTATGCTATTTTTTTATTTCAAAGGATGTTTAATTTTCTAATACATATTTTTCATGTCATGAAACTCAATTCATTTACATTTCATATCTTGTAACGATCAATATGAGATGCTATTTAATTTAATCAATAAAATACAAACTTTTACACAATATTGCAGTCGTTATGATCTCTTCAAGGAATATCAACATAATGATTATTATTTCTCATCAAAAGTTAACTTGGCTTGATATTTTTCAATGATCAGTTTCAGTAAATTCAATTTCTAAAAGCTCTACTAAAAATGTTCTTATTCTAACATGTTCATTACATCTTTAAAAACCTGACTTTTGAAAACAAATGTTATGGGGACATGTCAGGATTTGCAATGTAGGCCTTTTTGAGTATGTGTTCTGTTCTAGATCATTGAATATGAAAGAACGGTTTTCACACCATGTAAAAAATAGTTTTTTGAGTAATTAAAAAACAGAGATAAATATAAGGCAAACATAATGCCAGAGAAACATTTATTCAGTTTTCAACAATATTAAAATAACATAAAATCGACACAACACCAATTTCATAATGTTGTACAATATGCATTTATTTTCTCAGTGGATTATTTTAGAATGTGTTCAATTACATTTGACCTCTCTATCAATGACTCCTGTGGTGAAAACTCTCTTTAAAACGTAGCTTGTGATCTTTTGTCCAATGTTGATCTGCTTTGCTCATTCTATTGCATGACACAGAAGATGCGTCGCTAATGATCCATCAATACTGTAAATGTGAAAAGGAATATGGTTCAAAATACTTTTTAAAGTCATCATTATATTTAAGTAAAGTAAACCAATCATCAGTGAAAGCATTAAAAGGTGAGTTGCTTGAAGTACAGCACCACTAATATCTCAGGAATGTGGAATCCATCCAGCTTGTTACTGAACTACCTGATTTAGAAGCTGGCTGGAGTGACGTAACCACTTTCCTGCAGTGTGTCACCCAGTGGAGAACTGTGGCAATGACAGGAAAGTTCCTGAATACATTGGAGCTCCAAGTGGCAGGATATAAAAGCTGTGAAACTCCCACTGCTGAGACAGAAACCAATACAACCAACACTGAACATACAGTGCCATCTCAGAGCAAGAAGACTCAACATTGACTGAAGATGCTGTGCTCCCGAGGATTCCAGTCTTCCCTCAGCCCATTGATGGACTTCTACTGGCCTGTGCGCAGTCTATGGCCAGAGGTCCGACCTCTTCTCGGCCAGCGGGATCTACTGCAGAGAAACCTGCTGGAGATCAAGAGCAGTCTGGAGCTGATGGAGAAACTCCAGCAGCACATCTTTGAAGAGTTGGACCATGTCCCAGCCTTTGTGGCCATCCAACTAGTCTCCTTCAAGCTGGAAAAAGAGGGAGAGCGCTTTGCCCTGACACTGGACACTAAAGACTTTCCCCCAGATGAGCTGTCTGTCAAGCAGGTGGGCAGGAAGCTGAAAGTCAGTGGGAAGACAGAGAAGAAGCTAGATGATGGGGAAGGCTCCTACTCTTACAGATGCCAAGAGTTCAGACAAGAGTTTGATCTGCCTGAAGGGGTGAATCCTGAGACAGTCACCTGCTCCCTGGCTCATGACGGGAAGCTCCACATCGAGGCACCAAAGAATCCACTATCTGCTGAGGAGGAGGTGGCAGAGAGAGTTGTGCCCATCAACTGTAGCCTGGATGTGAAAACCCCACAATTCCTCTCAAAGACAGAGGGCAGCACCACTGACACACAGAAGAAACAAGAGAACACTACTTCACATGAGGACTGATTATATTTATTATGCTATTTTTTTATTTCAAAGGATGTTTAATTTTCTAATACATATTTTTCATGTCATGAAAATCAATTCATTTATATTTCATATCTTGTAACAATCAATATGAGATGCTATTTCATTTAATCAATAAAATACAAACTTTTACACAATATTGCAGTCGTTATGATCTCTTCAAGGAATATCAACATAATGATTATTATTTCTCATCAAAAGTTAACTTGGCTTGATATTTTTCAATGATCAGTTTCAGTAAATTCAATTTCTAAAAGCTCTACTAAAAATGTTCTTATTCTAACATGTTCATTACATCTTTAAAAACCTGACTTTTGAAAACAAATGTTATGGGGACATGTCAGGATTTGCAATGTAGGCCTTTTTGAGTATGTGTTCTGTTCTAGATCATTGAATATGAAAGAACGGTTTTCACACCATGTAAAAAATAGTTTTTTGAGTAATTAAAAAACAGAGATAAATATAAGGCAAACATAATGCCAGAGAAACATTTATTCAGTTTTCAACAATATTAAAATAACATAAAATCGACACAACACCAATTTCATAATGTTGTACAATATGCATTTATTTTCTCAGTGGATTATTTTAGAATGTGTTCAATTACATTTGACCTCTCTATCAATGACTCCTGTGGTGAAAACTCTCTTTAAAACGTAGCTTGTGATCTTTTGTCCAATTTTGATCTGCTTTGCTCATTCTATTGCATGACACAGAAGATGTGTCGCTAATGATCCATCAATACTGTAAATGTGAAAAGGAATATGGTTCAAAATACTTTTTAAAGTCATAATTATATTTAAGTAAAGTAAATCAATCATCAGTGAAAGCATTAAAAGGTGAGTTGCTTGAAGTACAGCACCACTAATATCTCAGGAATGTGGAATCCATCCAGCTTGTTACTGAACTACCTGATTTAAAATTCCAAGATGGCGTAGCAGTGCGGTCGCTTTTATTTTTCGTCCTGTGTAAATATCCCGTTTCTTGTTTTTTTGTCTATATTTCTCAATTTTTTACTTTCATTCTTTAACTAAATATACTTTCCTGCAACCCGCCTCACCCAACGTGGAAAGGATTCTATTATTTCTTTATAACTTTCATCAAGAACCGTAAGCTGAAAATAGTGGCTACCTGTTATTAGTCACCGTTAGCGTCTTCACCATTGTCCGTGGCCTACACTATCCACCAGCCAGCTCTAGCTCTAGCCTGGACAATTCGTCGGCCAGTCTGCACAGCGTGCTATCGACCCAGCGTGCTATCGACCCAGAGCTTATTGGACTTTCTGCCGGAATCACTGGACCCTAAGCGCCGGATCATCACAACCAGCTAGCTAGCTGCAACCTGTTGTTGGCTGATTACCATTACCATTGCCCTATAGCAAGCACCAGTTAGCCTTGAGCTAGCCTCAGGCCCATCTCCCGGCTATCTACCTCTCTGTCAACCGGACGGGACCTCCTAGTGTTGACACTGAGCCCGCCCGATCCAACACGACTGGTTTGCCGACGAAATAGTCTGATGTGGTTTCAACAGGCTTCCCGTTGCGGCGACCCACGAAGATCCATCTGCCAGCCCAGGCCCGCCAGCACACGCAAACTACAACTGTGCTCCCTGCTAGCTGTGCTGAAGCACCAATTTGAACTGCTCTCGGACTCACATATTGCTGTTCACTGGACCTTATGATCACTCAGCTGCACAGCTGATGCCTGCTGGACTGTTCCTTTACACGGTACTCTGTCCTGTTTATTCTGTTTAGTCTTAGCCCAAACGTTATCGCTATTTCCAGTTGTGTCTTAGCTCTCTCTAATAACACATGTGACTGCTTTATGCCTCTCTCCCATGTCAATTATGCCTTGCCTATTGCTGTTTGGGTTAGTTCTTATTATACAATTTCAATGTAGAACCCCTAGTCCCTCTCAAACTGCCTCATATAGTTCCTTTGTTCCTCCCCCCATACACGCCGAGACCGGCTCAATCGATGCCTCCAATGACGCTACAGTGGGGAAAAAAAGTATTTAGTCAGCCACCAATTGTGCAAGTTCTCCCACTTAAAAAGATGAGAGAGGCCTGTAATTTTCATCATAGGTACACGTCAACTATGACAGATAAAACGAGAAAAAAAATCCAGAAAATCACATTGTAGGATTTTTAATGAATTTATTTGCAAATTATGGTAGAAAATAAGTATTTGGTCAATAACAAAAGTTTCTCAATACTTTGTTATATACCCTTTGTTGGCAATGACACAGGTCAAACGTTTTCTGTAAGGCTTCACAAGGTTTTCACACACTGTTGCTGGTATTTTGGCCCATTCCTCCATGCAGATCTCCTCTAGAGCAGTGATGTTTTGGGGCTGTCGCTGGGCAACACGGACTTTCAACTCCCTCCAAAGATTTTCTATGGGGTTGAGATCTGGAGACTGGCTAGGCCACTCCAGGACCTTGAAATGCTTCTTACGAAGCCACTCCTTCGTTGCCCGGGCGGTGTGTTTGGGATCATTGTCATGCTGAAAGACCCAGCCACGTTTCATCTTCAATGCCCTTGCTGATGGAAGGAGGTTTTCACTCAAAATCTCACGATACATGGCCCCATTCATTCTTTCCTTTACATGGATCAGTCGTCCTGGTCCCTTTGCAGAAAAACAGCCCCAAAGCATGATGTTTCCACCCCCATGCTTCACAGTAGGTATGGTGTTCTTTGGATCTTGCTTGTTTGTAGGTGACCAAATACTTATTTTCCACCATAATTTGCAAATCAATTCATAAAAAATCCTATAATGTGATTTTCTGGATTTTTTTTTCTCAATTTGTCTGTCATAGTTGACGTGTACCTATGATGAAAATTACAGGCCTCTCTCATCTTTGGGAGTGGGAGAACTTGCACAATTGGTGGCTGACTAAATACTTTTTTTCCCCACTGTATCTCTTTCATTGTTACCCAACGCTTAGGGTTACCTGAACTGTACTCATATCCTTCCATATCATTTTCTGTACATAATGCCCTGAATCTTTTCTACAACGCCCGGAGAACTGCCCCCTTTATTCTATGTACCCAACGCACTAGAAGACCAGTTCTTAAAGCCTTTAGTCGTATCCTTATTCTAGTCCTCCTCTGTTCCTCTGGTGATGTAGAGGCTAACCCAGGCCCTGCAGCCCCCAGTATCACTCCTACTCCCCAGGAGCTATCATTTGTTGACTTCTGTAACCGTAAAAGTCTTGGTTTTCTGCACATAAATATCAGAAGCCTCCTTCCTAAGTTTGAGTTATTCACTGCGTTAGCACACTCCGCCAACCCTGATGTTCTAGCAGTGTCTGAATCCTGGCTTAGGAAGGCCACCAAAAATTCTGAAATTTCCATCCCCAACTATAACATTTTCCGTCTAGATAGAACTGCCAAAGGGGGTGGAGTTGCAATCTACTGTAGAGATAGCCTGCAGAGCTCCATCATACTATCCAGGTCTGTGCCCAAACAGTTTGAGCTTCTACTTCTAAAAATCCACCTTTCCAGAAATAAATCTCTCACTGTTGCCGCTTGCACAGACCCCCCTCAGCCCCCAGCTGTGCCCTGGACACCATATGTGAATTGATTGCCCCCATCTATCCTCAGAGTTCGTACTGCTTGGTGACCTAAATTGGGATATGCTTAACACCCCGGCCATCCTACAATCTAAACTAGATGCCCTCAATCTCACACAAATTATCAACGAACCTACCAGGTACAACCCTAAATCCGTAAACATGGGTACCCTCATAGATATCATCCTGACTAACTTACCCTCTAAATACACCTCCGCTGTCTTCAACCAGGATCTCAGCGATCACTGCCTTATTGCCTGCGTCCGTAACAGGTCCGCGGTCAAACGACCACCCCTCATCACTGTCAAACGCTCCCAAAAACACTTCAGCGAGCAGGCCTTCCTAATTGACCTGGCCCAGGTATCCTGGATGGATATAGATCTCATTCCGTCAGTAGAGGCTGCCTGGTTGTTCTTTAAAAGTAATTTCCTCTCAATCTTAAATAGACATGCCCCATTCAAAAAATACAGAACTAAGAACAGATATAGCCCCTGGTTCTCCTCAGACTTGACTGCCCTTGACCAGCACAAAAACATCCTGTGGCGTATTGCATTAGCATCAAATAGCCCCCGTGATATGCAACTTTTCAGGGAAGTTAGGAACCAATATACACAAGCAGTTAGGAAAGCAAAGGCTAACTTTTTCAAACAGAAATTTGCATCCTGTAGCACTAACTCCAAAAAGTTTTGGGACACTGTAAAGTCCATGGAAAATAAGAGCACTTCCTCCCAGCTGCCCACTGCACTGAGGCTAGGAAACACTATCACCACCGATAAATCTACAATAATCGAGAATTTCAACAAGCATTTTGCTACGGCTGGCCATGCTTTCCACCTGGCTACCACTACCCCGGCCACCAGCTCTGCACCCTCCGCTGCAACTTGCCCATGCCCCCCGCTTCTCCTTCACACAAATCCAGACAGCTGATGTTCTAAAAGAGCTGCAAAATCTGGACCCCTACAAATCATCTGGGCTAGACAATCTGGACCCTTTCTTTCTAAAACTAGCCACGAAATTGTCGCAACCCCTATTACTAGCCTGTTCAACCTCTCTTTCGTAACGTCTGAGATCCCCAGAGATTGGAAAGCTGCCGCGGTCATCCCCCTCTTCAAAGGGGGTGACACTCTAGATCCAAACTGTTACAGACCCATATCCATCCTGCCCTGCCTTTCAAAAGTTTTTGAAAGCCAAGTCAACAAACAGATCACCGACCATTTCGAATCCCACCGTACCTTCTCCGCTATGCAATCCGGTTTCCGAGCTGGTCATGGGTGCACTTCAGCCATGCTCAAGGTCCTAAATGATATTATAACCGCGATCGATAATAGACAGTACTGTGCAGCCGTTTTCATTGACCTGGCCAAGGCTTTCGACTCTGTCAACCACCGCATTCTTATTGGCAGACTAAATAGCCTTGGTTTCTCAAATGACTGCCTCGCCTGGTTCACCAACTACTTCTCAGATAGAGTTCAATGTGTCAAATCGGAGGGCCTGTTGTCTGGACCTTTGGCAGTCTCTATGGGGGTGCCACAGGGTTCAATTCTTGGGCCAACTCTTTTCTCTGTGTATATCAATGACGTCGCTCTTGCTGCTGGTGACTCTCAGATCCACCTCTACGCAGACGACACCATTTTGTATACATCTGGCCCTTCATTGGACACTGTGTTAACAAACCTCCAAACGAGCTTCAATTCCATACAACACTCCTTCAGTAGCCTCCAACTGCTCTTAAACACTAGTAAAACTAAATGCATGCTCTTCAACCGAACGCTGCTTGCACCCGCCCACCCGACTAGAATCACTACTCTAGACGGGTCTGACCTAGAGTATGTGGACAACTACAAATATCTAGGTGTCTGGTTAGACTGTAAACTCTCCTTCCAGACTCACATTAAGAATCTCCAATCCAAAGTTAAATCTAGAATCGGTTTCCTATTTCGCAACAAAGCCTCCCTTCACTCATGCTGCCAAACATGCCCTCGTAAAACTGACTATCCTACCGATCCTTGACTTCGGCGATGTCATTTACAAAATAGCCTCCAACACTCTACTCAGCAAATTGGATGTTGTCTATCACAGTGCCATCCGTTTTGTCTCCAAAGCCCCATATAATACCCACCACTGTGACCTGTACGCTCTTGTTGGCTGGTCCTCACTACATACTCGTCGCCAAACCCACTGGCTCCAGGCCATCTATAAATCACTGCTAGGCAAATCCCCGCCTTATCTTAGCTCATTGGTCACCATAGCAACACCCACCCGTAGTCTGCGCTCCAGCGGGTATATCTCACTGGTCATCCCCAAAGCCAACACCTCCTTTGGCCGCAATTCCTTCCAGTTCTCTGCTGCCAATGACTGGAACAAATTGCAAAAATCTCTGAAGCTGGAGACACTTATCTCCCTCACTACCTTTAAGCATCAGTTGTCAGAGCACCTTACCGATCACTGCACCTGTACACAGCCCATCTGAAATTAGCCCGCCCAACTACCTCATCCCTATATTGTTATTTATTTGCTCATTTGTACCCCAGTATCTCTATTTGCACATCATCTCTTGCACATCATTCCAGTGTTAATACTAAATTGTAATTATTTTGCACTATAGCCTATTTTATTGCCTTACCTCCATAACTTGCTAAATTTGCACACTGTATATTATATGTATTTCTGTTGTATTTTTGACTTTGTTTTGTTTTACCCCATATGTAACTCTGTGTTGTTGTTTTTATCGCACTGCTTTGCTTTATCTTGGCCAGGTCGCAGTTGTAAATGAGAACTTGTTCTCAACTGGTTTACCTGGTTAAATAAAGGTGAAATAAAAATAAAAATAAAAAATTTAGAAGCTGGCTGGAGTGACGTAACCACTTTCCTGCAGTGTGTCACCCAGTGGAGAACTGTGGCAATGACAGGAAAGTTCCTGAATACATTGGAGCTCCAAGTGGCAGGATATAAAAGCTGTGAAACTCCCACTGCTGAGACAGAAACCAATACAACCAACACTGAACACACAGTGCCATCTCAGAGCAAGAAGACTCAACATTGACTGAAGATGCTGTGCTCCCGAGGATTCCAGTCTTCCCTCAGCCCATTGATGGACTTCTACTGGCCTGTGCGCAGTCTATGGCCAGAGGTCCGACCTCTTCTCGGCCAGCGGGATCTACTGCAGAGAAACCTGCTGGAGATCAAGAGCAGTCTGGAGCTGATGGAGAAACTCCAGCAGCACATCTTAGAAGAGTTGGACCATGTCCCAGCCTCTGTGGCCATCCAACTAGTCTCCTTCAAGCTGGAAAAAGAGGGAGAGCGCTTTGCCCTGACACTGGACACTAAAGACTTTTCCCCAGATGAGCTGTCTGTCAAGCAGGTGGGCAGGAAGCTGAAAGTCAGTGGGAAGACAGAGAAGAAGCTAGATGATGGGGAAGGCTCCTACTCATACAGATGCCAAGAGTTCAGACAAGAGTTTGATCTGCCTGAAGGGGTGAATCCTGAGACAGTCACCTGCTCCCTGGCTCAAGACGGGAAGCTCCACATCGAGGCACCAAAGAATCCACTATCTGCTGAGGAGGAGGTGGCAGAGAGAGTTGTGTCCATCAACTGTAGCCTGGATGTGAAAACCCCACAATTCCTCTCAAATACAGAGGGCAGCACCACTGACACACAGAAGAAACAAGAGAACACTACTTCACATGAGGACTGATCATATTTATTATGCTATTTTTTTATTTCAAAGGATGTTTAATTTTCTAATACATATTTTTCATGTCATGAAAATCAATTCATTTATATTTCATATCTTGTAACAATCAATATGAGATGCTATTTCATTTAATCAATAAAATACAAACTTTTACACAATATTGCAGTCGTTATGATCTCTTCAAGGAATATCAACATAATGATTATTATTTCTCATCAAAAGTTAACTTGGCTTGATATTTTTCAATGATCAGTTTCAGTAAATTCAATTTTCTAAAAGCTCTACTAAAAATGTTCTTATTCTAACATGTTCATTACATCTTTAAAAACCGGACTTTTGAAAACAAATGTTATGTGGACTTGTCAGGATTTGCAATGTAGGCCTTTTTGAGCATGTGTTCTGTTCTAGATCATTGAATATGAGTGAACGGTTTTCACACCATGTAAAAAATTGTATTTTGAGTAATTAAAAAACAGAGGTAAATATAAGGCAAACATAATGCCAGAGAAACATTTATTCAGTTTTCAACAATATTAAAATAACATAAAATCGACACAACACCAATTTCATAATGTTGTACAATATGCATTTATTTTCTCAGTGGATTATTTTAGAATGTGTTCAATTACATTTGACCTCTCTATCAATGACTCCTGTGGTGAAAACTCTCTTTAAAACGTAGCTTGTGATCTTTTGTCCAATTTTGATCTGCTTTGCTCATTCTATTGCATGACACAGAAGATGTGTCGCTAATGATCCTTCAATACTGTAAATGTGAAAAGGAATATGGTTCAAAATACTTTTTAAAGTCATAATTATATTTAAGTAAAGTAAATCAATCATCAGTGAAAGCATTAAAAGGCGAGTTGGTTGAAGTACAGCACCACTAATATCTCAGGAATGTGGAATCCATCCAGCTTGTTACTGAACTACCTGATTTAGAAGCTGGCTGGAGTGACGTCACCACTTCCCTGCAGTGTGTCACCCAGTGGAGAACTGTGGCAATGACAGGAAAGTTCCTGAACACATTGGAGCTCCAAGGGGCAGGATATAAAAGCTGTGAAACTCCTACTGCTGAGACAGAAACCAATACAACCAACACTGAACACACAGTGCCATCTCAGAGCAAGAAGACTCAACATTGACTGAAGATCCTGTGCTCGAGGATTCCAGTCTTCCCTCAGCCCATTGATGGACTTCTACTGGCCTGTGCAGTCTATGGCCAGAGGTCCGACCTCTTCTCGGCCAGCGGGATCTACTGCAGAGAAACCTGCTGGAGATCAAGAGCAGTCTGGAGCTGATGGAGAAACTCCAGCAGCACATCTTTGAAGAGTTGGACCATGTCCCAGCCTCTGTGGCCATCCAACTAGTCTCCTTCAAGCTGGGAAAGAGGGAGAGCGCTTTTGCCCTGACACTGGACACTAAAGACTTTTCCCCAGATGAGCTGTCTGTCAAGCAGGTGGGCAGGAAGCTGAAAGTCAGTGGGAAGACAGAGAAGAAGCTAGATGATGGGGAAGGCTCCTACTCTTACAGATGCCAAGAGTTCAGACAAGAGTTTGATCTGCCTGAAGGGGTGAATCCTGAGACAGTCACCTGCTCCCTGGCTCATGACGGGAAGCTCCACATCGAGGCACCAAAGAATCCACTATCTGCTGAGGAGGAGGTGGCAGAGAGAGTTGTGCCCATCAACTGTAGCCTGGATGTGAAAACCCCACAATTCCTCTCAAAGACAGAGGGCAGCACCACTGACACACAGAAGAAACAAGAGAACACTACTTCACATGAGGACTGATTATATTTATTATGCTATTTTTTTATTTCAAAGGATGTTTAATTTTCTAATACATATTTTTCATGTCATGAAAATCAATTCATTTATATTTCATATCTTGTAACAATCAATATGAGATGCTATTTCATTTAATCAATAAAATACAAACTTTTACACAATATTGCAGTCGTTATGATCTCTTCAAGGAATATCAACATAATGATTATTATTTCTCATCAAAAGTTAACTTGGCTTGATATTTTTCAATGATCAGTTTCAGTAAATTCAATTTTCTAAAAGCTCTACTAAAAATGTTCTTATTCTAACATGTTCATTACATCTTTAAAAACCGGACTTTTGAAAACAAATGTTATGGACTTGTCAGGATTTGCAATGTAGGCCTTTTTGAGCATGTGTTCTGTTCTAGATCATTGAATATGAGTGAACGGTTTTCACACCATGTAAAAAATTGTATTTTGAGTAATTAAAAAACAGAGGTAAATATAAGGCAAACATAATGCCAGAGAAACATTTATTCAGTTTTCAACAATATTAAAATAACATAAAATCGACACAACACCAATTTCATAATGTTGTACAATATGCATTTATTTTCTCAGTGGATTATTTTAGAATGTGTTCAATTACATTTGACCTCTCTATCAATGACTCCTGTGGTGAAAACTCTCTTTAAAACGTAGCTTGTGATCTTTTGTCCAATTTTGATCTGCTTTGCTCATTCTATTGCATGACACAGAAGATGTGTCGCTAATGATCCATCAATACTGTAAATGTGAAAAGGAATATGGTTCAAAATACTTTTTAAAGTCATCATTATATTTAAGTAAAGTAAATCAATCATCAGTGAAAGCATTAAAAGGCGAGTTGGTTGAAGTACAGCACCACTAATATCTCAGGAATGTGGAATCCATCCAGCTTGTTACTGAACTACCTGATTTAGAAGCTGGCTGGAGTGACGTCACCACTTCCCTGCAGTGTGTCACCCAGTGGAGAACTGTGGCAATGACAGGAAAGTTCCTGAACACATTGGAGCTCCAAGGGGCAGGATATAAAAGCTGTGAAACTCCTACTGCTGAGACAGAAACCAATACAACCAACACTGAACACACAGTGCCATCTCAGAGCAAGAAGACTCAACATTGACTGAAGATGCTGTGCTCCCGAGGATTCCAGTCTTCCCTCAGCCCATTGATGGACTTCTACTGGCCTGTGCGCAGTCTATGGCCAGAGGTCCGACCTCTTCTCGGCCAGCGGGATCTACTGCAGAGAAACCTGCTGGAGATCAAGAGCAGTCTGGAGCTGATGGAGAAACTCCAGCAGCACATCTTTGAAGAGTTGGACCATGTCCCAGCCTCTGTGGCCATCCAACTAGTCTCCTTCAAGCTGGAAAGAGGGAGAGCGCTTTGCCCTGACACTGGACACTAAAGACTTTTCCCCAGATGAGCTGTCTGTCAAGCAGGTGGGCAGGAAGCTGAAAGTCAGTGGGAAGACAGAGAAGAAGCTAGATGATGGGGAAGGCTCCTACTCTTACAGATGCCAAGAGTTCAGACAAGAGTTTGATCTGCCTGAAGGGGTGAATCCTGAGACAGTCACCTGCTCCCTGGCTCATGACGGGAAGCTCCACATCGAGGCACCAAAGAATCCACTATCTGCTGAGGAGGAGGTGGCAGAGAGAGTTGTGCCCATCAACTGTAGCCTGGATGTGAAAACCCCACAATTCCTCTCAAAGACAGAGGGCAGCACCACTGACACACAGAAGAAACAAGAGAACACTACTTCACATGAGGACTGATTATATTTATTATGCTATTTTTTTATTTCAAAGGATGTTTAATTTTCTAATACATATTTTTCATGTCATGAAAATCAATTCATTTATATTTCATATCTTGTAACAATCAATATGAGATGCTATTTAATTTAATCAATAAAATACAAACTTTTACACAATATTGCAGTCGTTATGATCTCTTCAAGGAATATCAACATAATGATTATTATTTCTCATCAAAAGTTAACTTGGCTTGATATTTTTCAATGATCAGTTTCAGTAAATTCAATTTTCTAAAAGCTCTACTAAAAATGTTCTTATTCTAACATGTTCATTACATCTTTAAAAACCTGACTTTTGAAAACAAATGTTATGTGGACTTGTCAGGATTTGCAATGTAGGCCTTTTTGAGCATGTGTTCTGTTCTAGATCATTGAATATGAGTGAAACGTTTTCACACCATGTAAAAATTGTAT
Source organism: Coregonus clupeaformis (assembly GCF_020615455.1). Classification (NCBI taxonomy): domain Eukaryota; kingdom Metazoa; phylum Chordata; class Actinopteri; order Salmoniformes; family Salmonidae; genus Coregonus; species Coregonus clupeaformis. The sequence goes on from NW_025533961.1 coordinate 188,424, forward strand.
TTTGAGTAATTAAAAAACAGAGGTAAATATAAGGCAAACATAATGCCAGAGAAACATTTATTCAGTTTTCAACAATATTAAAATAACATAAAATCGACACAACACCAATTTCATAATGTTGTACAATATGCATTTATTTTCTCAGTGGATTATTTTAGAATGTGTTCAATTACATTTGACCTCTCTATCAATGACTCCTGTGGTGAAAACTCTCTTTAAAACGTAGCTGTGATCTTTTGTCCAATTTTGATCTGCTTTGCTCATTCTATTGCATGACACAGAAGATGTGTCGCTAATGATCCATCAATACTGTAAATGTGAAAAGGAATATGGTTCAAAATACTTTTTAAAGTCATCATTATATTTAAGTAAAGTAAATCAATCATCAGTGAAAGCATTAAAAGGCGAGTTGGTTGAAGTACAGCACCACTAATATCTCAGGAATGTGGAATCCATCCAGCTTGTTACTGAACTACCTGATTTAGAAGCTGGCTGGAGTGACGTCACCACTTCCCTGCAGTGTGTCACCCAGTGGAGAACTGTGGCAATGACAGGAAAGTTCCTGAACACATTGGAGCTCCAAGGGGCAGGATATAAAAGCTGTGAAACTCCTACTGCTGAGACAGAAACCAATACAACCAACACTGAACACACAGTGCCATCTCAGAGCAAGAAGACTCAACATTGACTGAAGATGCTGTGCTCCCGAGGATTCCAGTCTTCCCTCAGCCCATTGATGGACTTCTACTGGCCTGTGCGCAGTCTATGGCCAGAGGTCCGACCTCTTCTCGGCCAGCGGGATCTACTGCAGAGAAACCTGCTGGAGATCAAGAGCAGTCTGGAGCTGATGGAGAAACTCCAGCAGCACATCTTTGAAGAGTTGGACCATGTCCCAGCCTCTGTGGCCATCCAACTAGTCTCCTTCAAGCTGGAAAAAGAGGGAGAGCGCTTTGCCCTGACACTGGACACTAAAGACTTTTCCCCAGATGAGCTGTCTGTCAAGCAGGTGGGCAGGAAGCTGAAAGTCAGTGGGAAGACAGAGAAGAAGCTAGATGATGGGGAAGGCTCCTACTCTTACAGATGCCAAGAGTTCAGACAAGAGTTTGATCTGCCTGAAGGGGTGAATCCTGAGACAGTCACCTGCTCCCTGGCTCATGACGGGAAGCTCCACATCGAGGCACCAAAGAATCCACTATCTGCTGAGGAGGAGGTGGCAGAGAGAGTTGTGCCCATCAACTGTAGCCTGGATGTAGAAAACCCCACAATTCCTCTCAAATACAGAGGGCAGCACCACTGACACACAGAAGAAACAAGAGAACACTACTTCACATGAGGACTGATTATATTTATTATGCTATTTTTTTATTTCAAAGGATGTTTAATTTTCTAATACATATTTTTCATGTCATGAAAATCAATTTATTTATATTTCATATCTTGTAACAATCAATATGAGATGCTATTTAATTTAATCAATAAAATACAAACTTTTACACAATATTGCAGTCGTTATGATCTCTTCAAGGAATATCAACATAATGATTATTATTTCTCATCAAAAGTTAACTTGGCTTGATATTTTTCAATGATCAGTTTCAGTAAATTCAATTTTCTAAAAGCTCTACTAAAAATGTTCTTATTCTAACATGTTCATTACATCTTTAAAAACCGGACTTTTGAAAACAAATGTTATGTGGACTTGTCAGGATTTGCAATGTAGGCCTTTTTGAGCATGTGTTCTGTTCTAGATCATTGAATATGAGTGAACGGTTTTCACACCATGTAAAAAATTGTATTTTGAGTAATTAAAAAACAGAGGTAAATATAAGGCAAACATAATGCCAGAGAAACATTTATTCAGTTTTCAACAATATTAAAATAACATAAAATCGACACAACACCAATTTCATAATGTTGTACAATATGCATTTATTTTCTCAGTGGATTATTTTAGAATGTGTTCAATTACATTTGACCTCTCTATCAATGACACCTGTGGTGAAAACTCTCTTTAAAACTTAGCTTGTGATCTTTTGTCCAATTTTGATCTGCTTTGCTCATTCTATTGCTTGACACAGAAGATGCGTCGCTAATGATCCATCAATACTGTAAATGTGAAAAGGAATATGGTTCAAAATACTTTTTAAAGTCATAATTATATTTAAGTTAAGTAAACCAATCATCAGTGAAAGCATTAAAAGGTGAGTTGCTTGAAGTACAGCACCACTAATATCTCAGGAATGTGGAATCCATCCAGCTTGTTACTGAACTACCTGATTTAGAAGCTGGCTGGAGAGACGTCACCACTTCCCTGCAGTGTGTCACCCAGTGGAGAACTGTGTTAATGACAGGAAAGTTCCTGAAGACACTGGAGCTCCAAGTGGCAGGATATAAAAGCTGTGAAACTCCCACTGCTGAGACATAAACCAATACAACCAACACTGAACACACAGTGCCATCTCAGAGCAAGAAGACTCAACATTGACTGAAGATGCTGTTCTCCAGAGGATCCCAGTCTTCCCTCAGCCCATTGATGGACTTCTACTGGCCTGTGCCCATCAACTGTAGCCTGGATGTGAAAACCCCACAGTTCCTTTCAAAGACAGAGGGCAGCACCACTGACACACAGAAGAAACAAGAGAACACTATTTCACATGAGGACTGATCATATTTATTATGCTATTTTTTTATTTCAAAGGATGTTTCATTTTCTAATATGTATTTTTCATGTTATGAAACTCAATTCATTTACATTTCATATATTGTAACAATCAATGAGATGCTATTTAATATAATCAATAAAATATAAACTTTTACACAATATTGCAGTCGTTATGATCTCTTCAATGAATATCAACATAATGACTATTATTTCTCATCAAAAGTTAACTTTCCAATAGGCTCAATGGCTTGATATTTTTCAATGATCAGTTTCAATAAATTCAATTTTCTAAAAGATCTACTAAAAATGTTCTGATTCTAACATGTTCATTACATGTTTAAAAACCTGACTTTTGAAAACAAATGTTATGTGGACTTGTCAGGATTTGCAATGTAGGTCTTTTTGAGCATGTGTCCTGTTTTTGATCATTGAATGTGAGTGAACGGTTTTCACACCATGTAGAAAATAGTATTTTGAGTAATTAAAAAACAGAGGTAAATATAAGGCAAACATAATGCCAGAGAAACATTTATTCAGTTTTCAACAATATTAAAATAACATAAAATCGACACAACACCAATTTCATAATGTTGTACAATATGCATTTATTTTCTCCGTGGATTATTTTAGAATGTGTTCAATTACATTTTACCTCTCTATCAATGACACCTGTTGTGAAAACTCTCTTTAAAACTTAGCTTGTGATCTTTTGTCCAATTTTGATCTGCTTTGCTCATTCTATTGCAGGGCAATGTTGTTTTTTTACCCAATTAAATATTCAGTTTACTTCTAATCGGATTGTTAAATTCAATGGGTGAAATTAAAGATACTATTACAGTATGCTAGCTAGAGGAATATATATTTAACATTCAGTCTGGATCCAGGCCCATATTCTTATTTTTTCCATATATAAGAATATAATTATTGACATAATCAGGAAAAACCTTTAAATTCAGTACAACCTTACCAGACCATTCATTTCAGTTACATGTTCATGTCATGGGATAATTTCCTGCCCGTCACCTTTTGATGTACAGTGTGGTGAGAAATAGTTGAGATATGGCAGGGTCTCTTCAGTGATATCATGATGACCACAACATGAGTATTGGTAGGACCACTACTACCACTCAACTCCTGTGACCCTCAGACATTCTCTAGCATAATTTGAACAGTGTGAATATGACAGGCTAACATAGACACACACAGACCATACAGTATATATGTACACGTAACCTGTTTTTGCACATTTTGTCTAACTACATTACTCTTTATAAAACCAAACTCTGTTATGATATCAAAACATAGTCTTTCAATCCACTAATTGATTTTCAAGACATCGATTGAAATGGCAGCTATACCAGGCCAGGGCATACCCAGAATACCCACTCCAGGGACACAATTTAAACGCAAAAATATTCATTACCCAAATGCAACTGATTTCCTGGTCTGTAAACAAGGCAAAACTTTGTTAAAAAAACGTTTATTGAACATGCAAAAATATTGGCTTACATTCCATGCCATTGATAATTATTGACGTTGCATTCATCAAACTTGACAAAATAGCTATTTAATTGGGATAGTACAGAAATGTTAGTAAACATGATGGTATTCATGGGAGTTATTTTTATTGTCCAACCATAAGACTAATGGTTATAGCCATATCATGATACAGAGTCATCGTAATCAGTCCTTCTTGGGCTCTGCCTCCACAGTAGTGCTCTCAGTGGCAGCCCCGGTTGAGATTATGGCAGGTAAACAAGTGATAGGGACCACTCTCTCATTGCCTTCCGTCACAGCAGCCACTTTTGGTGCCTGAATCTGTAGCTGTCCATCATTCAAAGAGCAGGTGACTGTCTCAGGATTCACCCCTTCAGGCAGATCAAACTCCTGTTTAAACTCCTGGCATCTGTAAGAGAAGGAACCTTTCCCATCATCCTGCTTCTTCTCTGTCTTCCCACTGACTCTCAGCTTCCTGCCCACCTGCTTGACAGACAGCTCCTCTGGGGAAAAGTCTTTAGTGTCCAGTGTCAGGGCAAAGCGGTTGTTTTCTTTTCCCATCTGGAAAGCGAAGGGCTTGAAATCAGTTAAAGATAATGGGCCATCAATGTCTTCGAAAATCTTTTGGTGGAGTCGATGCATATATTCCATATTGTGCCTCATCTCCTGCATGTTTCGCATCATTTCCTGCTCCATTTGGAAGAAGAGAGGCCGTGTCTCTGGCCAGAGGCTGCGGACGGGCCAGTGGAAGTCCATGAAGGGGCTCATTGGGTTGAGGGAAGGCTGCATCATGCTGGGGCAAAGCATCTTCAAAATCAACTCTGTGTCGTTTCTGCTAGTCTTTGTTGGTCACTTGTCCCTGATTGTGTCTCTGTGAGCTTCTGTCCTGAGCAGACTAGGGCTCACAGCTTTTATACTGTCCAATGGAAAGTTCCAGTAGCATTCCTCTGACTACAACGTCTGAGTGTTATGACTACGCAACTTTTGTCATTCTCCAAAACAAGCCCTGGGTAATACTGCAGTCTGACTGCCAAATACCTTAGGGATATATCGTTGTTCTATTTACAGAGTGACCACTGAAGCAGGTCAGAGTTGCAAGGCCACATAACGTCCTTTAAATAAAAGTAGCCTACAGTGAGAAAGGAATCTACAACAGCTGCTTTGTCATGCTGTCACGTCTGTCTATGAATAACCTTTTCCCCATGACAACAAATCCAAAGTATTCCTGATATCACTGTACTTATGAAGATAACAGTTATAATATATGGTTCAGCCTTAAAAGTGATACAGATATAGAAGGAATTGCAAGTGTACTTCATTTACAAGTGCACTTCCCCTTATTGATATGACTTGCAGTGAATGTATTAATATAGCTTGGGTCAGTATTCAACTTCCCTCAACCATCTTCTTGGATGTGACTCTGAAATTGACACCCACTGACAACATTGCTTCCTTACTCTGTCTCTAAATATAGTGTTGTGGTTGTTGAGAGAACATCACAGAACCAAAAGATTATTCATAGTGTGTATTGAGTAGCATAATGAGTCACCATCTATAATGTAATAATATGCTCGATTTGAATGTACAAAAACTGCTAAGATCCTATTTGTGGGATTTTTCCAGCAACTTCTCCAAGTTAATTAAATATTTCAAAGGGAACTTGATCTGGACACAGATTATTGCCATGTCCAATCAATAAATATTAAGGAACATGCAGGAAGTTGTTATATGATGTGACGAGTACTGAGGATACGAAGAAGCAGGACGCAGAAACAACAATGTAAAGGTTTACTTAACACTGAGCAAGAGAACAATAAAGAGCGAGTACACGACAAGACACTAACAATCACACACAACACAACACTGAACAGTCCAGGGCTATATAGGGGTGGTGATGAGATGATGAGTTGCAGGTGCGCTGGAGGTGATTAAGGTGCGTTGGGTTTCCTTTCCGGTGTTGCCGAGGTGGTGCGCTCAGACCGGTGGCTCAGTAGACCGGTGGAGGGGAGCAACGGGAGGAGACGTGACATGTGAGAAGAAGGAGTTACTGTATTCCTAAACCATGAAACACATTGAGCCTTTTGGAGGAGCCGCTAGAGGTATCACGGCTCAGGATATGACCCAGATGCAGACACAGGTGGCGGATAGTACAGTTCTCAGATAATTTATTATAAACACGGGGCAAAGGGCAGGTCGAGGACAGGCAGAGGTTCGTGATCAGGTCAGTCAGGCAGGTACATGACGGCAGGCAGGCTCGGGGTCAGGGCAGACAGAGGTTCATAATCAGGAAACAGGAGACAAAGGGCTGTGAGACATAGGATGTATACGGACGGTATGAGGCAACAGAAGACGAACAGCAGAGGGGCTAAGAATCTTTAAGATTGGGAAAGGGCCGATAAAACGGGGGGAAAGTTTGCGGGACTCTACCCGGAGGGTCAGATCCCGAGTGGACAGCCGGAGACCATAACGGGGAGCCAGGGTCCGGTGGTGGTCCGCCTGTCGTCGATACCTGGAGGTGGTCTTGAGAAGAGCCGACCAGGCTCTCTTCCAGGTACGGCGACAGCGGCGGACGAACATCTGGGCCGAGCGTATGCTGACCTCTTCCTCTTGCTCCGGGTAGAGCGGGGGCTGATATCCTAGGGAGCACTCAAAAGGCAAGAGACCAGTGGCTGAGCAAGGGAGGATGTTGCGGGCATACTCTACCCACACAAGCTGCTGGCTCCAGGTGGTGGGATAGGCGGAGACAAGGCAGTGAAGAGTCGTCTCCAGGTCCTGATTGGCTCGCTCCGACTGGCCGTTAGACTGGGGGTGGAACCCGGAGGACAGGCTGGCTGATGAACCAATGTCCACCGGAACCAATGTCCACATGGATCCAGAAGACGTACTGCACCATGAGCTGGGCCGTCTCCTTGGCTGAGGGTAGTTTGGGGAGAGGAATTAAATGGATGGCTTTGGAAAACTGGTCCACCACAGTAAGGATAACCGTGTTGCCATCAGACAGGGGGGAGACCAGTGACGAAGTCCAGGGATATATGTGACCAGGGACGGTGAGGGACAGGAAGTGGTTGAAGGAGGCCAGCCGGAGCTTGCCGAGGAGTCTTATTCTAGGCACACACGGTTCAGGTGGCGACGAACGCGGAGATGTCAGGAACCAAGGTGGGCCACCAAAAACGTTGTTGTACAAAGGCCAGGATCCAACGTGAGCCAGGATGGCAGGCCAGTCGAGAACCGAAGTACGGGCAGAGTCCAGGACAAACATCCGGTTAGCCGGGCCCCCCGCCAGGTTCTTGTGATCTGTCCATACTATGAATGGGTGTTCCGCCCCCTCTAACCAGTGCCTCCACTCCTCCAATGCCATCTTCACTGCAAGTAGTTCCCGTTACCCACATTGTAATTGCTTTCCATGGGGTTGAGACGATGGGAGAGGAAAGCGCAGGGATGCAGCTTTTGGTCTTGGGCCGAACACTGGAAGATGACAGCCCCCACTCTGACGTCCGAGGCGTCGACCTCCACCACGAACTGCCAGGACGGATCCGGATGGATTAGGATGGGGGCGGAAGTGAATTGGTGCTTGAGGTCCAAGAACGCATGGTCTGCAGCTGGAGACCACATAAACGGGACCTTGGGAGAGGTGAGCGCTGACAGGGGGGAAGCCCTGGTGTTGTAGCCCCGGATGAACTGGCGGTAGAAATTGGCAAACTCCAGGAGGCATTGCAGCTGCACTCTGGAGGTGGGTTGCGGCCAATCTACCACCACTCTCACCTTTTCAGGATCCATCTGTATGTTGCCTGCAGCTATGATGTATCCAAGGAGATGGTGGAGCGATAGAATTCACATTTTTCCGCTTTGACGAACAGCTAGTTCTCCAGAAGATGCTGGAGGACATGTTCTTGAGCCGAGTGGGAAAACACAAGGATGTCATCAAGGTAGACGAATACGAACCGGTTTACCAGGGCCTGGAACACAGCAGGAGTGTTGGTCAGTCCGAACGGCATCACCAGGTATTCGGGGAGAGGAATTAATTAATTAATTAGTGCCCACTAGCCATGTTAAAGGTGGTCTTCCACTCATCCCCTTCCCGTATCCGTACCAGATGGTAGGCATTCTGGAGGTCCAACTTGGAGAAGATGGTAGCCCCCTGGAGAGGCTCGAAAGCCGAGGCGATGAGTGGAAGCGGGTAACAGTTTTTGTCATTCAGGCCCCGGTATTCGATACAATGACACAGGGTTTTGTCCTTCTTCTCCACAAAGAAGAACCCTGCGCCGGCGGGGGAGGCAGAAGGATGATACCCCCTGCAGCCAGGGAGTCCTCAATATACGTCTCCATCGCCTTGGTCTCCGGACCTGACAGGGAATAAAGCCGCCCCCAAGGGGGTGTAGTGCCCAGGAGAAGGTCGATGGTGCAGTCATAGGGCCAATGCGGAGGAAGCGAAGTGGCACGGGCTTTGCTGAAAACGTCCCAGGGGAACGGCGGAGAGGTCCGGGGTTTTCCCAAGCCCGCAGGAAGACGTCCCGGGGCAGGCAGCGCCGACTTCAGGCAATGCGCATGGCAAAACGGGCTCCAACCCAGGATAGAACCAGTAGCCCAGTCAATTAGAGGATTGTGCCTCTTGAGCCAGGAAAACCCAAAACCACGGGTGCATGAGGATATTCAATGGGCAGGAACTGCATTGACTCACTGTGATTACCCGACACTCTCAGGTTAATGGGAGAGGGGTTGTGTGGGGATTCCCAGCTCCGACACCAGGGTAGCGTCCATAAAGCTCCCGTTGGCCCCAGAGTCAATGAGCACCCAGAGAGATTTGGACCGGTCACCCCACAACGCCCCGTACAGCTCACCAGTGTACTAGTACCTACTTGATGAGCCTGGTTCTTTAATGGGCAGGTAGATAAAAAATGTCCCGTAGCTCCACAATACAGACAGCTCTGGGTGTTTAGTCTGCGTAAGCGCTCAGCAGGAGACAATCTAGCCCTGTCCAGTTGCATGGGCTCCGGAGGAGACGACTCAACAGCCCTCTGTGACCTCCAGGAGAACTCGGGCGACATTGGATCCACTCAGAAATGTGGACTTCGGGGATCTTCGCGATTCCTCGGAGGCGAGGTGGAAATCAAGGACGAGCGCCGGTGACAGGGAACAGAGGCTATGAGGGAGTCGAGGTCCAGGGGCAGCTCACCTCTGATAATCTGTGAAGAAACGCGTCAAACAGGGCTTCCGGGTTCCAGGCTCTCTCAGCCGCCAACGTGCGAAAATCCACTGCGTAGTCGGCCACACTACGGGAATCCTGACATAGTTGGAGCAGCTTACGAGCCGCCTCTCTCCCAGACAATGGAGAATTGGACACTTTATGTACCTCTGCCACAAACTCCTCCAGTCTGAGACAGATGGTGGATTGTTGCTCCCACACAGCTGTAGCCCAGGCAAGAGCCCTCCCAGATATCAGCGTTATCACGTACGCTATCCTCGAACGATCCTAGGGAAATGAAGAGGGCTGCAGCTCAAAGATGAGAGAACACTGGGAGAGAAACGCCCGGCAGGATCCGGGATCTCCAGCGTAGCGCTCCGCAGGAGGAAAGCCGGGTTCTTGGGAAGCCGGGGTAGATTGAGGAGAAACGCCGCTGGTAGCAGGGTAATTGACAGTCTGGGGGGTTACTGTAGTGGCGGGCTGCCTCACAGACAATTTGTGGAATTGCTCCAGCAATGTGTTGAAGGCACGGTCCTGGCGTTCCACCAAGGTCTGGAATCCTTCCATAAGACCTTGAAGTAACTCCTTGTGTCTTCCAATGGTGGCTCCCTGGGAGGAGACGGCATTGCGGAGCTGGTCCGAGTCTGCTGGGTCAGTCATGGCCAGTTTGTACTATCACGGCTCAGGATATGACCCAGATGCAGACACAGGAGGTGGATCGTACAGTTCTCAGATAATTTATTATAAACACGGGGCAGGCAAAGGGCAGGTCGAGGACAGGCAGAGGTTCGTGATCAGGTCAGAGTCAGGCAGGTACAGGACAGCAGGCAGGCTTGGGGTCAGGGCAGGCAGAATGGTCAGAACCGGGAAAACTAGGAAACAGAACTTGAGAAACAGGAAGACGGGAAAGCACGCTGATAAGACCTGACAAGACAAGATGAACTGGCAACAGACAAACAGAGAACACAGGTATATATACACAGGTGATAATGGGGAAGATTGTCGACACCTGGAGGGGGTTGGAAACAAGCACAAAGACAGGTGAAACAGATCAGGGTTTGACAAGAGGGCTGAATCTAAATCAGGACTTTGACATGAGACAGGGATCATCAACTAAATTCAGCTGCGGGCCGATTATTTATTGGGCGGATGGTCAGGGCCCGGAACATAATTACAAATAATTTGTACCAACTGGGCACACACTGCTTGAATCAACGTTGTTTCCACCGTGGAATAGACGTTGAATTGATGTCTGTGCCCAGTGGGTAGACTGCAAATTGACCGCAAGAAGCCCAAACAGATATAATATTTGACTAAAACATAATAATTTCATACCTTGCCTACATTTGCATACGATCACATATATCTCTCTATAATACACTGAGTATACAAAACATTAAGAACACCTCATTTTTCCATGACATAGACTGACCAGGTGAATCCAGGTGAAAGCAATGATCCCATATTGATGTCACTTGTTTAATCCACTTCAATCAGTGTAGATGAAGGGGAGGAGACAGGTTAAAGAAGGATTTTTAAGCCTTGAGACAATTGAGACATGGATTGTGTATGTGTGCCATTCAGAGGGTGAATTGGTAAGACAAAAGATTTAAGTGTCTTTGAACAGGGTATGGTAATAAGTGCCAGGCGCACCGGTTTGTGTCTAGAACTGCAACGCTGCTGAGTTTTTCACACTCAACAGTTTCCCGTGTGTATAAAGAATGGGTTATTAGGTTATTAAATGATTGTATCTGAGCTCCTAGAGTGTGACTCTCCTTTTCTTTTTCAAGGGTGTTCCTAAAGTTTGGTATACTCAGTGTACGTGGGAATGCTTTGGAATAGATTTCCAAAATGTAAATATTACATTATGTCATTTAGCAGACGCTTTTATCCAAAGCGACTTACAGTCATGTGTGCATACATTTTTACGAATGGGTGGTCCAGGGGATCGACCCACTACCCTGGCGTTACAAGCGCCGTGATCTCCTGATTGGCGCAGTGGTCTAAGGCACTGTATCGCAGTGCTAACTGTGCCTCTAGAGATCCTGGTTCGAATCCAGGCTCTGTCGCAGCCGGCCGCGACCGGGAGACTCATGGGCGGCGCACAATTGGCCCAGCGTCGTCCAGGGTAAGGGAGGGAATGGCCGGCAGGGATGTAGCTCAGTTGATAGAGCATGGTGTTTGCAACGCCAGGGTTGTAGGTTCGATTCCCACGGGGGGCCAGTATATTCACTAACTGTAAGTCGCTCTGGATAAGAGCGTCTGCAAAATGACTAAAATGTAAATGTAAATCTACCAATTGAGCTACAGAGGACCACTTGGAGATGATTTGTTGGTGTTTTTACAGTATTTTATTTCCATTAATAAATAAAAATAAACTTGGGACTACAAGTTGGGGAAGCCTGACATAAGTTATCTGGGTTTTCACAGACCTTTTTTAGGGTTACAGCAGGTCCTTTTCAATGACTTGATAAAGACTGAAACTTAAATATTAGTACAGTACAGTTTGTCATTTTTATTGGTACACAAAAATACATATATTTTGCACATTTTATTGGGAAACAAAACTACACATGTAAAACATAATTCCAGAAATAATGTTATAAAAAACATAATTTGACAAAAATTCAAAAACAAGATTAGAAGCCTGTCTATTCATTTTCCTGTGTGTCTGTGGTGCTGTCCTCTGTGGTGCTGCCCTCTGTCTATGATCTGAGGGATTGTGGCGTGTTCACTTGCAGGCTACAGTTGATGGGCACCACTATCTCAGCCACCTCCTCCTCAGCAGATAATGGATTCTTTGGTGCCTCGATGTGGAGCTTCCTGGTAGCACAACATCTTCAGTCAATGTTGAGTGTTGAGTCTTCTTGCTCTGAGATGGCACTGTGTCTTCTATTGGTTTCTGTCTCAGCAGTGGGAGTTTCACAGCTTTTATACTGAACAAAAATATAAACGCAACATGCAACAATTTCATTAGGCTCTAATCTATGGATTTCACATGACTGGGCAGGGGTGCAGCCATGGGTGGGCCACCCACTGGGGAGCCAGGCCCAGGTGAAGAAGCTGGATGTGGAGTTCTTGGGCTGGCGTGGTTACATTTGTCTGCGGTTGTGAGGCCGGTTGGACGTACTGCCAAATTATCTAAAACAACGTTGGAGGTGGCTTGTGGTAGAGAAATTAACATTAAATTCTCTGAAAACAGCTCTGGTAGACATTCCTGCAGTCATCATGCTAATTGCACGCTCCCTCAAAACTTGAGACATCTGTGGCATTGTGTTGTGACAAAACTGCACATTTTAGAGTGGCCTTTTATTGTCCCCAGCAAAAGGTGCACCTGTGTAATGATCATGCTGTTTAATCAGTTTCTTGATATGCCACACCTGTCAGGTGGATGGATTTTCTTGGCAAAGGAGAAATGCTCACTAACAGGGATGCAAACAAATTTGTGCACAACATTTTAGAGAAATATGCTTTTTGTGTGTATGGAAACTTTCACATATTTTTTACTTCAGCTCATGAAACATGGGACCAACACTTTACATGTTGCGTTTATATTTTTGTTCAGTGTATATTCTGCCATTTTGAGCTCCAGCGTCTTCAGGAACATTCTTGTCTTCGCCACAGTTCTCCACTGGGTGTCACCCTGCACATGGGTAATTTTCTTAATCTGTTCAGTAATGAAAGAAGCAGTGCACATATTCCAAATACTTTTTCTGTGATGATGTTGTATATATTTCCTTGCCTGTATGTTTCACAGGTCCTCTGTAGCTGAATTGGTAAAGCATGGCGCTTGTAACGCCAGGGTAGTGGGTTCGATCCCCGGGACCACCCATACGTAAAAATGTATGCGCACATGACTGTAAGTCGCTTTGGATAAAAGCGTCTGCTAAATGGCTTATTATTATTATTACTCCAGGTCAAGAGTACTTCTCCCATAATTGTTCCTTATACACGCCAAGACTGTTGAAATGGGCAAGACCGGAATGGTTGCAGAATGTACATTTTCACCATTGTCACTATAGACTATAGTTATTCAAATAGCTTTCATTTTTTCATATGTAATTTGCAAGGCTCTGAATGTCAAGGCAGAAAAAGTAATTAGGCCAACCTGACTGACACTGAATTAAATTGCTCATTGAAAATGTCATTTTCTATTTAAGTCATGCAATAAAGTTTTTTTTCTTTTTCTGAAACGGATATTGCCTGTTAGATATGTTTCATATTCTCGTCCGTGTCAATATCAGGACAGGCAGCCCTGCCTGCTGGTGATTCAGGCTACTTTAGATTAAGTGAAAAATGTGATCTGCATATGGAAATATCATGTTTAGGATGACTCATCGTGCAGTACGTGCACACTGAATTTCACAGACGAGAAGGAAATTGTGTTCAGTGAAATGAATCTTCCTTATCTTATATGACAGACAATTTCTGCTATTTTGAGGGTTGCGTACGGTGCAAAAATTTAAAGCTTGATTATAGTATAGCTATAGTAGCTCTTAGAAGTTTTACACACTATTGTCTCTGACGCTAAAAGCATAAGATATCAGACCATGGAAGAGTTATATAACCATTGATTTTGCTGTGCATGAGATAAAGTCTCACCCATGTCATGCCTAGTCTATTTGGTTGAAAGAGCAAACATAAACTGTTATGGCAATTGAATAACAAGTTCCTTAATCAGACAATTTGATTAAACAGTAGGCTGTGTAAAAAAAATGATTTAAAAAACTGTTTTGAAAGCCATTTCAAAAAATATTTTAAAGGGAGACTTTCACTGCTGACTATCGAAACCGGAAGTTAGAGTCTCCACTTCCAGGAACTTTAGCCAATATATGTTTTGTTGCCAGTGTGGGACTGCTGTAAAAATGGCGGCGTCTCGTCGCTCTTCCCAGCAGCAAAAGCAGAGCATATCCTCGCCACCTCGCAGTACTTCTCTTTCACTCACTCCTCCGGGATCTCCTCCCGTTCCCGGTGGTGGAATAATTTCGGTACCAGTGGGTGCTGAAGTAGACAGCGCTGGGGATCCAGAGTTAACTCCGGCCTCCCCCGATATCCCCGCCCCGGCCCTGAGCAGTAGCAGCAGCTCCACTACCACCGGGGGTAGCAGCAGCGCTGGCTCGAGTCCTGACTCCGGTAGCAATAGCAGCCCCGGGGGCAGCGACTGCGGGACAAGCGGGGCTTTCAGAGAGCTGTTTGAAGCCTGTCGCAATGGGGACGTATCGCGGGTGAAGAGGTTGGTGGATACGGTTAACGTGAATGCCAAGGACATGGCTGGGCGAAAATCCACTCCGCTACACTTCGCGGCAGGTAACGTCGATGGCGAATGCTCGCTATGAGCTGGTTTGTTTAGCTTACATAGTTAGCCAACTACTTGAGTAGATTGCTAACTATCTAACTAGCAACATTTTCTTACACTAACTTTTGCAAGATCGATTGCTCAGATAGTTTGTTAGCCAACAAACTTCGCTTACTAGTTCGGTAACGTTAGCCTAGCTAGGTTAGGCTAGCTTGTCGAAAATGCTGAGCCAGTTAGCCAACATTTTGAGTCAGAGAGGGGTTGGCAAGTACCTCAACTCCACAATGATTTCATCCACGGAGTTAAGAGCAGATGCGTTTTTTAAATGAACCTCCGACTCCTTCGAGTCGATATGCACTAGATACTTTAATAAAAAATAAATAAAAATATAGCTAAAACCGTACCATATACCTATGTTTGTCCTCTATTGTTGCGTGCGTTTTCTTAATTTTCTGAAATCCACACTTTTTAATAAAACGATAATCAAATTTAACCACCGACTGTTTCCTTGTTGAGATTCACTGAGTTGCCACCTTAGAGAAAAAGCATTGAGGAAACAGTCTGGTGGTTGTATTTATTAATATGCACGTTTTATTAAAAAGTATGGATTTAAGCAAACAAAGAAAGGTATGCTACAACAGGACAAAGTCTATCGACACCAAGGAGTCAGAGGTTCATTAAAAAACGTTCGTCTGTGCTCAACTCCGTGGATGAAGTCATCGTGGAGTTGAGGATCTATGGGAGGGGGCACTGTATTAGCCACCAAGTTGTAAGCAAAACTCACAGGCCTTTCCAGGCAGCCAGCATCATTTGGAATGAATCTAAAACAAGTATAACTAACTATCTAGTTAGTTGGCTTGGTAAGATATGCTTGCATTAAACCAGGAACTTAAAACATGGCAGACATAATAAACAAACCATACTGAGTTAGTAGATGTGACACAACCAGTATGTCTTCTCATAAAAAACTATAAAATAAATATGTTAAACAATGATTGCAGGTTGTGTTTCACAGTTTTAGAGACCCATTTGTGTATGGATGACAAACACACCTTACACAATCTTTCCACTTTTTAGGATTTGGGAGGAAGGATGTTGTGGAGCACCTCCTTCAGACAGGTGCCAACGTTCATGCCCGTGATGACGGAGGTTTGATCCCTCTGCATAACGCCTGCTCCTTTGGTCATGCTGAGGTGGTCAGCCTGCTCCTCTGTCAGGGTGCTGACCCAAACGCCCGGGACAACTGGAACTACACACCTCTCCACGAAGCTGCCATCAAGGGCAAAATAGACGTGTGCATCGGTAAGAAACATCTATGACGACGTGCAACTTTTATGCTTACTTTGCATTCTGTGCTGACTTTACAAACTTTAATCAGTTTTCTGTATGATAATATAGTCCTAGCTATCTTTTGAATGCAAATCTAAGGCTATTGTGTCATGAACAGATTAATTAATAGACAAAATGCTGTAGAAATTGATAGGAGATGCTATGGTCTGTAGCTCTGCGGCTGGTTATTGTATCATCAAGACTTTCAACTAGGTTATTTTGCCCTGAGACAAACATGTCACCCCTAGTGATCTCAACAGAATCACAAGATCTCAATGACATAATGGCAATTTCTGACCAGCCCATAATGGTCTGGTCCTGACAGTCTCCCTGTCTCCAGGGAGAGAAACCAGACACCACTGAAAAGAACATCAGGCCAGATCAGTTTCTCTGGGCAGAAACTAAAGGCACTTACTTTGACCTATGTAATGGCAAGATACTTTATTTTCTCCCATTGCTGTAATGGAATAATCCCTGCATTGATCAAGAGTCAAGACACAAGACTTGTCTATACGCCTTCAGAGCGATGTGCTTTTTAGCATCTGCTTCTTTGAATTATGCTCGACTACTATATTTTTTGGCTCTTGAATACAGCTGGTTTCTTGTTGCAATCTCTCTGCTGTGAAATGAGCATCATGGCACAGGGATGCACACATTATTCTCTCTGGTGTGTAATGAGCTGAATTATGATTATGTGCCTCCTCTTCACTTTGATGGTTCAGCTGACTTCCCAGACATTTATTATTGAGGAAAATATTTGAAAACATCACTAAACACTTTTCCATCCACAGTTTTTATGCAAGTAAAGTGATCTTGATGCTCCTTGCCAATATATCGAGGGTCTGATTCTGATGACATGATGATCGATGCGTGACTGCCATTTGACAAATAAAAATAATAATCTCATCATGTAGACTAGCCTACCTGCACTGTATATGTGAGCTGTTGGCTTGAGCGCACGTGCCAAGACCAGAGTATGCACATTTTTTCATTTTCTTTATTACATTTACATTTACATCATTTAGCAGACACTCTTATCCAGAGCGACTTACAAATTGGTGCATTCAATTTATGATAGCCAGTGGGACAACCACTTTTTTTTTTATGGGGAAGGGGGGGTAGAAGGATTACTTTATACTATTCCAGGTATTCCTTAAAGAGGTAGGGTTTCAAGTGTCTCCGGAAGGTGGTCAGTGACTCCACTGTCCTAGTGTCGTGGGGGAGCTTGTTCCACCATTGGGGCGCCAGAGCAGCGAATAGCTTTGACTGGGCTGAGCGGGAACTGTGCTTCCGTAGAGGTAGGGGAGCTAGCAGGCCAGAGGTGGATGAACGTAGTGCCCTCGTTTGGGTGTAGGGTCTGATCAGAGCCTGAAGGTAAGGAGGTGCCGTTCCCCTCACAGCTCCGTAGGCAAGCGCCATGGTCTTGTAGTAGATGCGAGCCTCAGCTGGAAGCCAGTGGAGTTTGCGGAGGAGAGGGGTGACATGAGAGAACTTGGGAAGGTCGAACACCAGACGGGCTGCGGTGTTCTGGATAAGTTGTAGAAATCATGGAGCGGGCAGTCCTTCCACGGGAGGAAGAGCAGCTCCGTCTTGCCAAGGTTCAGCTTGAAGTGGTGATCCGACATCCACAATGATATGTCTGCCAGACATGCAGATTCGCCACCTGGTTATCAGAAGGGGGAAAGAAGAAAATTAATTGTGTGTCGTCTGCGTAGCAATGATAGGAGAGACCATGTGAGGATATGACAGAGCCAAGTGACTTGGTGTATAGAGAGAATAGGAGAGGCCTAGAACTGAGCCCTGGGGGACACCAGTGGTGAGAGCACGTGGTGCGGAGACAGATTCTCGCCACGCCACCTGGTAGGAGCGACCTGTCAGGTAGGACGCAATCCAAGAGTGAGCAGCGCCGGAGATGCCCAACTCAGAGAGGGTGGAGAGGAGGATCTGATGGTTCACAGTATCAAAGGCAGCAGATAGGTCTAGAAGGATAAGAGCAGAGGAGAGAGAGTTAGCTTTAGCAGTGCGGAGAGCCTCCGTGACACAGAGAAGAGCAGTCTCAGTTGAATGACCAGTCTTGAAACCTGACTGTTTTGGATCAAGAAGGTCATTCTGAGAGAGATAGCAGGAGAGTTGGCTAGAGACGGCACGCTCAAGAGTTTTGGAGAGAAAATAAAGAAGGGATACTGGTCTGTAGTTATTGACATCGGAGGGATCGATTGTAGGTTTTATGCGGAGGGGTGCAACTCTCGCTCTCTTGAAGACAGAAGGGACATGGCCAGCGGTCAAGGATGAGTTGATGAGCGAGGTGAGGTAGGGGAGAAGGTCTCCGGAAATGGTCTGGAGAAGAGAGGAGGGGATAGGGTCAAGCGGGCAGGTTGCTGGGCGGCCGGCCGTCACAAGTCGCAAGATTTCATCTGGAGAGCGAGGGGAGACAGAAGTCAAAGCAGAGAGTAGGGCAGTGTGAGCAGGACCAGCGGTGTCATTTGACCTAATAAATGAGGATTGAATGTCATCAACCTTCTTTTCAAAATGGTTGACGAAGTCATCCACAGAGAGGGAGGAGGAGGATTCAGCAGGGAGGAGAAGGTAGGCTGAGATGAACTCTGCCTTATTGGCTGCAGAACGGCAGTTCCAGAGGCTGCCAGAGACCTGGAACTCCACGTGGGTAGTGTGCGCAGGGACCACCAGATTAGAGTGGCAACAGCCACGTGGTGTGAAGCGTTTGTATGGCCTGTGCAGAGAGGAGAGAACAGGGATAGACAGACACATAGTTGACAGGCTACAGAAAAAGGCTACAATAATGCAAAGGAGATCGGAATGAAATGAACTAAACATCTGGGAAAGCGAGAGTGGGGCCTCCCTCACTTACGTTTCACTGAAACACTCAAATATAACTCTCCCAACTTCCACTTTAGAAATTATAATTGTTGTAAACTACAGCGGTTCAATATTCAGCTAGCTAACTTGGTACAGTATTCTTCCGTGAAAACCGTCCAGGGCACCGAATCCTATGACGCCAAAGCCAACTAGCATGCCAGCCTCCAATAACACGGTTTAGCACCAATACTCGGTTACAACAAACCACCAGTGTGTTAACACGCCAAGCAGATCATTCATGTCCGTGTCTAACGTTGTGTAAAGTTTTGGGTTAGTTTTGACAGTTTGAGTGAGTACGTCGTCAACTTATTCAGCCAGTTAGTTAGCTAGAATAGTTAGCATACTAGCTAGCCATTGCTCTCTGCCAACGAACTAACCCCTCCTCCCACGGCACGAACACACAGAGAGCCAAGCTAACGTTAACTAGTCACCAATGTCCCGAATTCCCTTGAACGACTCTGGTTACCAGTATGTAAAAACAAAACAAAAATAAATGTAGGTTATAACTTACCCTTAGTAGCTACTGTCAGCCAGTTAAGTGCAAAGCTAGCTACTGAATCGATTCAGCCAGTTCGTGCTTCACCGGGCTCAGCCGAATACAATACTTACCTACAATACCTACCTACCTTCTATCTAAATACATGGTTTAAGCTTTACTCGACACCATATAAGCCAAGCTTACCTCCTGCCAGAGAAAGACACAACCTCACCCGACGCTGTTCATAATTCTTTATAACCTTTTTTAGTGGGTAGAGCAGCTTTAATATTGCAGATAGATTGTGGCTTCTATCAATGTAATTGTCTGCATAATTTCCAATCGCCCAATGGGGCGGCAGGTAGCTTAGTGGTTAAGAGCGTTGTGCCAGTAACCGAAAGGTCGCTGGTTCTAATCCCCGAGCCGACTAGGTGAAAATCTGTCGATGTGCCCTTGAGCAAGGCACTTAACCCTAATTGCTCCTGTAAGTCGCTCTGGATAAGAGCGTCTGCTAAAATGACTAATATGTATAAAAAATATTTTTTTTGTAAATATATACATTTTTTGTTGTTGCAAAGAGTAGTATTATATTATTGATTGATTGACTATGACTTCTTAAATCACCCAGTAATGCTATTTGCAGAGTTAGCTCCAGGTAAATGTAGCAATTCATCAGCCATTCCTGAACCTGCAACCACAAACAAGCTACATATAGATGGTACCAAAACAAATGATCTAATGATTCTGTTGCTTCGCAGCAAAATCTGCAGAGCTGGGATGGTTGTATCCCTTCTATATATATATACACACACACACACACACACACACACACACAGTGAGGGGGAAAAAGTATTTGATCCCCTGCTGATTTTGTACGTTTGCCCACTGACAAAGAAATGATCAGTCTATAATTTTATATAGTAGGTTTATTTGAACAGTGAGGGACAGAATAACAACAACAAAATCCAGAAAATGGGATGGTGTTCTTGGGGTCATAGGCAGCATTCCTCCTCCTCCAAACACGGCGAGTTGAGTTGATGCCAAAGAGCTCCATTTTGGTCTCATCTGACCACAACACTTTCACCCAGTTCTCCTCTGAATCATTCAGATGTTCATTGGCAAACCTCAGACGGGCCTGTATATGTGCATTCTTGAGCAGGGGAACCTTGCGGGCGCTGCAGGATTTCAGTCCTTCACGGCGTAGTGTGTTACCAATTGTTTTCTTGGTGACTATGGTCCCAGCTGCCTTGAGATCATTGACAAGTTCCTCCCGTGTAGTTCTGGGATTATTCCTCACCGTTCTCATGATCATTGCAACTCCACAAGGTGAGATCTTGCATGGAGCCCCAGGCCGAGGGAGATTGACAGTTCTTTTGTGTTTCTTCCATTTGCGAATAATCGCACCAACTGTTGTCACCTTCTCACCAAGCTGCTTGGCGATGGTCTTGTAGCCCATTCCAGCCTTGTATAGGTCTACAATCTTGTCCCTGACATCCTTGGAGAGCTCTTTGGTCTTGGCCATGGTGGAGAGTTTGGAATCTGATTGATTGATTGCTTCTGTGGACAGGTGTCTTTTATACAGGTAACAAGCTGAGATTAGGAGCACTCCCTTTAAGACTGTGCTCCTAATCTCAGCTCGTTACCTGTATAAAAGACACCTGGGAGCCAGAAATCTTTCTGATTGAGAGGGGGTCAAATACTTATTTCCCTCATTAAAATGCAAATCAATTTATGACATTTTTGACATGCGTTTTTCTGGATTTTGTTGTTGTTATTCTGTCTCTCACTGTTCAAATAAACCTACCATTAAAATTATAGACTGATCATTTCTTTGTCAGTGGGCAAACGTACAAAATCAGCAGGGGATCAAATACTTATTTCCCTCAATGTATATACGGTGGGGAGAACAAGTATTAGATACACTGCCGATTTTGCAGGTTGTCCTGGAAATAAGCAGGGGATCAAATACTTTTTTCCCTCACTGTATATGTATGTATGTATATATCTCTCTCATTCTATTGGTTGCAAGAATTTTGTATAATCATTTAAATTAAAAAACTCTGTTTTGAATCCGGCATCGTTTTGTGTATCAGTTCAAAAACCATGTGCCATGGAATCGGTACATCGAAAATCTCTTCCCAACTATTTTGCAATCTGTATGGCACAGCTGTACATTTTTGGTCCTTAAATGAAACTGGTATACATTTTTATTAATCACAATTGTCTTTAACCAATTTTGGTCTTTAATGCAGGGCCGCCAGACAAGTTCCTTACTTTCTCCCTCTTCCACTTGCCTCTTCCATTTTTGCGGTAATGCTGCAATTATTTGGTTGTAATTTTGGATAGAGCAGACGTTTCCATATATTTTTGTTAGCTGCGTGTGTGACTTAACTCCACCAATCCTATTTATGATATAATTTACAAAGATTATACAGTTTTTAAAACATTTCTCTCCAAAAATAACATTTTTTAAACTGAAATTGCAACCAACTTTCTATGGCTTGTTTTAAAAATAGCTATATTTTGGAGATTATTTCATTTTCAAATAACTGAAAGTGAGAGGTTGTGATCTAAATAAAGGGGAAAAGGCCATTCTTGAACACTGGGTGAGACCTTTTTACTAATCTGCTAAAGAAACAGTTTGGATTTAAGTATAGCTTTTCCATGACTAAAGCCTTTAAGGTCTAATGCTTTAATATTTAATAATTTCTGCCCTCTGAATTCATATTCATTATGTAAGTATAGAGTAGGCACATTTGCTATTTAACGCAACCGTTTTGCTGACAAAACTATAGGTAGAGTTGAAAATGTGATGGAAACATATTGAACTTGAGATTTTTATTCGGTACACGAAAACGTAAGCAAAAAAGTACATTATGTGTGCACTATGTCATCACAAACAGATTTTTATTTCAATTTGTTTGAAACACACTTGTCGGGAAAATGTGCATATTTATAAAAATGTTAATTTTATAATATTCACATAAATCTGTCGCCAAACAGATTGTTTTTGAGCTGCTGTTCTTCAGAACTGGGCATCTAAGGAGATATTCACTCATGCGTTTCCTCAGGCTTTTGCTTGTCTCAGATATTATATGCATGTTTTTGTGTGTTATGTTTATGTCGAATGAAAATAATTCCAGCAGAAATGAAACAGTACCCATTAAGCGACTTTAGCCTAATTTCTGCAGTGCCAGTGCATTAACATAAAAACGCTCACTCTGCTCATCTCACACCAGAATGTAATTACTACACACATTTCTCACTCTCACAGAGTCTACTAACATTTGGACAGGCTCCCATTCACTAGTGATGGGGGGGGAAATCGATAGTTACATACCGCAATATTATTTTTGACGATATTATGCTGAACAAAAATATAAACACAACATTTAAAATGTTGGTCCCATGTTTCATGAGCTGAAATAAAAGATCCCAGAAATTTTCCAGATGCACAAAAAGCGCATTTCTCTCTAATTTTGTGCATAAATTTGTTTGCATCCCTGTTAGTGAGCATTTCTCCTTTGCCAAGAAAATCCATCCACCTGACAGGTGTGGCATATCAAGAAACTGATTAAACAGCATGATCATTACACATGTGCACCTTTTGCTGGGGACAATAAAAGGCCACTCTAAAATGTTCAGTTTTGTCACAACACAATGCCACAGATGTCTCAAGTTTTGAGGGAGCGTGCAATTAGCATGATGACTGCAGGAATGTCTACCAGAGCTGTTTTAAGAGAATTTAATGTTAATTTCTCTACCACAAGCCACCTCCAACATCATTTTAGATAATTTGGCAGTACGTCCAACCGGCCTCACAACCGCAGACCACGTGTAACCATGCCAGCCCAGGACCTCCACATCCGGCTTCTTCACCTGCGGGATCGTCTGAGACCAGCCATCCGGACAGCTGATGAAACTGTGGGTTTGCACAACTAGGGCTGTGGCGGTCACGTCAGCTGGTGATTTTCAAGCAAATAACTGTGGGTCTCACAGTAATTGACCGTTTAATTAACATAAACACATTTAGTATCTCCTGGCTTCCACACACAGCCTACAAGCCACTGATGCAGATCTTTGGAACATCTACATTTTCTCACAGGCTACAAGTGAAGACCGACACGTCGTGGACGCAACTGCGCGCGTCCTTATTCAATTCCGAGGTGCAAATTAAAGATATTGGAAGAACTGTCCACATTTACTTTTCGTCAGCCAACAAGTTGAGTAGGCCTAACGAACATCAAAAGCACTAGCCTATGTCAATCTACTATCCCCCATAGTACAAAAGTTGACCTATTCTGTGCGACAAATAAATATTCCAAACAGAGTCTGGGAAAGTTGTGGGATGCGATAGATCCCAAATGAATACAACCACTAGCATCAAAAAACATATTTTTACGCAATGTGGCTGACGCAACAGATCAGAAAGATTAACATTTTGCTAAACTATTAGGCTATTTCTTCATATTATAAGTGCAGCAATGCGCCCATGGCAGTAGGCTATAAGCGTGAATGTTCCATTAGCGGGAAGACACCATTATCATAAGTGACCACAAATGCAATTATGCATGTAATGCTTTTATTATAAAGGTGCATTTTTATGGAGAACGTGATCTTCCCCAAACTTGAAACTCACGTAATCTATGCACTTAAATAGCGAATGGAGGACACTTTTCCCGTGGTTCATTTTCATTGCAGCCAGGTAGGCTATACTCCTGTTGTAAAGATAAGGAATGTGCTTAATATTAGGAAAGTTGAGATATAAATATAGTAGGCCTAGCCAATAGAAAGCTGATGGGATCCTCCTCTTTTTAATAGAGGCCATCACTTTTCTTGCGCAATTGCATACATAGCCTATAGAAATGTTGCGCAACATGTTTGATTAGATTTTCGAAAACATTTGCATTGATGTCGGAGTGATTAGAGGGACAATAGAGTGTGGAGTACCAGGCAGTTAGCAAGTTTGGTAGGCTACTAATGACCATCAGCAGCATCAGAGCTTGGAGAAGCCTAATTACCGTGACTAAACGGTCATGTGGAATTTGACTGCCTTCATCACTCGTGACCACCGGTGTGGCAGTAATATGGCCACCGCAACAGTCCTATGCACAAACAAATAATCTCTGCACAAACTGTCAGAAACAGTCTCAGGGAAGCTCATCTGCGTGTTCATTGTCCTCACCAGGATCTTGACCTGACTGCAGTTTGGTGTTGTAACCGACTTCAGTGGGCAAATGCTCACCTTTGATGGCTGGAGAAGTGTGCTCTTCACGGATCAATCCCGGTTTCAACTGTACCGGGCAGAATGCAGATGGCGTGTATGAAGTGGCTAACATCATATCGCAATAAAATCGTAGTATCAAATCCTAATACATATAGAATTGCAATACATATCATGTCGGCACCTAAGTATCGGGACAATATCGTATCGTGAGGTCCCTGGCAATTCCTTTGAACTGTAGGTGTTTTAGTACAGGCTCCTGTTTAGCAGCTGCTGTCAGCAGGTTGCTGTGATCAGGCCCCCTCCATCCTCTCCATCTTGTCAGCTAGCTCTGTCACTCCACAGTGGCTGGTGTTTGTATGCTGAGCACTCTCCCACTCTCGTTTATCATTGTTATAGGTGTTATTGGCTGTGTTAGCCAGCTGCACGCGCAACACCATGGGAACAGGGTGAGCGATGAGGGCAAGGCAAAGGGCTCATCTACTCAAGCTTTGGGAGTGTGTCTCTGAGTGTGGAGGTCACTAAAGTAGTTTGTGGGGTTTACATTATGAGGAGGATAGAGGTGTTGTTGCTGTACAGGAGCAGCTGAGCCCTCTCTTTCTATGATGTGTGACAGACAGGCAAGCTGTCAGAGGAGCACCTGCGAATCTTAATTACCCCATCGCCATAATTTACCCCTTGACACGACACCAACCCCCCTCCACACTGCCCCACCCCATCCCTCTCTCTACTTCCCCCTCCACCAGCACGGCCACCCCTCCATCAGACTCCCACTAACTGCCTGCCATACCTCTCCTCTCTGCTCTGCCTCCAGCTAACGCAGCAGCGTATGAGAGACTACCTGCATATTAATCTCTGTTAGAGGACTGAGACTGCTGCTATAGCCCAGCATATATCTATTTTACAGAGGGCTCCTTTTATTGGATTTGCTCTGTCTTTCTTCCACCAAGGCTTTCTCTTTAGTGTCTCCCTGCTCCTTTAGTTACCAGGCTAATAGTACAGGAGTGGATGTGCAGGACAATGTGATTTGGTGCAGAGCTAAATCACATTGTGCTGAGGAATGGGTGAGTAACGTGTGGCGTGCGTCACCGATGTGGAAGGGGAGAGAGGCAGGCAGACAGACATGGGCTGCCATTTATCCAAGTGATCATCTGAGTGGCGATGTTGAGAAAAGCTGCTGCTACTGCTCGCTTGACTGAATATGAATGCTGACAAATGGCTCCAAAAGCTAGCCCCCTCACACTGTTGTGCTGTGTATAAAAGGTGTTTGGGGTTTGAGAGGTTTGATCCAGATTGAGTAGGAGTTTTTAACCGACCCTCTTATGTTTTCCTCTCCCGACCGCTCCCATTTACTCTTTCTTTCATTCTCCTGCTCCCTGATTTGAGTGCAGAGCAGTTCTCTGCCTCTCTCCTTGTGCTTATGCCCTCTGTGTGTATTCTGTGTGTATTCAGTGTGTAAACCTTGGTAATACATAGAGCAGAGTGTGAGTGACGTGAAGTACGACTGAAGCGTAGTAAGGTTGCAGGATGTGATTGGTAGTGTGTGTATTTCGGGATAGAGCTGAGAGTTTGGGGCCGCTGGTCTCCCTACGAGCGAGCGCTCTGCTCTGCTGTTTATCCACTCAGACAATCACTAAGCTGGGGGAGATTAAAACGCTGCACCCTGGGAAACATGGCCTTTTTTCCCCCCAATCTCTCTTCTTCTTTTCCTCCTCCTTTCCCCTCCCTTACTCGATCTCTAACCCTCTGCTCTTTTATTTTCTCCCTTGCTCTCTCTCTCACTCCCTCTCCCTCCCTGGGCTAGAGAGAGAAAGGGAGACAGGCAGGCTTTGATATTCTGCTCTCATACCTGTGCTGGAGTCACATGGTAGTGCCCGAGTCCTCCTGCCTGTTTTTCTAATATGGCTTTTTTCCCCTCTCCTCCCCTCCGCCGCAGCATTCAGTTTGGGCTGTTGTTTTTTCCACTCTCGCTGCCTGCTGTCGCTCCGGTCCTCCGTTCTCGAGACGCACCGCTGGTGTGCCATGTATGTTTATGTCGGCAGCATGCCGCGGAGCCAGAGAGTGCTAGCGGGCAGCAGCGGCAGTAGCGCTAGCCCTGGTGTTAGCAGCAGCGGTCTCTGTCTGTCCCTGCCTGAGCTCAGCTACTGTCTGTGTTTCCCCTGTACAGTGTTGCTCCAGCATGGAGCCGACCCCAGCATTCGCAACACCGACGGCAAGAGTGCCCTGGACCTTGCCGACCCATCCGCCAAGGCTGTGCTCACTGGTAAGTGATGAGCCATTTTCCTTTTTTTTTTTTTTTTTTACCTCTCTCTTCCTCCCTCTTTCTTTCTCTCAGGTTACCTCTATTTCTCTAAGTCTCACTACCTCCCTTGCGCTCTCTACCTCTACCACTCTCTCTTTCTCTCCACAATACTTCACCTCTAGCATTCTCTCTACCTCTCTTTCTCTTCCTATGTACCTCACCTCTAGTGCCTCACCTCTACTTCTACCTCTCCACTCTCTCGCCCAGAGATAAGTTGTCAAACTGCAAATGATCCTTCACTCGTATCCATACTACTCTATCCTTCATCCTCCTCCTTATTATGGAAATGGTACATGTTGTCATGGTCTTATCTGTTGATTTTGTGTGTGAGTTGGTTGTGTGATTCTCTCTCCGTTCAGCAGTCAGACAAATCCATAATTAGGCTCTTCCATTGTGTTTCTGTTCTTTCATGCTCTTTCTGTTTACACACTGTTTCATCGTATTCCCTGGCTGGTAAATAAATTAGAGATACAGAGCGGAGAACGGTCCTGAAAGGCTTTCCACCCACCTTGTAAACAGAAATCATAGAGAGGATGATATTTGTGGGGAATTTTGGTATGTGATGGAAATGCGAACTGATTTGATAACAGTATTCAACAACCTAACATTCACACGATACAACGAGAGTAGCAAGGTCTATTACACACTCAGAAACAGTTTAGTACTTTTGAGTGTAGCACGCAAGAAGAGCAACCCACTGTTTATTGTTTCCTATTTGTCCTCTGTTGGTGAATATGACCGTGACAACTTCAGCTTATTGATTGATGTGTGTGTAGACCGCAGTATTAAGCCGTGTGTGTACAATTGTTGGAGACGAATGTATAATGATGCCAATACACCATCTTTATTATACCACCAGCTAGGACTTTCCTTTTGAGAGACTGTCAGTGAACTGATGTGATCCAGGTAGAAAATGCCCATCGCTGTCACACCAAACTCTGGCCTTGTAGTATCATGACCCATCTATCAACAATCACCAGACGACTGTCATGTTTTCCCTCTGCTCTGAGGAACAGCAGCCGAGGGGACTGTACTGTCTGTATAAATAGTGTAGCGGCGAGAGAGAAGAGAACTCCAGTCAATGGAGTACTCCAGATAATTGTTACATATCGACTTTTCTTATCTCTCGCTGCACTTTGCGCCAGCACTCTGACCGACCCTGCTGCTGCTCAGGCCCTGACTCTCTCTCCCAGAGCAAAGCTAACGGTGTTCACACACATGCACATACTAGGGATGGGGGTTGAAAATAATTTCACTATTCAAATAGTATCATACATTTTTGTTGGATGTCCGGATATTCGAAATGCATGTTTGTTTTTAATGTACGTATTTTTACCTAAGCACTGCTGCGAGAGGGAGAGAGGCTGGCGCTCTATTGCTGCAGCTTCAAAGGGGCCGGGAGCGAACAGACTGAGGGAGAGAGGGACACAGTAGCCACTAGCCACGGCAACTCCGCTTCAGCCAAGACTTGCTAACTTGTAGCAGCCACAATGTTATTTATCATCACGTATTAACAGTGCCTGTCTTGATTGAAGTAGGCTATAGAAGCTAGCTAAGCTAGCCAGCTATATAGCTAGCTAGGATAATTGAGGCTACCTGCTGCGCTTTCTCCCCAACCCTATTCAGATAAAACAAACTACCTGTTAGTTGCTCATTGTAGCCTACTCCTTCTCAATTCGGTAACTTTTTAATTCTGTAATTGTATTCCATCTTGCATTGCATTAGTGAACTCTCACTCCACTTGCTACACATTGAGCCTCTTTGCCACTTTGATTGGCCAACAAAAACAACTAGCTACACACGTGAAGGCTACCGGTCTTTTTATGGGGCTGTCACGAGAATTTCTATCTAACTACATTGAAAAGTTAGTTTTATTAAATGAAGAATTTGAAATGTCATGGTATATCCTTGTATGTAGCAATGTCACATTGATATTTTAATTGAATTTAGAAAAAGCCTTTTCAGTGTTAAAATAGGCATATACAATTTTTTTCTCGCAAAAATGAATACTCACACAAGTATTTGAATACTAATGGCTGTTTGGATATTCGAATAAACACACACACACACACACTTGTTTTTTATCCTTGTGGGAACCTATTTTCCCTAACCTTAACCCCTAAACCTAACCCCTAACCCTAATTGTAACCCTAAACCTTTAAGCTTAAAATAGCCTTTGTCCTCGTGGGGACGTGGGAAATGTCCCCACGAGGGAGAATCTTCCTTGTTTTACTATCCTTGACTTTTGGGGATTTCAGGTCCCCATGAAAATAGAAGAACAAGACCACACACACTGCTTTCTCTCTGAGATAGAGAGAAACTATAGGACCGTTATCTTCAAAAGGAGATTCCAGTGACACTGTTAGTGTTATCTCCTCGCCTGGCAGAATCAGCTCCTTGTAATATAGAGCTCCGTTCTAATGTCACGAGTGGAGTCGAGACAGACATTTTGAAGAGTCCATCTTTTTTCCTCTGCAATATTTTTGCCTGATTGGATCGATATGGATGTTCTTTATGCAGACCATCAAACTCTCTTTCATTGGCACTTCAATGAAAAAAGGGGAGAATGGAACAGAGGCACTGCATGTGGGTTGAATGACTTTTTTATTCAGGACTTAGCTTAGACATTGGAATACGTTTATAGTAATGGAGAAACCAAGGACACGTCACAATAAAAGTACACTTGAATGCAATAGATTGTCAAATCATTCACTGAACAGTATTCACAGGGCTCTTATTAGGCTTTTCACATTTTATAGCAGGATAATTTGGTGCTTTCTCAGTTGGCCTACCTAAAAGGAGTGGAGGTTGTATTGTGCTGACTGTGTTACATAAACAATCCCCCTCAAGGTTAGTGTTGAACAGAGGACCAAGCAGAGGCTCAATGATCCTGGTGTTGTTGTGTTATACATCTGGGTGTTGGCTTATACAGCAGTAACAGTGCAACGCCATACAGGACTGATGTCATGAGACAAACCGCAAGCCTTGGGCTGTGAAAAGACACAAAGCGACAAACCATAACCATCACACAGTGTTGTTTTAGAGGCTGTAGGCTATGTTCTGTTCCAAACTGCCCCATTGACAAGAGCACAATGTAATCATGCGTTATCTGGTATGGTCAACCTGTAATCCATGTCTGTGATATGAGGTAAGTTACATGCAATCTATATAGATCTGTCATATTATTTTGCACTATGGCCTATGTATTGCCTTACCTCCATAACTTGCTACATTTGCACACACTGTATATATATATTTTCTGTTGTATTTTTGACTTTATGTTTTGTTTACCCCATATGTAACTCTGTGTTGTTTTTATCGCACTGCTTTGCTTTATCTTGGCCAGGTCGCAGTTGTACATGTGAACTTGTTCTCAACTGGTTTACCTGGTTAAATAAAGGTGAAATAAAATTTAAAAAATGAAATAAGCTAGACATACTGTGTATTCACAGCAATAACAGCCAATGTAATGCTATTTACTTAAGATTGACTATTGCGGTTTAGGAACCCTCAAAGACTGTCTGACATTCCTATACCAACCTAAAGTAAACTGACTCCTCTTACCCACAGGACTGTACATCATACTCTACTCTGGTCTAACTTGTTTTACATTGACATGTTGTATTCTAGAGAACACCAGATGAGAAATGGTATCTTCTTTTAAAGATGCCACACCTGGGAGTCCACACCGTACTTCAAAAGACTGTGGCTCAGTGTGTTACAGTTAGCCTCTGTTTGTAGTGTACTCCTAGTTGCAGGTTGCATTTTGGATGGATTTAGAGGTCTTATTCAGTTCTTCTGCCTCAGAGCGAACAGCGAGTACACTGTTTGATTAAAGATTATATTGACCTATAAACTACCCCGGTGATGGGGAACAAATATACCGTAGCGATGACAAATTTAGATCTACACCATTTGAGCAAAGCTTGAAGTGTTGCCACGATTCCTGAGTGGTGAATATATCTCTATATTTAATCCGTAACTAACTGCCACGAAAATGCATTTTCAAATCCCGGCTAGAAGTAATTTAGTGTTACGGAAGACACCCGAGGTTAGTCTTTTGTTGGATCCTCAAAGCTCGCATTAAATAAATCTCCTTATAACACAGCTTGATACATGCTGCTGCACGTTGTCCTACACGCACATAATAATCGCTGTTGAATTATTGATTTTTTCCAGATTATTTGAAATAAAATTCCTGTACTCTGGGTATGAAAAGGATTATGTTATGTTTTTTTATGCAACTCATCTTGTGATGGAAAAATGCAAGGCATGTTGAGAACGTGTAAATATTTGTATGAACATAAGATTCAACAACTGAGACATAAACTGAACAAGTTCCACAGACTAACAGAAATTGAATAATGTGTCCCTGAACAAATGGGGGGTCCAAATCAAAAGTAACAGTCAGTATCTGGTGTGGCCACCAGCTGCATTAAGTACTGCAGTGCATCTCCTCCTCATGGACTGCACCAGATTTGCCAGTTCTTGATGTGAGATGTTACCCCACTCTTCCACCAAGGCACCTGCAAGTTCCCTGGCATTTCTGGTGGGAATGGCCCTGGCCCTCAACCTCCGATCCAACAGGTCCCAGATGTGCTCAATGGGATTGAGATCCGGGCTCTTTGCTGGCCATGGCAGAACATTGACATTACTGTCTTGCAGGAAATCACGCACAGAACGAGCAGTATGGCTGGTGGCATTGTCATGCTGGAGGGTCATGTCAGGATGAGCCTGCAGGAAGGGTACCACATGAGGGATGAGGATGTCTTCCTTGTAACGCACAGCGTTTTACATTTCCTGCAATAACAACAAGCTCAGTCTGATGATGCTGTGACACACCGCCCCAGACCATGACAGACCCTCCACCTCAAAATTGATCCCGCTCCAGAGTACAGGCCTCGGTGTAACGCTCATTCCTTCGACGATAAACGCAAATCCGACCATCACCCCTGGTGAGACAAAACCGCGACTTGTCAGTGAAGAGCACTTTTTGCCAGTCCTGTCTGGTCCAGCGATGGTGGGTTTGTGCCCATAGGCGACGTTGTTGCCGGTGATGTCTGGTGAGGACCTGCCTTACAACAGGCCTACAAGCCCTCAGTCCAGCCTCTCTCAGCCTATTGTGGACAGTCTGAGTACTGATGGAGGGATTGTGCGTTCCTGGTGTAACTCGGGCAGTTGTTGTTGCCATCCTGTACCTGTCCCGCAGTCTGATGTTCGGATGTACAGATCCTGTGCAGGTGTTGTTACACGTGGTCTGCCACTGCGAGGACGATCAGCTGTCCGCCCTGTCTCACTGTAGCGCTGTCTTTGGCGTCTCACAGTAGCGCTGTCTTTGGCGTCTCACAGTACGGACATTGCAATTTATTGCCCTGGCCACATCTGCAGTCCTCATGCCTCCTTGCAGCATGCCTAAGGCACATTCACGCAGATGAGCAGGGACCCTGGGCATCTTTCTTTTGGTGTTTTTCAGAGTCAGTAGAAAGGCCTCTTTAGTGTCCTCTAAGTTTTCATAACTGCGAACTTAATTGCCTACCGTCTGTAAGCTGTTAGTGTCTAAACGACCGTTCCACAGGTGCATGTTCATTAATTGTTTATGGTTCATTGAACAAGCCTGGGAAACTGTTTAAACCCTTTACAATAAAGATCTGTGAAGTTATTTGGATTTGTACAAATGATCTTTGAAAGACGGTCCTGAAAAAGGGACGTTTCTTTTTTTGCTGAGTTGATAAATACACATCCAGTCAACAGTTTGGACACACCTAGGGTTTTTCTTTATTTTTACTATTTTTTACATTGTAGAAAAATAGTGAAGACATCAAAACAAGGAAATAACATATGGAATCATTTAGTAACCAAAAAAGTGTTAAACAAATGAAAATATATTTTAGGTTTTAGATTCTTCAAATAGCCACCCTTTGCCTTGATGACAGCTTTTATTTATTTATTTTATTTCACCTTTATTTAACCAGGTAAGCCAGTTGAGAACAAGTTCTCATTTACAACTGCGATCTGGCCAAGATAAAGCAAAGCAGTGCGGTTAAAAACAACAACAACAACAACACAGTTACATATGGAATAAACAAAACGTACAGTCAATAACACAATTAGAAAATCTATATACAGTGTGTGCAAATGTAGTAAGTTATGGAGGTAAGGCAATCAATAGGCCATAGTACAAAATAATTACAATTATAATTTAGTATTAACACTGGAGTGATAGATGTGCAAATAGATATACTGGGGTGCAAATGAGCAAAATAAATAACAATGTAAATAACAATATGGGGATGAGGTAGTTGGGTGGGCAAATTACAGATGGGCTGTGTACAGGTGCAGTGATCGGTAATCTGCTCTGACAACTGATGCTTAAAGATAGTGAGGGAGATAAGTGTCACCAGCTTCAGAGATTTTTGCAGTTCGTTCCAGTCATTTGCAGCAGAGAACTGGAAGGAATGGTGACCAAAGGAGGTGTTGGCTTTGGGGTTGAACAGTGAGATATACCTGCTGGAACGCATACTACGGGTGGGTGTTGCTATGGTGACCAATGAGCTAAAATAAGGCGGGGATTTGCCTAGAAGTGATTTATAGATGACCTGGAGCCAGTGGGTTTGGCGACGAATATGTAGTGAGGGCCAGCCAACGAGAGCGTACAGGTCACAATGGTGGGTAGTATATGGGGCTTTCGTGACAAAACGGGTGGCACTGTGATAGACTACATCCAATTTGCTGAGTAGAGTGTTGGAAGCTATTTTGTAAATGACATCGCTAAAGTCAAGGATAGTCAGTTTTATGAGGGCATGTTTAGCAGCATGAGTGAAGGAGGCTTTGTTGCGAAATAGGAAGCTGATTCTAGATTTTACTTTGGATTGGAGATGTTTAATGTGAGTCTGGAAGGAGAGTTTACGGTCTAACCAGACACCTAGGTATTTGTAGTTGTCCACATATTCTAAGTCAGTCCCGCCGAGAGTAGTTCGATTGATGAGCATGCATTTAGTTTTACTAGCGTTTAAGAGCAGTTGGAGGCCACGGAAGGAGTGTTGGCATTGAAACTTGTTTGGAGGTTTGTTAACACAGTGTCCAATGAAGGGCCAGATGTATACAAAATGGTGTCGTCTGCATAGAGGTGGATCTGAGAGTCACCAGCAGCAAGAGCGACATCATTGATATACACGGAGAAAAGTCTGCCTGAGAATTGAACCCTGTGGCACCCCCACGCTTGGCATTCTCTCAACCAGCTTCATGAGGTAGTCACCTGGAATGCATTTCAATTAACAGGTGTGCCTTCTTAAAAGTTAATTTGTGGAGTTTCTTCCTTCTTAATGCGTTTCAGCCAATCAGTTGTGTTGTGACAAAGTAGGGGGGGTATACAGAAGGTAGCCCTATTTGTTAAGACCAAGTCCATATTATGGCAAGAACAGCTCAAATAAGCAAAGAGAAACAACCGTCCATCATTACTTTAAAACATGAAGGTCAGCAATACGGAACATTTTTAAAGAAGTGCAGTCGCAAAAACCATCAAGCGCTATAATGAAACTGGCTCTCATGAGGACCGCCACAGGAAAGCAAGACCCAGAGTTACCTCTGCTGCAGAGGATAAGTTCGAGTTACCAGCCTCAGAAATTGCAGCCCAAATAAATGGTTCACAGAGTTCAAGGCACAGACACTTCTCAACATCAACTGTTCAGAGGGGACTGTGTGAATCAGGCCTTCATGGTCGAATTGCTGCAAAGAAACCACTACTGAAGGACACCAATAAAGAAGAGACCTGTTTGGGCCAAGAAACACGAGCAATGGACATCAGACCATTGGAAATGTGTCCTTTGGTCTGGAGTCCAAATTTGAGATTTTTGGTTCCAACCGCCGTGACTTTGTGAGACGTGGTGTGGGTGAACGGATGATCTCCGCATGTGTAGTTCCCACCGTAAAGCATGTAGGAGGAGGTGTTATGGTGTGGGGGTGCTTTGCTGGTGACACTGTCTGTGATTTATTTAGAATTCAAGGCACACTTAACCAGCATGGCTACCACAGCATTCTGCAGCGATACTCAGTCCCACTAAGCCCAAACCAGATGGAATGATCATTTGTTTTTCAACAGGTTGTGTAAAGGCTATTTTACCAAGAAGGAGAGTGATGTAGTGCTGCATCAGATGACCTGACCTCCACAATCCTCCGACCTCAACCCAATTGAGATGGTTTGGGATGAGTCGGACGGCAGAGTGAAGGAAAAGCAGCCAATAAGTGCTCAGCATATGTGGGAACTCCTTCAAGACTGTTGGAAAAGCATTCCAGATGAAGCTGGTTGAGAGAATGCCAAGAGAGTAAAAATAAAGAAAAACCCTTGAATGAGTAGGTGTTCTAAATCTTTTGACCGGTGGTGGGTGGGTGTGTGTGTGTACAGTGCATTCGGAAAGTATTCAGACCTTCCCTTTTTGCACGTTTTATTTTACAGCCGTATTCTAAAATGGCTAAAATTTACATTTTTCCTCATCAATCTACACACAATACCCCATAATGACAAAGCGAAAACAGGTTTTTAGAAATGTTTGCAAATGTATTATAAATAAAAAACAGATACCTTATCTACATAAGTATTCAGACCCTTTGCTATGAGACTCAAAATTGAGCTCAGGTGCATCCTGTTTCCGTTGATGGTTGCCCTTAGTTTGAAGATGTAATCCGGAGACAGATGTTTTATACAACAGCCTTCCTCTGTGTGTTCTCTTTTCGACTCCCTCCGCATTATTTGCAATCAAATGCCAGAATTTTCTCAGTCTCCTGAACTATCATACTCTGCTTCCACCGGGCATTCCACTGATTTTCAAAACTCGGTCCTCCAGAACATGGAGCGCATTAGCAACACTTATGCAGTTCTTCGTGATATCTTTAGAAAGGATTACCTACACATATCGAACAGCTCGTTACAGACAGAAACATGCTACATTGCAGACCAATCCGAACTCATCTCTTGGCATCCATTATCTCAGCCAATCATGGCAAGCAGGAAGGTTCCTGTCTTTTTTTGTGGCTAAACCAACTAGGCTCGTTATTTTACAATTGTATTCGTATTTACAGATGGCATACAAGTTTGTTATTAAAGCACATAAGTTCACATGTTCCAGAAGGCATTTCTCTAAAAAAAGCATTTTGATAAAAAATAAATGTTTACGCTCAAATGCCTCTCCTGTAAAGTAGTGCTTTACGCCTAGTTTCCTGTGTGTGTGTATGTATACAGTGAGGGGAAAAGGTATTTGATCCCCTGCTGATTTTGTACTTCTGCCCACTGACAAAGACATGATCAGTCTATAATTTTAATGGTAGGTTTATTTGAACAGTGAGACAGAATAGCAAAAAAATAAATTTGGTTTGGGGCCATGGAGTCTACATTCCTTATGTCAAAGGAGATTAGTGATGTTTATGATAGCATGATGGATGGACAGGATATACTGACTTGGGGCAAAGGGAAATAACAACAGAGATCGGGAGTGCCCATGATGGTTGCCAGATGTATGTGAAAGGAAGGATAACCAAGAGTATAAAAGATGTGAGATTTGTGTGTGTGGGGAGTTCAACTGACAATGGGGCAAGGCTATGTCCGTTTGTTAGATGAACCCACGAGCTCGTGATCAAATAAATACTTGGTAAAATCTCCACAGAATGTCTAAGTAAATTCTTGCATCCTCACTTCTCAATACTAGAAACTCATCATAACACATTGTCATGCTGGAATACCCATCCACGACCTATTTTCAATGCCCTGGCTGAGGGAAGGAGGTTCTCACCCAAGATTTGACGGTAAATGGCCCCGTCCATCGTCCCTTTGATGCGGTGAAGTTGTCCTGTCCCCTTAGCAGAAAAACACCCCCAAAGCATAATGTTTCCACCTCCATGTTTGACGGTGGGGATGGTGTTCTTGGGGTCATAGGCAGCATTCCTCCTCCTCCAAACACGGCGAGTTGAGTTGATGCCAAAGAGCTCCATTTTGGTCTCATCTGACCACAACACTTTCACCCAGTTCTCCTCTGAATCATTCAGATGTTCATTGGCAAACTTCAGACGGGCCTGTATATGTGCTTTCTTGAGCAGGGGGACCTTGCGGGCGCTGCAGGATTTCAGTCCTTCACGGCGTAGTGTGTTACCAATTGTTTTCTTGGTGACTATGGTCCCAGCTGCCTTGAGATCATTGACAAGATCATCCCGTGTAGTTCTGGGCTGATTCCTCACCGTTCTCATGATCATTGCAACTCCACGAGGTGAGATCTTGCATGGAGCCCCAGGCCGAGGGAGATTGACAGTTATTTCGTGTTTCTTCCATTTGCGAATAATCGCACCAACTGTTGTCACCTTCTCACCAAGCTGCTTGGCGATGGTCTTGTAGCCCATTCCAGCCTTGTGTAGGTCTACAATCTTGACCCTGACATCCTTGGAGAGCTCTTTGGTCTTGGCCATGGTGGAGAGTTTGGAATCTGATTGATTGCTTCTGTGGACAGGTGTCTTTTATACAGGTAACAAGCTGAGATTAGGAGCACTCCCTTTAAGAATGTGCTTCTAATCTCAGCTCGTTACCTGTATAAAAGACACCTGGGAGTCAGAAATCTTTCAATTGAGAGGGGGTCAAATAGTTATTTCCCTCATTAAAATGCAAATCAATTTATAACATTTTTGACATGCTTCTTTCTGGATTTTTGTTTGTTATTCTGTCTCTCACTGTTCAAATAAACCTACCATAAAAATTATAGACTGATCGTTTCTTTGTCAGTGGGCAAACGTACAAAATCAGCAGGGGATCAAATACTTATTTCCGTCACTGTATATACAGTGGGGAGAACAAGTATTTGATACTGCCGATTTTGCAGGTTTTCCTACTTACAAAGCATGTAGAGGTCTGTAATGTTTTATCATAGGTACACTTCAACTGTGAGAGACGGAATCTAAAACCAATATCCAGAAAATCACATTGTATGATTTTTAAATAATTAATTTGCATTTAATTGCATGACATAAGTATTTGATACATCAGAAAAGCAGAACTTAATATTTGGTACAGAAACCTTTGTTTGCAATTACAGAGATCATATGTTTCCTGTAGGTCTTGACCAGGTTTGCACACACTGCAGCAGGGATTTTGGCCCACTCCTCCATACAGACCTTCTCCAGATCCTTCAGGTTTCGGGGCTGTCGCTGGACAATACGGACTTTCAGCTCCCTCCAAAGATGTTCTATTGTGTTCAGGTCTGGAGACTGGCTAGGCCACTCCAGGACCTTGAGATGCTTCTTACGGAGACACTCAATAGGTGCCCTGGCTGTGTGTTTCGTGTCGTTGTCATGCTGGAAGACCCAGCCACGACCCATCTTCAATGCTCTTACTGAGGGAAGGAGGTTGTTGGCCAAGATCTCGCGATACATGGCCCCATCCATCCTCCCCTCAATACGGTGCAGTCGTCCTGTCCCCTTTGCAGAAAAGCATCCCCAAAGAATGATGTTTCCACCTCCATGCTTCACGGTTGGGATGGTGTTCTTGGGGTTGTACTCATCCTTCTTCTTCCTCCAAACACGGCGAGTAGAGTTTAGACCAAAAATATCTATTTTTGTCTCATCAGACCACATGACCTTCTCCCATTCCTCCTCTGGATCATCCAGATGGTCATTGGCAAACTTCAGACGGGCCTGGACATGCGCTGGCTTGAGCAGGGGGACCTTGCGTGCTCTGCAGGATTTTAATCCATGACGGCGTAGTGTGTTACTAATGGTTTTCTTTGAGACTGTGGTCCCAGCTCTCTTCAGGTCATTGACCAGGTCCTGCCGTGTAGTTCTGGGCTGATCCCTCACCTTCCTCATGATCATTGATGCCCCACGAGGTGAGATATTGCATGGAGCCCCAGACCGAGGGTGATTGACAGTCATCTTGAACTTCTTCCATTTTCTAATAATTGCGCCAACAGTTGTTGCCTTCTCACCAAGCTGCTTGCCTAATGTCCTGTAGCCCATCCCAGCCTTGTGCAGGTCTACAATTGTATCCCTAATGTCCTTACACAGCTCTCTGGTCTTGGCCATTGTGGAGAGGTTGGAGTCTGTTTGAGTGTGTGGACAGGTGTCTTTTATACAGGTAACGAGTTCAAACAGGTGCAGTTAATAAAGGTAATGAGTGGAGAACAGGAGGGCTTCTTAAAGAAAAACTAACAGGTCTGTGAGAGCTGTAATTCTTACTGGTTGGTAGGTGATCAAATACTTATGTCATGCAATAAAATGCAAATTAATTACTTAAAAATCATACAATGTGATTTTCTGGATTTTTGTTTTAGATTCCGTCTCTCACAGTTGAAGTGTACCTATGATAAAAATTACAGACCTCTACATGCTTTGTAAGTAGGAAAACCTGCAAAATCGTCAGTGTATCAAATACTTGTTCTCCCCACTGTGTGTGTGTGTATGTGTGTGTATATATATGTATATATATATATATACACACACACACAGTGGGGGAAAAAAGTATTTAGTCAGCCACCAATTGTGCAAGTTCTCCCACTTAAAAAGATGAGAGGCCTGTAATTTTCACGTCAACTATGACAGACAAATTGAGAAAAAAATCCAGAAAATCACATTGTAGGATTTTTTATGAATTTATTTGCAAATTATGGTGGAAAATAAGTATTTGGTCACCTACAAACAAGCAAGATTTCTGGCTCTCACAGACCTGTAACTTCTTCTTTAAGAGGCTCCTCTGTCCTCCACTCGTTACCTGTATTAATGGCACCTGTTTGAACTTGTTATCAGTATAAAAGACACCTGTCCACAACCTCAAACAGTCACACTCCAAACTCCACTATGGCCAAGACCAAAGAGCTGTCAAAGGACACCAGAAACAAAATTGTAGACCTGCACCAGGCTGGGAAGACTGAATCTGCAATAGGTAAGCAGCTTGGTTTGAATAAATCAACTGTGTGAGCAATTATTAGGAAATGGAAGACATACAAGACCACTGATAATCTCCCTCGATCTGGGGCTCCACGCAAGATCTCACCCCGTGGGGTCAAAATGATCACAAGAACGGTGAGCAAAAATCCCAGAACCACACGGGGGGACCTAGTGAATGACCTGCAGAGAGCTGGGACCAAAGTAACAAAGCCTACCATCAGTAACACACTACGCCGCCAGGGACTCAAATCCTGCAGTGCAGACGTGTCCCCCTGCTTAAGCCAGTACATGTCCAGGCCCGTCTGAAGATTGCTAGAGTGCATTTGGATGATCCAGAAGAGGATTGGGAGAATGTCATATGGTCAGATGAAACCAAAATATAACTTTTTGGTAAAAACTCAACTCGTCATGTTTGGAGGACAAAGAATGCTGAGTTGCATCCAAAGAACACCATACCTACTGTGAAGCATGGGGATGGAAACATCATGCTTTGGGGCTGTTTTTCTGCAAAGGGACCAGGACGACTGATCCGTTAAAAGGAAAGAATGAATGGGGCCATGTATCGTGAGATTTTGAGTGAAAACCTCCTTCCATCAGCAAGAGCATTGAAGATGAAACGTGGCTGGGTCTTTCAGCATGACAATGATCCCAAACACACCGCCCGGGCAACGAAGGAGTGGCTTCGTAAGAAGCATTTCAAGGTCCTGGAGAGGCCTAGCCAGTCTCCAGATCTCAACCCCATAGAAAATCTTTGGAGGGAGTTGAAAGTCCGTGTTGCCCAGCGACAGCCCCAAAACATCACTGCTCTAGAGGAGATCTGCATGGAGGAATGGGCCAAAATACCAGCAACAGTGTGTGAAAACCTTGTGAAGACTTACAGAAAACGTTTGACCTGTGTCATTGCCATCAAAGGGTATATAACAAAGTATTGAGTAACTTTTGTTATTGACCAAATACTTATTTTCCACCATAATTTGCAAATAAATTCATTAAAAATCCTACAATGTGATTTTCTGGAAACATTTTTTCTCATTTTGTCTGTCATAGTTGACGTGTACCTATGATGAAAATTACAGGCCTCTCTCATATTTTTAAGTGGGAGAACTTGCACAATTGGTGGCTGACTAAATACTTTTTTCCCCCATTGTGTATACACGCTGTGCTCTCTATACTCCTCTGTAAACTGGCCATCTCTGTATACCTGACGCAAGACCCTCTGGTTGATGCTTATTTATAAAACCCTCTTAGGCCTCACTCCTGCAGCCCTCATCCTCCACATACAACACCCATTCTGACAGTCACATTCTGTTTAAGGTCCCCAAAGCACACACACACCCCTGGGTCACTCCTCTTTTCAGTTTGCTACAGATAGCGACTGGAACGAGCTGCAAAAAACAATCAAACTGGAAAGTTTTATCTCCATCTCTTCATTCAAAGACTCAATCATGGACACTCTTATTGACACTTGTGGCTGCTTCATGTGATGTATTGTTGTCTCTACCTTCTTGCCCTTTGTGCTGTTGTCTGTGCCCAATAATGTTTGTACCATGTTTTGTGTTGCTGCAATGTTGTGTTGTTGTCAGGTTGTGTTGCTACCAGGCTGTGTTGTCATATGTAGCTGCCATGCTGTGTTGTCTTAGGTCTCTCTTTATGTAGTGTTGTAGTGTCTCTCTTGTCGTGATGTGTGTTTAGTCCTACATTTTTATTTTTTAATCCCATCCCCCGTCCCCGCAGACTTTTGCCTTTTGGTAGGCCGTCATTGTAAATAAGAATTAACTGACTTGCCTAGTTGAATGAAATACTATATATATATGTGTATATGTATGTATGTATATATAGTACCAGTCAAAAGTTTGGACACACCTACTCATTCAAGGGTTTTTCTTTATTTTTACTATTTTCTACATTGTAGAATAATAGTGAAGACATCAAAACTATGAAATAGCACACATGGAATCATGTAGTAAACAAAAAAGTGTTAAACAAATCAAAATATATTTTATATTTGAGATTCTTCAAATAGCCACCCTTTGCCTTGATGACAGCTTTGCACACTCTTGGCATTCTCTCAACCAGCTTCACCTGGAATGCTTTTCCAACAGTCTTGAAGGGGTTCCCACATATGCTGAGCACGTGTTGGCTGCTTTTCCTTCACTCTTCCGTCCGACTCATCCCAAACCATCTCAATTGGGTTGAGGTCGGGGGATTGTGGAGGCCAGGTCATCTGATGCAGCACTCCATAACTCTCCTTCTTGGTAAAATAGCCCTTACACAGCCTGGAGGTGTGTTGGGTCATTGTCATGTTGAAAAACAAATGATAGTCCCACTAAGCCCAAACCAGATGGGGTGGCGTATCACTGCAGAATGCTGTGGTAGCCATGCTGGTTAAGCGTGCCTTGAATTCTAACTAAATCACAGACAGTGTCACCAGCAAAGCACCCCCACACCATAACACCACCTCTTCCATGCTTTATGGTGAGAACTACACATGCGGAGATCATCCGTTCACCCACACCGCGTCTCACAAAGACACGGCGGTTGGAACCAAAAATCTGCAATTTGGACTCCAGAGCAAAATATACATTTCCACCGTTCTAATGTCCATTGCTCATGTTTCTTGGCCCAAGCAGGTCTCTTCCTATTATTGGTGTCCTTTTAGTAGTGGTTTCTTTGCATCAATTTGACCATGAAGGCCTGATTCACACAGTCCCCTTTAAACAGTTGATGTTGAGATGTGTCTGTGACTTGAACTCTGTGAAGCATTTATTTGGGCTGCCATTTCTGAGGCGGGTAACTCTAATGAACTTGTCCTCTGTAGCAGAGGTAACTCTGGGTCTTCCATTCCTGTGGCGGTCCTCATGAGAGCCAGTTTCATCATAGTGTTTTGATGGTTTTTGTGACTGCACTTGAAGAAACTTTCGAAGTTCTTGAAATGTTCCGTATTGACT
Source organism: Coregonus clupeaformis (assembly GCF_020615455.1). Lineage (NCBI taxonomy): Eukaryota > Metazoa > Chordata > Actinopteri > Salmoniformes > Salmonidae > Coregonus > Coregonus clupeaformis. The sequence continues at coordinate 231,131 of NW_025533961.1, forward strand.
GACTTCATGTCTTAAGGTAATGATGGACTGTCGTTTCTCTTTGCTTATGTGAGCTGTTCTTGCCATAATATGGACTTAGCCCTATTTGGTATAAGACCATCTTCTGTTTACCCCCCTGCCTTGTCACAGCACAACTGATTGGCTCAAACGCATTAAGAAGGAAAGAAATTCCACAAATGAACTTTTTAAGAAGGCACACATGTTAATTGAAATACATTCCAGGTGACTACCTCATGAAGCTGGTTGAGGGAATGGGAAGAGTGTGCAAAGCTGTCATCAAGGCAAAGGGTGGCTAGGCCTACTTGTAGCTCAGTCCGGTGTGGCTCAGTTGGTAGAACATGGTGTTTGCAACGCCAGGGTTGTGGGTTCGATTCCCACGGGGGCCCAGTATGAAAATTTATGCACTCACTAACTGTAAGTCGCTCTGGATAAGAGCGTCTTCTAAATGACTAAAATGTAAATGTATTTGAAGAATCTCATATATATATATATATATATATATATATATTTTGATTCATTTAACACTTTTGGTTACTACATGATTCCATATGTGTTATTTCATAGTTTTGATGTCTTCACTATTATTCTACAATGTAGAAAATAGTAAAAAATAAAGAAGAACCCAGGAATGAGTAGGTGTGTCCAAAGTTTTGACTGGTACTATATATAAACGGAAAATCACATTTTTGACTGCAGTGGGCCTTTTAAGTCATGGAACTTTCAAGTGGACATGTTCCAAGAGTTATGATGAATTGCAGTTGCTATGACAGCCTGTGAATGTGATCGTGACAGGTTTTTACATGGCCAGGGGACGTCGTTGACACAAGCCAGCCCGGAGCTTGTACCACAAATTACTTTACTGTTACTGGAAAATGAAATGTCAAGGTCACTGGGAGATCTCATTGAACACGCATGCAAAGGAGATCCAGAAATTGTAAACCTTTCTTCAGCCCTTAGAGCATGTTCGTGTGTCTGTTCTCTCTCTCTCTCTCATGGTGGGATCTGAGGGATTCCTCAATTACAGCCCTCTAGATAATGGATAGTTACAGTTAGCTATCACCCAGATTATCCATGTAGGAAATTATTTTAATTAGCCTATGCCTACTTATTAACGCTCTAGCTTCATGATCCATGTTTATATACCACAGCAGTCTAATGATGCTTAGGATGTCAGTTGAGAAAACCTTCCCTCTAAGAAAGCTTCATTATTCCTGTCTTGGAGTAGAATAATTGCTAGCTAATGCTTTAGATTGTTATGATAGCCAGAAAAATGTTATTGCCTTGAGTGTTTTCTGTTCTGAACTCTGAAGGACGGAGGTCCCTGGTTTGACTGACACTGCAGTACAGTAAGCGGCTAAGTGTAAGGCTCTTCTTCATTTATGAATAATCCTGCTCTCCGACTCTGAGTGGAAGGAAGACTTTCAGGTCATTATCCTGTGTCCTTGGGATGCCTTGGCTTCTTCTCATCAATTAAAGCCAGTTTAATGATCCTGACTTGAGGCAGTGCTTGGTATTGACAGTGGGGATCTATCTCTCCTTCTCTATTCCTCTCTTTCTCTGGCCCCCTTCTCTCCATCTGACAGCAAGGAGACTTTAATTTCCTCCATGTAATTTTATTGTTAAATGGCCATAGGCCTCATTTAACACTTAATTGCTTAAAAAGTTGTATCTCTGAATGTCCTTGTATAGCCTACTCCAATCCTATGTGCTGGAAGCTTATGCCCCAGCAGGAAGCTATGCACCAGCCAGAACCTCGCCAACCCAGGAGTATGTTCTCCAGACTGTTCTGGAAGCACCAGTGAGGAGGGATTCACAGATGGGCCTAGTATTAGTGTAGAAATCTGCACTTCCTTTTGCCTGAGTTATAAGTCTTGAAGAGTTAACATTGAGAATGCAAATCCCTTTAAGACTTTTAGCAAATGACTGCTCGCTTGTCATTTTATTCCATAGCTCCAAGCTCCATTACTATTGAAAGAACATAACTCTGTTATTACTTACTCTTTGCTTAGCTTAAATACCAGGATAAGTGAAATGGCTTTCGTGATGTGATTATATGTTTTTGTGTGTCTAAATAAGCTAGTTGTATTAAGTCTAGCTATTGTTCATTTTCCGGTGTCCCCAAATAAACACGTGGATGTGGTCATTTCTTCTAGGTAATTAAAATAAAAATAAGGTAAGAATTATCAATAGTATAATAGTACATACGATATAATGGCATCATGTAATTCAGTGTGTTTTAACTAGATCTGAAAAGTGCAGTGCAAGCATTGCGCGACTGACAAAGTGAATGTGTGAGGGAAAGAGGCTTAACGTGGATGAGGGAGTATGATTTCTAAGTGGATGTTGAATAGGGCTGTTGTGTTGACCGTATTACCACCACACCGGTGGTCATGTGTCATGAAGGCAGTCAAATTCCACGTGACCGTTTAGTCACGGTAATTAGGCTTCTCCATGCTCTGATGCTGCTGATGGTCATTAGTAGCCTACCAAACTTGCTAACTGCCTGGTACTCCACACTCTATTGTCCTTCTAATCACTCTGACATCAATGCAAATGTAATCGAAAATCTAATCAAACACTTAATGAGAGCCAATGAGCTCATGTTGCGCAACATTTCTATAGGTTAGGCAGTTGTGCGAGAAAGAGGAGAATCCCATCCGCTTTCTGTAGACTAGGCCTGCTATATTTTTTATAATCTTTCCTAATATTAAGCACATTGTTTATCTTTACAACAGGAGTATAGCCTACCTGGCTGGCACGAAAATGAACCACAGGAAAAGCGTCCTCCATTCGCTATTTAAGTGCGTAGATTACATGTATTTTTTCCCGCTGCCCCTGTTTCGAGACAGGTGCATGGTAATGGTCCATTCTAAATCAAAACAATTTTCACACATATACTAAATAATATATGTAAAGACAAGAATAGTCTGATGGGTGACAATATTAGCCTATCACTTGTGATTTATATATTAACACTTGTGAATGATGCCATAAAAATGCACCTTTTATAATAACAGCATTACATGCATAATCGCGTTTGTGGTCACTTTTGATAATGGTGTTTTCCTGCTAATGGAACAATCACGCTCATAGCCTACTGCCATGTACGCATTGCTGCGCTTATAATGTGAATAAATAGCCTAATAGTTTATCAACATTTTAAGCTAAACGTTCTGATCTGTTGCGTCAGCCACATTGCGTAAAAAACGTTTTTTTGATGCTAGTGGTTGTATTATTTCGGGATCTATTGCATCCCACAACTGTCCCAGACCATGTTTGGAATATTTATTTCTCGCACAGAATATAATAGGTTGACTTTTGTACTATGGGGGATAGTAGATTGACATAGGCTAGTGGTATTGATGTTCGTTAGGCCTTCTCATCTTGTTGGCTGACGAAAAGTATATGTGGACAGTTCTTCCAATATCTTCAATATGCACCTCGGAATTGAATAAGGACGCGCACAGTTTTGTCCCCGATGTGTCTGTCACTTGTAGCCTGTGAGAAAGACCTGATCACGTGGTGGAGAGCGCTTCAGATTGCGCTGCACTCAGGGAGAAGGGCACAACGCAGCACTCCGGGCCAAGGGCACAACGGCCACTGGCAGCAAAAGGCATGGATTTTTTTAGGGTGCATTAGGGCCACAAAGGGGATGCCATCGTGAAATTCAAGGCATTATCAAGTGCTTGTCAAATTGTGAATGAGAGACTAATGACTTGTGTACAGCCTTTCAAGCGACTTTTTTCAAATCGTCATTAGTTGCATCATGCGGCCTTACAATGTATTAAAAATCAAGACATATAACCCAGCGTTTGTAGATCAGCTAAAGTTAAATTAATAACTCTAAATTAAGCATATAGGAGTACCTATTTCTTTGTTAACCACTCAACACAGAATAGCCGCATGTGCGCACTCCCTCAAATAGTTTGCAGAAAATATTTATATTTTCTTTAGCTATGTTCAAATGTATTCTTCATACTATAAAAATAATGCCACGGAATTCTAAGCAAATCTTGTCTGCTAAATGAACTAGTGTAGCCCACAGCCATTTGGCATAGCCACATCAGGACCTAACATAATGCTACTATTTTCTTCTGAAATAGACTTCATTTTCTTCATATCATGCTTCTTCAGACCTGTCTAGAATAAATCATGGATTTATTGTGAAGGTGTAGGCCATATTACATGGATTTATTAGACTTTTTAAAATGTAGATGTTCCAAAGGTCTGTATCTGTGGCTTGTAGGCTATGTGTGGATGCCAGGAGATGCTAAATGTGTTTGTTAATTAACGGTCAATTACCGTGAGACCAACCAGTTATTTGCTTGACAATCACCGGCTGACGAAATTTCGTGACCGCCATAGCCCTAATGTTGAACAAATGGAGCTAGATTCTACCTACCATGTGTTGCCCCAGGTAATTATGTAGCCATGCACACATTTGGATAAATGTGCATAACTTCACAATAAATTAAAGCTGCAATATGTAACCTTTTGGGCGACCTGACCAAATTCACATAGAAATGTGAATTAAACATTAGGAACACCTTAATATTGAGTTGCACCCCCTTTTGCCCTCAGAACAGCCTCCATTCGTTGGGGCATAGATTCTACAAGGTGTCAAGTGTTCCACAGGGATGCTGGCCCATGTTGACTCCAATGCTTCCCACAATTGTCAAGTTGGAATTTTAGCAACCAGGAAACGGCGGAGCGTTTTTTTGCATATTGCACCTTTAATGTTAGAAAAGTCTATTGTGCTTCTTCGATTGAGATTCTTTCTGAATCTTCGTACTTCTGTTCTCCTCAGGTGTCCCCCCTCTCTCCATCCCTCTGTCCTCTCTCTCCTCCCCCTCTCCATAGGGATGAAGGATGGTTCAATATCAGTTCACAGTTCACACACTCTTGGCCAGGGAACACACTTTTTAGTCTTTGTCTAAGCCTGAGAGGACGGAGGCCGCTGTCAAACAGACTTCTATCTGCTGACAGGAGGCACGGAGAGATGGAGGATTAATTACGTCAACGTGTTAGCGCCTCAGCGCTAGCTGCTGGCAGGCTGGCACTCTCTAATCACAAGGATATTCCGGTCCGCCAGCCGTTGTGTGCCATTGATTAGTTCTCTCTTACGCACTGGTGGTGTCTCCTGGCTGCTCTGTCTTCTCTCTGGGTTTTATTGAGTTGAAGGAGTTCATGTGAATGATCTTAAATCCATGTGAATTCACAATGCAGGTGGCCTACATGTATAATTTATGCTTCTGCTCTTGCTTTTCACGAGTGGAGCGTGTAGCTTGTTATTGTCGTCCAATCACAAGTCCTCAAACCGGCACTAGGCTACAGTCATACAGCTAGAGCCTCTGTGTGGCTAGTTGTTAGGAGATATGTAGGCTAATCAATGTAAGATGGAATTAAAATGACAGAACTACAAGTTAAATGAGAAGGACCGACTACAACACCAAGAGCTAACAAAGGCTTCTACTTAATAATCTGAATGGAGTAAGCTTTTTTACTTTTTCTTGTCACTTTTGTCGACTCCCCCACGTGGAGGTTTGTGCTCTCTGAGTCGAATTGTCGGCCACTGCCAAGCATTGCGATTCTTCAAGTAGAAACCGCAGGTTCGTCGGTACCAGGTCCTTAAGCAGCAGGTACATCTTTTGTTCTAGCAAGATAAGGAATGGCCTTCTACTGTGCTAAGTATCTATCGGCCGTCAGATTTCTTGGAGTGTCTGACCTCTTAGACTCAAATCAAAGTTTATTGGTCGCATACTTAGTTTAACAAATGTTATAACTGGTGCAGCGAAATGCTTATGTTACTAGCTCCTAACAGTGCAGTAAAATGTCAAACAAGTACATAAATAATCAAAAATAAAAGAAACAACAAGAAATCAATAAATGTCGGAATGAATCCAATTAACACAAATTGCACTGTAACAGTAATCCAAATGCAATCTATACATATATACAAAGGATGAATTTACACAAGATAATATGTACAGCAGTAGATACTGTATATTAGAGTGAGCTATGTCAAGAATCCAGTATATCAATACAAATGTGGTGTGTGTGTGTGTATAAACAGTGTAACGAAAATGCATTGTACAGTATTATTTCTATTAGAATGAGCTAAATCGAGAATACAGTATTTAAATACACAGTTCAAACACCATGGCAAAATGCATAGAATTGCAGGAAATTCGCTTCTGGACCAGAGTATGAAATAAAAATATACTATATATGTATGTGAATGGTGTTTATAGACAGTATGGACATTTATGTGAATAGAAAAGGTTTGTATAGCAGTAGTTATATAGAATGAATTATGACTAGAATACAGTATATAAAGTGGGTAAAACAGTATGTAAAGTAAAACATTATTAAAGTGACCAGTGTTGAATGACTCGTGTACATTATAATAAGTGTGCTATTGGCTATCAACAAGGCCCAGCAGCAGTTTATAGGCTTGGTGGTGAATGGAAAATGTCTCTTATCCATAGGGAGAAACCAAGCTTTGCGTCTGTCCTAGGATCAGATCACAACATGCAGAGCAGCACATCAGACCAGACCGGTCCGACTGCTCATTACCAATCAGGGAGACATGCTGCCAAAGTTGGGAAGTATTATTCAACCCAGATCTAGAGAGATGGCAGGCAGGCATGTCTGATGGTGAGCTAAACAGATGTGGGGCTGTTTAGTCAGTGGTGAACCGTGACTATAGGACTTAGGCCTTCAGAGGGACCAAAAATCTTCCAATACGTTGTATCAAATTTAAAGATCAAGAAATTACAGAAAACATAGCATCACTTAATGCGCCCAACATGATATCTTCTGTAGTTGGACCGTTCTAGTGAAGGAGGAGCAATGCTTTTGGATGACATTATGAATGAATCAAACAGGCCTGGCTGCGCTTCGGGCTGCCGCTCACAAATGGACACGTGACACACAGCATAAAATAATGCGACTAGTGAAACAAAAAACACACTGTTTACACAACCTATGGTAGCCTAACACCACTATCACACCATCACCAATAGCGACGACAACAGTATCACAAGGTGACAGGCTCGTTGTGCTGAAAGGACAGCGACCGTAATACCTGTGCTCTCAATGGCCTGAAGGAGAGCCAGTTTTGGTCGAACACATAGACACAGCTGATAGACAGGCGACAGCAGTCACACACAGCATCAAATCATGTTAAAGAATAAGCAGCCCATTCACTCCAGTAGGCCCCACTCAATCAGAACAATACAAAAGTACAACCATTTAATTTCCAAAATGAAATGAACAAACCAGCTATTACTTCCCATTGCAAATATATTTTATCACGTTAATCACACTAACCGGTGATCTAAAGTTTAAATTCAGCCACAATATTTCAGTCATTATTTTCAAAGTGATAGCTAACAGCAAGAGAGCTGCAACAAAAAACAGTGCCACTCACCAGATGATAATTTGTAAACAAAGTTTGAAAGTTAATCTTGGAAAGGGTGATGCTAAGAAATTAGCAACAACATCCACCTTGAAGTTGATAACAGCTGCTGCAGCCGCCGTCACTATTGTCACACTACTACAACACAAGCTAGCTAACGTTACTAGCCTTAGCATGGGAAAACGACTATTTGCACCACTGATTATTTTATCTTGCGCTCTCAGTAGGCATTTGAGAAGGCCTAGACATCACTTTAAAAAATAATAATTTTGGTCCTGCTCATTACAAGTCAAAATGTGATTGGTTCATTCCACTGTCACTCGAAAATTCAGCTCTAATACAGTTGTATGGCAGAGGCCTACTGTCCAACTTCTGAAGGCCGAGCCAATGGCTGGCTGACCAAGCTTGATCTTTCTACCCAGAGACCACCAAAGAAAATCCTGATTGGATATTTTTTATCAAAAGATCATTACAATTGTAAAGATGAAATATAAATTAAAATGAAATTGTAACGACATTTTTATAAATCCTTAGGACTTCTCTGAAGGCCTAGAAGGCCCCCAAGGTTCCCCACTGTGTTTAGTTGTGTGTCTCACTGTCCTCTGGGGAATAGATCTATCTGGCATAGTGCTCAGGGATGCAGGAATCTCGGCTCTTGCTGCTGCTCTTTACATTGGCATTTTCATTATACCTGGATTTAAGGTACTTATAGCCTACTGTGCTTTCCCAATACCTATACTGTTGAGATGCCATGACAAAATCCTTCTGAAATCCACATATATAAGGCTCTGGATACACCTAAGCTATTTCACATATTGGTGTTTGTGCGGTCTTTGAATTAAGTCTGAGAGGGACAGAGTTGTACAGTTGGTTATGGCTGTGATGGTAATTGAATAACCGTGTAACTGACGGTTATGGATGAAGACCGTCATGAAAATTAAATAACCATCAAAACCGTTTAAATAGGCCTATGTTCATTTTAGGATTTTATTTTTATGAACTTTATTTTCATGTAGATAAATGTCACCTAATAGCGGGAGTGTTTACTAATGATTATAAGCAATTGTTTTGCAAACTTAGACTGTATATTAAACTTTCTACATCAACAACTCTTTTCAAACTGTCCTTTGATGCTCAAGCAGCTAATACGGTAGATGTGTAGGTGTGTAGAGTGCTATGGCACTTCAGTAAAAAATCTTTGTGTGGACTTTCTTTTACACAATGCATGTTTTCATTGCTTGCTAGTAAATAAATAAATCGGTCTATTAAAAAAGGTTGTGTTTGACTTCATTAATTATTCAACAGCAGTCAACAAGGTTGTTCCTGCTCTGAGGCCTATAATTAGCAAATGTGTCAAATGGACAATGCGCCAATCCTCTCCAACTTGGCATGGTATAATTTGATACGTCATATTTTCTTAATTTATACACTAATCAATGCTGATCCTGTCCTGGCCAATATTCTGCCCTAGACGAGACAAAAACAATTGCCCTCTCCTATCCCCGCAAAGTAGAATATTAGCCTAGGCTATACAGCGTCGGCCCGCAATGCAATTTTATGAATGTCCATGTGGTAGCCTACAGTTTGTAAAACAGGCAATTTACCATTTATCCCTGTCATTTGGTTACATACATTTCTGTTCATGCATGTATTAATTACAGTAAAATTCATTATCTGAGTGGAAACGTTGTTTGCAGAGCTCACAACCTCTTACACTTGTGAGAAACAAGTTTTGGTTTATTTATCTGCACAATGAGCATGTGTCTGGTTTCTCTGTCTTGTTAATGTTGACGTAGCGTGCGCCTGAGCACGCATAGAAGTACCTGGCCTGCATCTCACAAATGTCAAATGTAGGAAAGTGTTTTTTTACACATGATAATAGTTCCTCACAGTATTTAAAATCTTTCCAACACTCTCCCCCTCGGTAATCAGTGTTGCTGATAACTAGGTTATGGACATGATGCGTGTATTGGTTTCTATTTTAATGATTGATTTGTACATTTCATCTTCATACTATAGCATAGCTGGCCCCTTCATACTTGTCAATTCATTATCTTATAGTCTAATTTCAGTAAAACCTATGTTAGGCCTAGGTTTTTTTTTAATACGTTTTAAGGAAAGGAGAAATATTTGCTGTTGTGGCTGACACACTGGTTGCTTTGATTGACGGGTGCTTTTGCGGGGGTGTGCGTGTGGGAGTTCACTGATTCTCTCAATAGGCCTATATGTCCATTCAGAAAGTTTCCTAAATTAGCCTCTGGGCTCCATCTCTTTTAATAAAAATCAAATGCTCCTGTCATGATTTAATATTTTAAAAGGCCTGTTTTCAGTAGCTTAGTCTACATGATTTCTTTCATTACGGCGTCCTCTCTTTGAAGAATATATTCCAATGCCACTGCTATCGAATAACCTCAGCAGCAGGGTTTTTGATGTTATATTTCGGGAAAAGTGGGAGAAAACCCAATCGGCCTTCGTTTGAATGGTTTTGTGTGTCAAAATAGGATCTGTATTAAACAAGGACAAGGCAGGCAAATATCTTTATTTTAACTCCGTTAATGTTGTCAATACGAAAATGTGACAGATCCTCTCCAACCTGGCATTTGTTAATTTATTGATTCATATTTACCATAACATCAAATTCCAAAACTGTCACAGCCCTACAGTTGTTTTCTTGTCAGTGTTCTCTCTGGTCATGCTAGCTCTGTCAGACAGCCAGCTCTGATCTGAGAGAGAACACACCATCATGTCATCCAATCGCTCTCTCCACCAACCTCTCCTCTCCGCCCCATCCAACAGGTAGAGCTCGTTCTCTCTCTCGATTTAAATGCTGACTCGGCATCTTCATTATGATTTAGTGCAGAAAATACATTTGCAAACACAGATGAAACTGTAACAACAATATTGAAATCTCCAGTTGGCTATCCAAACATTTAGTAGAATTCTGAGTAGCACAGGCCTCCTACTCCGTTAAGCCTCTATCTCAAACATTGTTCTCTGTGTCTGAGTCCTAAATCCCGAGATTCAATGTCATTCTGATGTGTTGATCCTCAGTAAGGGTGAGCCTTCAGGACTCAGCAGAGAGGAGAGGCTGCAGAGAGGCTCCTTATCTTTTGTAGCAAGTATAGCTATGATACTGCTATAGTTCTTTAACAACACAGATACCCAATGCGTTGCTGCAAAAAATATTGCCAAACTGTTCAATCACCTGTCCATTGATTGCGCTGCAGGCCAGGTTTCCACTGGCTCTCCAGAAATAGCTACCCAGGCCAGCGGTGGCCCAGCCATGGAGACGGCTCTCATTGATCTGGGGCGGGAGTGGCTTGGAGCTTCTGGTCCATTCCAGTCCCTCAGTGTGGAAGGCTGTTTCTGGGCTGGTCTGTTTTATGACTGAATCATTAATACTGCAGAGGAGGTTTATTGTCTGGTTTTTGTCTCTCTGACTGATTGAGGCACAGTCCTCTCAAACTTACTCTGAGTGGGAGGGTTAGGGTTAGGTGCATTGCTGCGCCACACCGTTTGTATTAGGGCTGGGACTAAACCATTATCGCGATACTAGTTAGTGTCGTGGCAAGGAAACAAAACAGGAAGTGGGTTCAACTTCTTTAGGAAAACAGCCCTAAAGTTGGAAACAAACATTATGTTGTCATCCAGAGTCACGTATTTATTTTCCAAGCTATAGCACCCATAATGTAATATTTTACATACAGCAGGTTTTTAAAGGACCAAAGAGTTTGGTCTGCTTCATGTTCATTTTTGCCATGGAAAAAATGGTGCTATACTAGTGTTGTCACAGCCCTAGTTTGTATGCTATGTGTGGTCTAGGGGTTAAGGAGTAATGTGAAGGAACCAGATCAGCCTCATGAAACAAATCCAGTTAATTCCTGGTTTTGAATAAAGCCTGTTCATCCGTCATTTGTTTGTCGCTGTGTCATGGTTGGCTGTGGACTTTATACACAGAGGGCTCATTATCAGGCTCCTATAATCTTATTGGTTTGTATTTGTGTTAGCATTCCACCTAATGCAGCATCTATCTAGGCTTATCTCTCTGAGTCCCATTTAATGAGGCAACTTGCTAATTAAGTGGAAGCATTACTCACAGAGACTGTTTTTACTGGTTTGGGAGTGCATGAGGAGGCCATATCACACACATGCACACCTCTGCACCCATTAACCCCCAGCCTGTTAGTTGGCACATACAACATAATAAGAAAGACTATAACAGACCCAGTCCTACCCTTAAATCATATTCAAACAAATATTCTCTCGGAGTTGGGATTTTCCTGGGCTGATAAGATCCCATTCTTTTCATGCCCCTTCTCTCCTCAAAAAGCTCATTTATTTCTGCTGATGAGACAATGTTCGGGGAAACAGTAATGGGAGTTCACAGAGACGTTTTAGAGAAACTGCTATCTTAGGCAACATTAACTCCTATTAATTACCTCAGTGATTAGTATTCAGAGGCTGGTCGCCTGCAGGGGGGAGGGGAGGATCAATTCTCTCAACCGGATGGTCCACTGGAAGAGAGGACCTTGATAATCCCTCTTTCTCTTTTTCCTTCTCTCCTTCTCTCTTTCTCCTGTATAATAACTACCATAATGCGACATGTTGCTTTCCATTCACTGGCCACTTCATCACTGTTTGACCTGGTCCAGTGGGGTTGTCACTCTCACTAACCTTGGCTCGGGAGGAATGTCAGTCTAAACTGAAGCATAGAAATCTCTAGGCTATTTTTAGACTCTTTTAGAATAATGATTCCAGTGATGGTACTGTGTTGTCAATTGCTAGGCTAGCATCAGACACTTATGTTTCAAACCACTGGATGTTTTTAAAGATTAGCCTAGCTCTCTGGTTTCCCAGGGGCCGGTGCTGTAGGGAGGTTTTGCATGAATGGCGCTGCAGATGGAGTATTGATTTTGACGCTGGCTGTATACTTTTTATTAAACACTCCTTCCATCTGCTAACTGTTTGCCACGAACACAAGAATTTCAATCCCATAGCTACAGTAGTAGCTAGCGTTAATGTTGAGTAAATTCACCTTGGACAGTAATGGAGTTATTGGTAGTAGTAGCACCCTTTTAGTCTGACTGTTGTTTTCCTATTCTGCTGCGCTGAGGTACATTTCTACTGTCTTACCAGCGTTATAAAGCACAACATCTTAAATCATGGCCCCACGAGGCAAGAGGCTCTCTCCCTCTACCACGAACAGCCACTTCTCCCTGGTGAGGGATAATGTCAAGTAGCACACAGGGTAATTGCAAATGGAAAAAGGAATCAGGGGTTTCAGTTTTTTTTAAAGGTTGAAGGGTCTCTTGTCATGGTAAACAATCAGTGGCGTGTGTGTGTAGCCTAGATTATATTTATTTCTACATCTATGAAAGGGTGTGTGCGCGCTCAGGAGTCACAGTGCTCCCCTGTGGGAGTGGTCTCAGCAGCCTTCAACCCAGCCAGGCCATCAGATAGGCAGCAGCAGCACAGTGACTCAGGTAATAATATAGCCCTGACTAGCACAGAACAGGGAACTGAGAAAAGACAGGAGAGAATGAAAAGCCCTCTGAATAGGTTTTGGTTATGAAACCACTCGACACTTGTCACTACAGGTTTTCTTATACCCTCCATCTCTCGGATCACCGTTGGTTTATTCATCCCAGGAATCAATTATAGAAGCAGACAATGAGCTGGAGCATTGAAACATGTTCTACAAAGGAATCTTACTTCTTGGTGTTATTCACTTTATCAGCCCCTTTCAGGTAGTCTTTCAGTCAGGACCTTGTTCTGTCGCCGTGAGCCACTAAGACTCTTTCTGGAGCGCTTTCTGTGTGACTGTGTGGAGGATAAACCTCTTACTAGGCTGGAACAGAAGCCTTTCAGGGTGCCAGGTCAACCCACGGCAGAAGAGGTTTAAGCCCAGGACAGAGGATGAGGAGAGGATGGAGGACAAAGAAGATTAGAGAGAGAGACGGGTAGGTCTCTCTGATGGCCGCCCTTTAGCTTGAGCTGCATCTCCCAGGACAGCTGCATCTCCCCTGTAACTATTCCCCAGGTCGTTGCTGTAAATGAGATTATGTTCTCAGTCAACTTACCTGGTAAAATAAGGGGTAAATAAATACAAAAGATGGAGAAATCCTCTCCTTTCATTCTCTTTAACCTTCCCTAGAGAGAAACTCTTTGACTTGACGTTTTATCTTACTCTCTGAGCGTGTGTGATAGGGAAAGTGTGTGGGAGAGGGAGAGTGTGTGCGCGAGAGGGAGCGACAATGCATACCAAGGTGCAAGTGTCTTTGTGCTGAAGAAACCTCCTTATCAGTGACAGGCTCATTGATTACTGTGGCGACTGCCTTTCGATTGGTCCCTTGTGATGAATGGGCCCGGGCCTAAGATATCCAGCCAGCACTCATCATTCTTCTTCTGGCAGAGCACAATATGTCTGTGTTCTGTTGCCATGAGAAAATGCAGAATCTTCCCAGGAAACATTCCTTCCTGTCCCCTTATGTCCTCCACTCATAACATTTGGGCCAGATGACAGGCGGAACAGATATGAAGTCGTCCTCCATGACACACAGGCGCACATGCATACTACGCAGACACGCGCACGCAAGAGCAACCTCCCTAGTCCCCACAAGCGGGTCGGGGTCGGGCAGTGAGGCTGTTGGGTTTTCCACCTTGTGATGGCACAGGGAGTGATTCATCTTCCAGGCTATCTGTTGGCCTTGGTGGCCATTATCATCCAGCTGTAATTGCCTAGTCTTCCACATGGCTGCTCCACTCGGCTCTGCTGTCTGTGCCCGCCTGGAAGAGGATGGTACAGTAGGAGAAAGTACCATATTTACTCCACTGCCGAAGTTTCTGTGCCTGTCTCTCTGCTCTACTATGTTGTTATGGATGTAGCTAACATATTATCACAGAGTTAAACCCAGAGTCCCAACATCGCAATACTTCCGGGAACGCTTCACGAAGCAGACTCGACAGACCAGACTGGTGTTTGGGAAGTCAATGGGAAAAGTGAATAATTCTTCCTTTAGTTGTTAATTTTCTCAATCTAAATGCGCAACGTAGATTCGAGCCAATGTCTGAAGTAGCTGAATATGTTATTACTCCATCCTCATGAATGTGACAAAACGACACATTTTCATTTTCGTCAAAAACAAGTTTATATCGAACGTGCGCCTTTGATTTGACGGTCATGCCCGATGACGTGTTTCTGCGCATGAGCTTAGCTAGCCAACGTTGCCACGACATCGTCTTCAAGCGTGATTGGGGATTTCTATTGGAGAAGCAGTTTCTAGATATCTTCATACTGTACTGTCTGATGTTATCGTACTTTTTAAACAATCTTATGCTGTGGTGACCAGCTTATCATATGTACATCTAGAATTCTAGATATTTCATGTAATACTCCTAGTTCTGTTATAGTCAGAACTAAAGTGTTGACTCACAGTAACAAACAAAAAAATAAATGTGTCTCGTGTTTGCTTACAGCCATTTTGTAATATCACCGCTCAGCCTTTGGTGACCAAGTCAGAAGTAGGTCTATCTGTTCTTCCCCACTCAAACCACTCACATTAAGGCTTCAATATGTATGCAGAGCTTGTGACGGAATCGATTTTCCAGAACATTCATAGAATCAATGTTGTGTATGCTGCTCCTCAGTATGTCTATGGAAAACACAGACGGGAATACTATTCACAATCTTGTTCCTGCTTCAGACATATAGGGCTAGCGTAGTAAAACTCATGTAGAGAAATACATGCAAATACTTCAAATGGAAATGTTTAGGCTAGCTAAATCTAATTAAATTTTTTATAATATTGACACGGCTGACAGAGCGAGAATAATCCCTTACTTGAAACAAGACACTTAGTCGCTATCTCACCAACTCTCTGAAGACTAGAGCCACTAAACGTTTAGGCGACGAGGCTAGATTGCTTTAGAGGCAGAAGGACCATGTAATGTTTTGTCCTTTAGCGTCGCCTGAGTGGCCAGACACACTCTGCTTTGTATTGAACCCATCCTACAGCAACACTCCTCTAGTCAACCCCTCCTCTTTCTCTTCCCCGCTACACTTCCCTGATTAATCAGAGTCCGACACACTGGTGGGAATGAGAACAAATTGAACCAGTCAGCTGAGAAGCTATATAGAAAATGTAAAAGGTGGATGGGAAGATTTAGAGAAGTCCGAGTGAATGGCATTGAAATGGTTTCTCGTTTGTCCCTTTCCTGTGCCTTTAGAGATCCATCTAAAAGCTGAGATATTGTAGAGATGGGCATCGGTAGAGTAGAGGGAGACCCACCCCAGTTGTATGGTAGTCATTATGTCACAATACCCCTCAGCTAACCTCAGTCAGTCATGCTTGAAATGCTGTCTCCTCACTACCTGCCCCTCATCCTTCAGCTGTGCACGCACACACACACACACACACACACACACACACACACACACACACACACACACACACACACACACAGAGTCACACACACACACCGTAGTGTGAGGTGGACTGAAGAGACTCATGGTTCTGTCAGCAGCAGCAGCAGCATCATCAGTGGAGCTGTCTGTTTCAGTAAGGTCACTTAGTCTCTGTAGTGCTGTTATTGGACACATGCTCTCCCAGGCTGTGGAAGGAGAAGCACTGACTGCTGTGCTGCTGTCAGAGGGGACATCCACAGCACAGAGCCACTCTGCTCTGTGGTGGGAGATTTGCATGCAGCCCGGCAGAGGTGGATGGTAGCAGTGTCCTGAGCTTTTGCCCTGTCCTCTCTGCCCCCCTGTAGTCAGCATTGTTGTAGAATACACGCGCACGAGTGTACACACACACACACAGTCAATTGCACAAACTTCATAGACTATGGTTGCTTTTTGTTGTAAAGTTTCCCTAACGAACTGCACATTAATTAGTCAACGTTGTGATAGTTTTGCCAGAAACTCTCAACGCGCCCAAACCTCCTCCTTGTTTTGTGTGTAGCAACAGTGATTGTGATGTCATCATATGGAGTGTGTTGGAGCTAGTATCAGCCAGACTGTTAGTAATGGTTTCTGAAGCCGTTAGGGCTGTCCCCGACAAAAAATAAAAAGTTTGTCAACCGGGAGTCGTCTGTTCTTTTGACCAATCGATTGTTCAACATTTTAAAACAAATATAGACACACCTTATTTGTTAATAAAATCAACTATATGTAGGCTACTGAGCTTGTCTGATGCTTTAAGCACACTGTGATTCAATCATTAAGACACACAAATGACTCGAGAGAGCCAGAGATCAAGTTAGCCTAACCAGAAGGAAAAAATCTGTTTAATTTCATTTATAATAAAGTTTTCGTATCTCAAAATCATTATCATGTGGTTAATCAAAATTCTAAAAGTAACTTCTATTGCCATTGCCAACTATGTAAAAATAGCTTACCAACAAATAAAACAATTGCAGCCTGCAGGTAGAAAATATCCTGATAAAAATAAATATCCAATAAATCACATTGGCTACACATGGCCTGCCTGCAAGGAACTTGAAACATTGTATCAACTTGGTCCGGCCTGAAGCTCATGCTAGCAAACTTGCAACATTATATAAAATAATCTGGGCCCTCAGAGTTTCCTGCGCCAGTGAGCTTCAGATAGACAGAGCTGTAGGCTATTTGTGCAAGGGATAAGAATTTATCAGGTTGGCCTATTTTATGACGTTTCTACTAGATCAGAACATTACCTTTTTTCTCCCTTTCACACCAAGTGGTTATTGAAAGAGAGCTGGAAATATTTTTCAAATAGGCTATGTTGAGGAACTATTGTCATTCTCAATGGATGTAAAAACAATCTTTGTTTACTTGCTGTTTGAGGTGAAGAAAACATTTATTTGAGAAGCTCCACAGTGGTGGTGAGTTAAGACAATCAGAAATACTATCAGATCCCCAAATGGACACATTTATAGGCCTACATTTGCACGCAGGCCAGGCAGCCTACTTCTATGCATAATCAGGTGCGCATCCTTACTCAACATTTACCAGAGCGCTACAAATAAAATACAATGAGTAAATTGACAACTCGTAAATGGAATGAAATAAACCAAAACTTGTTCCTCACAAGTGTAGCCTAGGTTGTGCGGTCCGCAAACTCCGACAATGAGTACGGTAAAAGACTGTAATAATAATAATATATTGAATGCATTAACAGAAATGACCTTAATCAAACACTGTAGATTAGAAATGATGGGAATTAACAGTAAATGTACTACTGGTGATACTGGTGAGCCATCCCACAGACTACGCAATGAATTAGTCCACTGAGACATGCGTGAATCAGACCGGTGTCTCGTGCCATAAATGTGCGACTGCTCGACTAAAGAAAATCTTGGTCGACCAACAGCCCATCGACCAAACAATCGACCAGTCGACTAAATGAGGTCAGCCCTAGAAGCCGTGCTAATTTCTGCCTCGCCATCTGCTGTTTATATATCCTCTCCTCCCTGTCAATAATGTAATATATGTTAGAATGATCTACTCTGAGTCAGAGTACAGGCAGTCAGGCACACCACAGCAGAGACACAGGAAACCAACCACTGCTCTGGCAAAGATGGATGGGAGCACCGCGTGCCTCAGATGAGATTTACTTCTGTTTGATATTGACTGAGGCAACCGTAACCCGAATATACATACACACACACACAGCCTACTCTCCCACAGGACTTTTGAGATAGAAACACAATGTAATTTATGGCATCCATTAACTGCCCTCGGGGGTCCGGCCATTCCAATCAGTCTATCTCTATGTCCCCGTCAGCTGCCAATCAAATGTTAGGGAGGGTTACTGAGTGCAGGGGCATCATCACTAAGAACACAGGGTGAGGAAGGATGGTATTCTACTCTCACCTTGCTTTATCTCAGGGGAGGAGTTTTTTGTTTTTGTTTGATCTTGCTGCCCATATATCTCTGAGTTAATACATTATGTCCATAGAGACTGAAAAGCTTGCCTAGACCTGTCCCCTCTCTTTGTATGGGAGTCTATCCCAGCCATAGTCATCTAACTCCAGCCAGCCCCCAGAGACTCCCCCCACCCCCCGGATGTATTCTGTGTGTTTTGATCTTAACACCAGGCAGCCTCCCTCCCGGTCTCCACATCCCCTGCTGTTGGAATGGAAACAAAGGACTCCTCCAGTAAAGCAACTGTCTTTCTCTGTGTGTATTCTTTTTGTGTTCCAGAATGCTTTCTCTCGCTCCCTCCCTCCATTTCGTGGCCACCTCAGGCATGTTCTGTCAAATCCACGCATGGTGTCGCAGGACCCTTAATCATCCCTCTTTCACCATGTTATTCTTTCTTCCTCCTCGTTCCCTGTCTCCCCCTCAGTCTCCTCAGGTCCTGGCAGAGAAAGAACACACGTAGGGGATGGGGGGATGGAGAGGAAATCAAGGGGGATCGGAAGGAGGGAGAGGGGGATGGAATTTGTTGTGACTGTAGCGGCGGGGGCAGGGCTGTGAGAGGAGTGGGCTGGAGGGAGGAGGGAGGATGAGGGTGGGATCCCTTCTGTTTATGATATCTATTTCCCTTCTGTTATCACGGCAACCCCTCCTGTGCTAACAGAAAAACAGGAGGAGAGGGAGGTGGCGGCGTTGTTGGTTAGCTGTGTGCGAGAGAGAAAGGCGTTTAATTTGAAGATTGAAACAAGCCGTCTCCTAGACGATGATGCTGTGTGCACAGGCTCCGAAACATCACGGCAACATCAGTCAAAGGGGTGTGCGCTGAGCTATGCTACCCAAACAGAGAGAGAGAGGGAGGGAGAGATAGATGAGTGAGGGAGGGGAGATTACGAGAGAGGAAACAGAGGGAGAGCGAGAGAGAGCCGTAAGGAGAGAGAAATAGGCAGGCATTGAGGCAGGCTCTCTGTCTGATGTGTGGGTGCTCTGCTGCACTGTGTGTGTTTGTGTGGTGTGTGTGATTGAGTGAGTGAGTGTGTGTGTGTGTTTTTCTCCCACACAGTGTCTGTGTGTGTTTCTCCCTGTCTCTCTGTGCTGTAGCTGCCTCTCTCTCGGCTGTGACTCTGGCTCTGTGCTGCTGCTGTGCGTCTCTCTCCTTGCCCGTCTCTGACACTATGATTTTCTGCAACCATTTAGGTGAATACAAGAAGGACGAACTCCTGGAGGCGGCTAGGTGAGTACAAGCTCCCCTCAAATCCTCCCTCCATCCCTCTCATCCTTTTATTCTCTCTCTCTCCTTTCTTTCTTCTACCCTCTTCCCCTCCAGCATTAGCAGACAGGTGTTGTGAAAGGGCTGTGCATGTGGTTTGGGTGTGCTGGTGCACGGCGAGGGTTGTTATTGTGAAGGGATACGCACGTGGACTGTGTGGCCTTTTCTTGTTTGGGCAAAAGTCCGTCCTCTGTCCTCTCTCTCCTCCGTCCTTTCACTTCCGTGCCCGGAAACCGTTAAGTGGTCGAGAATAGAACTTGATAGCCTCCTTTTGGCGAGGAAGCACAAGTGTTTCCTACCGCGGAAGAGTTTTGATGTCTGCCACACCACCTTTGAATCAGCTGTTGTATTGTCGGAGGAGAATAGCATGCACACATTTAAAACAAAATGCTACGTATCCTTTTACCTATAAAATGTCTTGCACAACTAACTTAAATTATTTGTATCGCTTTACACATTTATTTTGGGATCCACCCCTGTAAACGTCATTTGCCTGATGACGCACAAATGGAGAAAGAGCTTCTCATTTAATTCAAGAGCATTTTCGTGCAAGTTCCCTCTCCTCAATTACCTTTGACCTTTTTCAAAAGAAGAGAGAGGACGGAGGAGAGAGGACGCAGGAGTTGCGCTAATCCAATTGAGAAAAGCCCCTGTCTATGTGGAGGGTTAGTTGTTGTCACTTCTGCTTGGTGTGGGTGGCAGGACAGTGATGTCTCATTCAGTCGACACCGAACATACTATGTTCAGACACACTGACCGGAGTCCGGACTGAGTTCCTTGGTAAACTGCTAGCGCACCGACCAGAGACCCAGAGTGGAACCAGAGGGGATTATATAAGGTCGTTCCATTTGATTTGAATCACTTTCCAACTGCAAAACCTTCCACACATGTTTGCCCATGGTAAAGTGGTCAGAAAGTGACTTTCTGGACCTGAATCCAAAAACATTCAAGCGATAGAGGCCCTCAAAGTTGAGCCATTTTGCATACACTACCATGAGGCATCCATGTCTTCGTCACTGGAAAAAGAGAAATGGTCTAGGTTGATATAATTTCAAAGCTTACAAACAGGGTTGTCAAACTATTTTATTTCTTGAAAAAATGTTTTTTTAAATAAAATGTAGTGTTTTTGTTTTTTCTTTAATGTAAATTATCTAATAAAATAAAAATAATGTTCATATGTTGTAGCTTAGAACGTACTTTACATCATCAGAGGTGCTAGTGTTGAGGCCTCCAGTGTTGAGACGACACAGAATGCTCTTGAATACAGGGTGGGTGTCATGTTTTGGCTGATAAATGTACTAACATTTGGATACTTTTTTTAATTTCAACTTTCAAATGGTACCACAAAGATGGTTGCAGGTCCACACATCAAATAATTAAGTGGGAATATCCATTGTTTTAAATTAAACTGTCAATCCTCCATAGGAAATCACTTAACCCTAAAACTACTATGGCTAACCCTGTGAAACAAAACAGTTTCTCTGCACCTATCTGCCAATGGCGGCCTTCCGCAACTGCGGTGGAAGGTGTCCGAGCTACAGAGGTATTTGTCAGACCATGGGACATCCCGAAAATCGGTCTTCTCACGAAAAAGTTTTTCTGTTGTATTTTTTACTTTGTTTTGTTTTACCCCATATGTAACTCTGTGTTGTTGTTTTTATCGCACTGCTTTGCTTTATCTTGGCCAGGTCGCAGTTGTAAATGAGAACTTGTTCTCAACTGGTTTACCTGGTTAAATAAAGGTGAAATAAATAAATAAATAATAATAATAAAAAAATCAAAAATGTCTGTAGCAGCGTCCGAACAGTTTGGGCTACACACTAATATGACCCCTCTATGGAAAAGTGAGACTCACATACATGTCAATTGTTTTGCTCTAGGATGTCCACAAGCCTCACAAGACTAGTCTGAAGGTAGCCCGGTTCAAGTATATGTGGAAGTAGTTTAGTGCCATTTTTATGTATTTCTTTATATGGGAGATTTTATTTCCCCTGATCTTTCTTAAATCTCTCAGATATAGGACAGACATTTTCAAACTTCTTTTGACTTATTTTTTGACAGTTTTTCCATGTATGAGTCTGTTATTCAATGCGTTTCTGTGGGTCAATAGCAGTAAGGCCAAATTCAATGTTTAATCAAATTGTTTTTATATATTTTTTGATACCTAAAGGGGTCCTTGGTACGACCATCTTAAAACAGTTATATATGTTAGCCTTAGACTTTTAAGGATTAACCTGTCTCCTCCCTTTCATCTACACGGATTGAAGTGGATTTATGTGACATCAATAAGGGATCATTGCTTTCACCTGGTCATGGAAAGACCTGGTCCTAATGTTTTGTACACTGTGTATTTTTTTTAAATATAGATAGACCAATTGTGCATGTTCTCCCACTTAAAAAGATGAGAGAGGCCTGTAATTTTCATCATAGGTACACGTCAACTATGACAGACAAAATGAGGGAAAAAAATCCAGAAAATCACTTTGTAGGATTTTTAATTAATTTATTTGCAAATTATGGTGGAAAATAAGTATTTGGTCAATAACAAAAGTTTCTCAATACTTTGTTATATACCCTTTGTTGGCAATGACACAGGTCAAACGTTTTCTGTAAGTCTTCACAAGGTTTTCACACACTGTTGCTGGTATTTTGGCCCATTCCTCCATGCAGATCTCCTCTAGAGCAGTGATGTTTTGGGGCTGTCGCTGGGCAACACAGACTTTCAACTCCCTCCAAAGATTTTCTATGGGGGTTGAGATCTGGAGACTGGCTAGGCCACTCCAGGACCTTGAAATGCTTCTTTACGAAGCCACTCCTTCGTTGCCCGGGCGGTGTGTTTGGGATCATTGTCATGCTGAAAGACCCAGCCACGTTTCATCTTCAATGCCCTTGCTGATGGAAGGAGGTTTTCACTCAAAATCTCACGATACATGGCCCCATTCATTCTTTCCTTTACACGGATCAGTCGTCCTGGTCCCTTTGCAGAAAAACAGCCCCAAAGCATGATGTTTCCACCCCCATGCTTCACAGTAGGTATGGTGTTCTTTGGATGCAACTCAGCATTCTTTGTCCTCCAAACACGACGAGTTGAGTTTTTACCAAAAAGTTATATTTTGGTTTCATCTGACCATATGACATTCTCCCAATCCTCTTTTGGATCATCCAAATGCACTCTAGCAAACTTCAGACGGGCCTGGACATGTACTGGCTTAAGAAGGGGGACACGTCTCGCACTGCAGGATTTGAGTCCCTGGCGGCGTAGTGTGTTACTGATGGTAGGCTTTGTTACTTTGGTCCCAGCTCTCTGCAGGTCATTCACTAGGCCCCCCCGTGTGGTTCTGGGATTTTTGCTCACCGTTCTTGTGATCATTTTGACCCCACGGGGTGAGATGTTGCGTGGAGCCCCAGATCGAGGGAGATGATCAGTGGTCTTGTATGTCTTCCATTTCCTAATAATTGCTCCCACAGTTGATTTCTTCAAACCAAGCTGCTTACCTATTGCAGATTCAGTCTTCCCAGCCTGGTGCAGGTCTACAATTTTGTTTCTGGTGTCCTTTGACAGCTCTTTGGTCTTGGCCATAGTGGAGTTTGGAGTGTGACTGTTTGAGGTTGTGAACAGGTGCTTTTATACTGATAACAAGTTCAAACAGGTGGCATTAATACAGGTAACGAGTGGAGGACAGAGGAGCCTCTTAAAGAAGAAGTTACAGGTCTGTGAGAGCCAGAAATCTTGCTTGTTTGTAGGTGACCAAATACTTATTTTCCACCATAATTTGCAAATAAATTCATAAAAAATCCTACAATGTGATTTTCTGGATTTTTTTTCCTCGATTTGTCTGTCATAGTTGACGTGTACCTATGATGAAAATTACAGGCCTCTCTCATCTTTTTAAGTGGGAGAACTTGCACAATTGGTGGCTGACTAAATACTTTTTCTCCCCACTGTAACAGAATAGACATTCCCATTCAAGTTCACATTCGATGGTAGGTGAACCGGCGGCCATCTTTCTGGTAGTATTGGAAGTTAAAATTTCAATTCAATTTCAATTGCAATGGTGTACCAGCTAAATTGCAGTGGTCTGAAGAGATAGGTCCATTCTATGAATTATGATTGAAATGACCCACCCTGTATTCAAGAATATGCTGTCTCAACCGATGAGGGGTACAACACAAATTCCTCACAATGATGTAATATAGGGTCTAAGCTACAACGGTGCATTCGGAAAGTATTCAGACACCTTGAGTTTTTCCACATTTTGTTACGTTACAGCCTTATTCTAAAATTGATTAAATTAATTGTTTTCCTCAATCTACATTACATTACATTTTAGTCATTTTGCAGACGCTTTTATCCAGAGCGACTTACAGTTAATGAGTGCATACTTTTTCAACCCCTTTGTTAATCGCAAGTAGTAATGTGCTTAACAAGTCACATAAGTTACATGGACTCACGCGGTGTGCAATAATAGTGACAGGTGTGGCATATCAAGAAGCTGATTAAACAGCATGATCATTACACAGGTGCACGTTGTGCTGTGGACAATAAAAGGCCACTCTAAAATGTGCAGTTTTGTCACACAACACAATGCCACAGATGTCTCAAGTTGAGGGAGCGTGCAATTGGCATGCTGACTGCAGGAATGTCCACCAGAGCTGTTGCCAGAGATTTGAATGTTAATTTCTCTACCATAAGCTGCCTCCAACATCGTTTTAGAGAATTTGGCAGTACGTCCAACCGGCCTCACAACCGCAGACCACTTCTAACCACACCAGCCCAGGACCTCCACATCCAGCTTCTTCACCCGCGGGGTCGTCTGAGACCAGCCATCCGGACAGCTGATGAAACTGAGGAGTATTTTTGTCTGTAATGAAGCCCTTTTTTGGGGAAAAACTCATTCTGTTTGGAAAACCTAGTTCAGTTTGCTTTCCAACACACTGGGAGACAAATTCACCCTTAAGCAGGACAATAACATAAAACACAAGGCCAAATATACACTGCAGTTGCTTACCAAGACAACATCGAATATTCCTGAGTGGCCTAGTTACTGTTTTGACTTAAATCGGCTTGAGATTCTATGGCAAGACTTGAAAATGGCTGTCTAGCAATAATCAACAACCAACTTGACAGAACTTGAAGAATTTTAAGAAGAGTAATGTGCAAATATTGTACAATCTACACACAATACCCCATAATGACAAAGCAAAAACCAAATACCTTATTTACATAAGTATTCAGACCCTTCGCTATGAGACTAAAAATTTAGCTCAGGTGCATCCTGTTTCCATTGATCATCCTTGATGTTTCTACAACTTGATTGGAGTCCACCTATGGTAAATTCAATTGATTGGACATGATTTGGAAAGGCACACACCTGTCTATGTAAGGTCCCACAGTTGACAGTGCATATCAGAGCAAAAAGCAAGCCAGGAGGTCGAATGAATTGTCCATAGAGCTCAGAGACAGGATTGTGTCGAGGCACAGATCTGGGGAATGGTACCAAAAAATGTCTGCAGCATTGAAGGTCCCCAAGAACACAGTGGCCTCCATCATTCTTAAATGGAAGACGTTTGGAACCACCAAGACTCTTCCTAGAGCTGGCCGCTCTGCCAAACTGAGCAATCGGGAGAGAAGGGCCTTGGTCAGGGAGTTGACCAAGAACCCGATGGTCACTGACAGAGCTCTAGAGTTAATCTGTGGACATGGGAGAACCTTCCAGAAGGACAACCATCTCTGCAGCACTCCACCAATCAGGCCTTTATGATAGAGTGGCCAGACGGAAGCAACTCCTCAGTAAAAGGCACATGACAGCCCGTTTGGAGTTTGCCAAAAGGCATCTAAAGACTCTCAGACCATGAGAATCAAGATTCTCTGGTCTGATGAAACCAAGATTGAACTATTTTTGCCTGAATGCCAAGCGTCACGTCTGGAGGAAACTTGGCACCATCCCTACGGTGAAGCATGGTGGTGGCAGCATCATGCTGTGGGGATGTTTTTCAGCGGCAGGGACTGGGAGACTAGTCAGGATCGAGGGAAAGATTTAACAGAGCAAAGTACAGAGTGATCCTTGATGAAAACCTGCTACAGAGCCCTCAGGACCTCAGACTGGGGCGAAGGTTTACCTTCCAACAAGACAACGACCCTAAGCACACAGCCAAGACAACGCAGGAGTGCCGTCGGGACAAGTCTCTGAATGTCCTTGAGTTGCCCAGCCAGAGCCCAGACTTGAACCCGATCGAACATCTCTGAAGAGACCTAAAAATAGCTGTTCAGCGACACTCCCCATCCAACCTGACAGAGCTTGAGAGGATCTGCAGAGAAGAATAGGAGAAACTCCCCAAATACAGGTGTGCCAAGCTTGTAGCGTCATACCCAAGAAGACTCGAGGCTGTAATCGCTGCCAAAGGTGCTTCAACAAAGTACTGAGTAAAGGGTCTGAATACTTATGTAAATGTGTTATTTCTGTTTTTTGTTTTTAATAAAGTTGCAAGAAATTTCTAAAAACCTGTTTTTGCTTTGTCGTTATGGGGCATTGTGTGTAGATTGATGAGGGGGAAAAAACAATGTAATCAATTTTAGAATATCTGTAACATAACAAAATGTCAAGGGGTCTGAATACTTTCCGAATGCACTGTATGTAAAAATGAGGAAAATCGGAGTTCGGGCGTTTTTAGGTATTTGGTTAAAAAATGACAGTTTAAAAAATATAATTTGACAACCCGTTTTGTACGTTTTCAAATTATATGAAACTCAACTCTTTATCTTTTTCAGTGATGAAGACATGTTTCATGGTGGGGTATGCAAAATAGGTCAACTTTGAGCACCTCTATCTCCTGGAAGTTTTGTTATTCAGGTCCAAAAAGTCCCTTTTTCTGACCACTTCTACCATGGGCAAACGTATGGAAGTTTCGTTCAAATTAAAAGGGGTGCAGTCAGAAAGTGATTGAAATCATATGGAACGACCCTATAGGGCCGGGTTCCCCAACTGGCTGCCCGCGGGCCGAATTTGACCGGTGGGTGGTTTTATTTGTTCCCCCAAATTTATGAGCAAAAAAACAAACTTTTTGGGGGGGGGGTCTTTTCATTGTTGGACATAAAAGTCTGTAAAAACACCAGGAAATCAGCTCCAAGTGATTTTAATTTAAGAAATCTGTTCCCAAGTATTCCCACGCATAATAGAGAGAGACACATGATCATATAAAAATGTAAGCAAGGTTTGAAATTGTTGTGTTTTAGTCAAACATTATATCTGTTTGTGCTTCTTGCGGTCAATTTGCCATCTACAAATTATTTGTTATTATGTTCCGGCCCCCCGACCATCCGCTCAACAACAAAAAATCAACCTGCGGCTGAATCCAGTTGATGATGCCTGCTATAGGGTTAACAACAGAGGGCTAGATAGACCTTCTGGCCCTGAGGCAGCTGTGATTCAGAGTAGGGGTTTATCTTCTCTCGTGGTGGATGGATAGTTCTGATTGGCCAGCGGGTTCACATGGCCATCCCTGGAGAGGTGCACCCTGGGAAGGAGTGAAGCCCCCAGAGAGAGGAAGAGGAGCAGGACTGAATCTTCCTCCTGTCATCTGAACAGTTGAGATATTCCCTGGTTTCCTGCTCTGTGCTCCCGCCCTCTGTCCGCCCAGCTCTGGACGCTCCTTCTGCCTGAACACCAACTCCCTATGCCCACTGGGAACTCCTGTCATGTCCGCTACAAGTATGAGGGGATTTATCTCTCATGTTCCTACAAATGAAGGACATATAGGTTGCCCCACAATGGCTATTGGGATCGCCCCACACAGACAGTTTCCTCCCCACAATGGCCACCCCAGCATAGCAAAGGCTGTTAGTTGTGCTTTGAACCACCAAGCATGTCTTGCAGTGCAAGGCATGTCTGTCACATTCAGCTCATTATACTGAAGTGGCTGCCTCTGTTGACCCTTGGGCACCAAACCCTACTAGAATACATGAAATCAGTCTTTGATGACTGAATCAGAATACGCTCTGTGGGAATGAAGGCAGGCAGAGATGAGAACTATAAAGACTCAGTCTTCATTATCTGGGAGCGCAGTTGGTCGGTTGAAACCATGATCAGAGGGTTTGCCATGGAGGATAATGTAATGTACCACTCACTCTGTCCATAACAAACATATGTACTGTATGGAGCTCCATTCATCCAGGGTTTTGCTTTCAGCACTTCTAATAAAGATGAGGCCTGGTATTGGTTATTCTGCGGTAAGGAATAAGGCTCTTCTGAGATGTCTGTATCATGGAGGGGAGGAGCCTCATAAAGCTGATTGACTAATGACAGGAGGTTTACTCTGTATGGGCTCCATCTTAGCACCCTGGTAATTAGGAAGATGAAACTGACACAAACACTGGCTTTAATCCTGTGGCCTCCACTCTCTGCTAAACCTTGGGATGTTGTTGTGCATCTAAATTAAGAATCTCTTGTTTTCACTCAAGCCCAGTTAGCGTTCTCTGCCGGCGGAAGGAGGAGGAGGGGAGAGAAGAGAAGAGCGGAACAGAAGAAAGCAAAGCCACCGACCTATGAATGCATCGTCGCTGAAGGGACATTGGCAAAGCTTGATACAGGGGAACGAGATAGGAGAAAGAGGGGGGAAGAGAAGAAAGATCCCTTTCTTCCTTTCTCTGACGGCCTTAAGCGTTGTCGTCATCTGGGTAATGCAGTGACTGGCCGGCTCCGCTGCCATGGTAGTGCATCCTGGCTGGGACTCCCGTCACCGTGTCTGGGCACGGGGCACCAACCACAGGAGGCAGAGGACATCCCTAATAAATAAACTCTCAGAGCGTGCCAACATTAAGACTGACTGGCACGACCGCCCTGATCCAGAACAGAGCAGGCAGCAGGGCTTCTGGTAACAGCCAAAGGGTGAAGAGACACAAGGATAGAGGAGGATGAGGAGGATTACCCTGACACAGCACAGTAGTAGGGTCTTACTGGAGTTTTCTATTTTGTCCATCCATATTCAGGCCTGTCTTTTACCCTCCTGGCTCTTACTGTGGATCCATGGAAGTGCCATACAGTCACACTGAGAACTGAGAGTGGAGCGGAGAGGATGGCCCTTGGCTTCAGTGACCCTGGAAGGAGATGCTGAGGCTCCATATGTCTCCTGACCACACTGGACCATCACCCTGGACCAGATTTCAGGACCAGACTTCAGGACCGGCTGTTAGTGTGTGTAATGTCCTGCTGTGTTTTGGGATGGTATAGCAGAAGAACCCAGGAAAAACCTCCACAGCAGGTAGAGTGGAGATGCTGACTCTGATATCTGGAAGCCTTCTCTCTGAATCTCTCTACAGCCATGCATAGCCTTTGGCAAAGATGACATCTCTGTTGGGATAAGGAAAGAATTTACACTGCATCAGTGTTTTTCACTCTTGTTGTTTTCTGTTATCTAACTATCTTGACCAGTGTGTTCAGAGATCTAAAGACTGGCCTGGTTTTGACTGCAGACATAAATAATGCTCTTTAGTTTAGGTCTCTGTTCTGTCCATTTTGGACAACTCCCTGGGCAAGCTTTCCACTCTCCTAGCCTTTTTGTTATTCTCCTTTTTTAGGTAATGATACTCCTCCATTCCCCCCTTCTATTACTATCTCTCGTTCTCGCTCACTCTTTGGGGTATATCTAATGAAGGTATATTTTAGATTTTTCTATCTCTATTTTCTGTTGTTTTCTTCCGCTGCAGGAGTGGAAATGAAGAGAAGCTCATGGCCCTGCTCACTCCGTTAAACGTCAACTGCCATGCAAGCGATGGCCGCAAGGTAAGGGCTCGCTCTGCCAGCACGCACATGTTTGTGCACACACACACACTGTTACTCATGCAATCCCTGCTCAAACTGTGATATTCCAACTCAAATCATTAAGTCATAGTGAAATGGACCAATCAGTTCAGGCACACTTTAAATATAGAGGCATTGAGCCATTCTTTACTAGCGGAGGTAGTAATTGTGAGTGGAACAGAGTAAGGAGGGTTATAAGTGACCCTCTTAATGTCATAGCCAGGTTAGCCAGGTTCCAGGTGTCAGTGATAATAGAGGTCTGATCTCAGGGAAAGCTGCAGGATCCCAGTCAGTCCAGAGAAGAGGCTTAACCTGATCCACGGCATCACTTCTCACAGACCTTTCATATTGGAAATGAGAGGATTTGTGGTACCCTCTGTCTGCTGCAAGGTAATCATAATGCATGGTTGGGCCAGAGTTGAGGATAGCACCTCCGCAAATTTCCTACTAAATGAGTTGTGTAATGGCAGATTTTGACCACACTCCGCAGTTTCTATAGTAGATGTTGATTATAAGCAACACATTGTTAGTACAGTATTGACACGACATTCTGGTGACGATGGATACTTAGCTACAGCATAGGGGGCTACAAATGGGCTTGTCATCCATTCTATTGGCATGGACGTTCTAAGCCACTGGTGTCAAACTCATTCCACGGAGGCCGAGTGTCTGCGGTTTTCAGTCCTCCCTTGTCCTTGATTTATGAATTAAGGTCACTAATTAGTAAGGAACTCCCCACACCTGGTTGTCTCGTGCTTAATTGAAAGGAAAAACCAAAAACCTGCAGACACTAGGCCCTCCATGGAATGATTTTGACACCCCTGTTCTAAGCAAAAAAGGTTGCTATTAGACTAGCTCTTTCTCCTTTGCTAGCCTACCCAGCTTAAGCTATCACACAATCACATCAAGCAGCTGAAATGACAGGAATCTGTGTGCATTTTCATTTGTTTTACCTTTGTTTCTATTGCCATTTCTTTGGATATATCCATTATATCCTGATAAATGAATTTGCCTGGCTCAGAGAATCTGTCAGTCTCGTCAAGTTCATATGCATAGCATCTGAAAAATAGCTGCAACAGGGTTGCACATGTTGGAGAAGCAGACAGCAAGGTTTAGACAAACCCCAACTGCTGCAAACCAAATGCTAGGCTAGTAGCATGGGGAAATATTGCCTAGATTATTTTTTCCAGGGGAGATTAAGTTGATAAGTTACCTGGCTAGGCTGTCGGACAGTGGATGCGCATTGATCATTCAAATGGAACCGTTAACAGGCATTACCCATGATTTTTGTTATTAACTCTTATCAACCAATCAGCATCCAAGATCCAAATAACCCGTTTTATAGTTTAGAATAATTCCAGTAGAGTGATTTGGGGATCTGTGTGGGATTCCGCATTGAAATTATTTTTATTTCTACACCACAGCAGAGTACTGTAGGTTGTAGTTATGGCTATTGTGTGAGTCGTTAGCGTTCAATGACTCCTGATTGATTAATAGATTTCCGTGAGGGTATGATGACAGCGATAATAATAGTCATTGACACAATGATGCATATAAAAATTATAATGAAGCTTTCCTAAAGATTGTCCCTTTTCTTTATTCCCCCTTTTTTGTTTGAATTAAACTGGCATCATCCCTCCCTCCACCGCGCTGGCCAATTCTCTGCCTTCTTTTATGTGAGCAATGCTGTTCTAGACGGTGTGGCAGTGTGGATGTTTATGGCTGGTTTTGTTTGCCCGAGTCACTGCCCTCTAATACCACTCTGCAAGGTGCAGTGTTCCTGTCTGCCAGCCAGCCAGTTGGTTGCTCCCCAGACCTCAGTGTTTATGAACAGAGAGAATATCTTCTCCTTTACAGTCTTCACTAATGTGCAGTGCAGTTAGTCTCTCTGTGCTAATGAGTTGCTGTGGCCCTGGCAGCACAGCATGTTGGTACAGAGATGTTGTTCTAAGGCAGATGAGAGGGTTGCTCCTACTAGTTACATTGCTTTGTGTTGTTGAGTCCTCGGACTCTGTTGGTGTTTCTCAATATGCATACTACCGTGCTCCACACTCTCATGCTCCAAGTGCATTCTCCAAGGACGTTCTCTTGAGTACGTTCTTGTGAGGACAAGGGTGTGGAGAACACATAAATCGTCACATTTGAGAAGCACTCGCACTCCCCCTACTGTATTACCTCACGCTGCATCTTCCCACTCACTGAACCTTCTTCTAGCCAGGACAATGGCAACAATATAGACGAAACAAGATATACACAAAGCAAACATTTTATTTCATAATTATCAGCTAGATAATTATGTGAATTGTTGTACTCTAGCTAGCCAGCTATCTAGTTAAACAGGCAAAAATGACCTAAAACTAATGTTACAGTAGATGTCAATTCTTTGTGGGTAGCTAGCTAACAATTCTTTGTGTCTAGCTAGCTTGCCAGTTAGCCCTATTGACTTACTATTTTTATTTTATTTTATTTTTTTATTTTATTTCACCTTTATTTAACCAGGTAAACCAGTTGAGAACAAGTTCTCATTTACAACTGCGACCTGGCCAAGATAAAGCAAAGCAGTGCGATAAAAACAACAACACAGAGTTACATATGGGGTAAAACAAAACAAAGTCAAAAATACAACAGAAATACATATATATACAGTGTGTGCAAATGTAGCTATGTAACTATGAACTTACCCATTCACTGAACCTTCCTTCTTCTAGCCAGGACAATGGCAATAGAGATTAAACAAGATATACACAAAGTAAATTGTTTACTTATAACTATAAACTAGCTATATGTGAATCGTAATAATGTAGCTAACCAGCTAACAGGCAAAAATTACCTAAAACCAATGTTATCCAAGGTAGATATCAATTCTATGTGGGTAGCTAGCTAACAATTCTTTGTGGCTATCTGGCTAGCTAACAGTAGTAGCTAGCCAGTTAGCTCTATTGACTTACTATGGGCTTGTGACCTACGCACACTACAGTGGGTATTGTAGGCAGGTAACCATGCCAAAATTAATACAGCACGTATTTATTAATGTATCAAGTTTAAAATATTGTAGTCAGGCAACATATGAGATGTGAATAGGTAACATTGTTTTTTTACCCCCTTTTTCTTCCCAATTTCGTGATTACGATCTTGTCTCATCGCTGCAACTCCCCAACGGCTCGGGAGAGGCGAAGGTCGAGTCATGCGTCCTCCGAAACATGACCCGCCAAGACGTGCTTCTTAACACCTGCTCGCTTAACCCAGAAGCCAGCTGCACCAATGTGTCGGAGGAAACACTATTCAACTGACGACCGATGTCAGCCTGCAGGCGCCCGGCCTGCCACAAGGAGTCGCTAGAGCGCGATGAGCCAAGTAAAGCGCCCCCGGCCAAACCCTCCCCTAACCCTGACGAAGCTGGGCCAACTGTGTGTCACCATATGGGACTCCCGGTCACGGTCGAATCCCAGGTTGTAGTGACGCCACAACATTGCGATGCAGTACCTTAGACCGCTGCGCCACTCGGGAGGCCAATAGGCAACATTTCATTCTGAAGTCAGTGTATTTTCTCTCGCTTCAGCTCAAATAATGTCCGCCATTGATTTCAAGAAAATGTGCGTAATTGTTTTGTGTTCGGTTGGGCCTTTGTGCTGGACTATAATTGTGTTTTATGAGTTTTTCAGATAGAAAAGGCTTACTTGGCCTCTTCTAAGGCCACTGTTCTGTTTCCCTGCTACTATATAGCCCTTTAATTGACTGTTCAGTGAGTCGCAGGTCTTTTAGGAGTGAAACCAAGGAGTTATAGAGCAGATTATGGGAAAGTGAGAGGTCCGCATTTAGCCTACACGGTGCAGTTCATGCGGCTCTTAGATATTTCCAAGGGGGCTTTTGTAGGTGTTTAGGCTACATCCACAGTATGTCAGGTGTGTTCTAGTCCCCATCCCACTCTATCCTCTAAAAGTGAGCTTCTCAGCTATCCTAACGTGGTTAGTACATGGCGACTCACTGTTTGTAATTACCTGGACTCCACTTAACTTAATGTTAACACAAAATTGCCCTGATTTCTTCCTAAGAAAGAGGGAGAACTGAGTGTGTGAGCCAGAGATAGAGCCATGTGCGTGATCTCTCCATGCAAGATGCAAATATTGTAGTAGTGTGGATTCTGATTACCATACTAATGATATTCTGTTTTGAGGATTCTCTGTCCTCATAACCCATTCCACTTGTAATTTCTGTTGTCAAAGCTAATAAAGAAATGAGCGACTCAACTGGAATGAAATTAAAGTTCTAAGGCTCGCCTTGAGAGAGAAGAGCGAACTTGAAAATATGCTAAGCTTGCTGATGTTTTGTTGTGTGCATTTTATTC
The DNA here is from genome assembly GCF_020615455.1 of Coregonus clupeaformis. Classification (NCBI taxonomy): domain Eukaryota; kingdom Metazoa; phylum Chordata; class Actinopteri; order Salmoniformes; family Salmonidae; genus Coregonus; species Coregonus clupeaformis. Next base: position 264,857 of record NW_025533961.1, read on the forward strand.
AGAAATGTGTGCCATTCATGTGTTAGTTAAGAAATGACCTTGTGGCACAGGTGATTCCATAGAGATTCTACCACTCAGGTGTTACTTTAACTCCACTAAAGAGACAGTCAGTCAGTCCTCAGTGCTCTCCCCTGTCTAGCGTCATTCCATGCCCAGCTAATCTCTCCTTCGATGCTCTGCTAAATAAATATATCAAGTAAATAGTTCATCACACTTGCTTCCTGAACTCATTCAGTTAGCTTAATATACAGTTGAAGTCGGAAGTTTACATACACTTAGGTTGGAGTCATTAAAACTTGTTCTTCAACCACTCCACAAATTTCTTGTTAACAAACTATAGTTTTGGCAAGTCGGTTAGGACATCTACTTTCTGCATGACACAAGTCATTTTTCCAACAATTGTTTACAGACAGATTATTTCACTTATAATTCACTGTATCACAATTCCAGTGGGCCAGAAGTTTACATACACTAAGTTGACTGTGCCTTTAAATAGCTTGGAAAATTCCAGAAAATGATGTCATGGCTTTAGAAGCTTCTGATAGGCTAATTGACATCATTTGAGTCAATTGTAGGTGTACCTGTGGATGTATTTCAAGGCCTACCTTCAAACTCAGTGCCTCTTTGCTTGACATTATGGGAAAATCCAAAGAAATCAGCCAAGACCTCAGAAAAACAATTGTAGACCTCCACAACTCTGGTTCATCCTTGAGAGCAATTCCAAACGCCTGAAGGTACCACGTTCATCTGTACAAACAATAGTACACAAGTATAAACACCATGGGACCACGCAGCCGTCATACCGCTCAGGAAGGAGATGCGTTCTGTCTCCTAGAGATGAACATACTTTGGTGCGAATAGTGCAAATCAATCCCAGAACAACAGCAAAGGACCTTGTGAAGATGCTGGAGGAAACCGGTACAAAAGTATCTATATCCACAGTAAAACGAGCCCTATATCGACATAACCTGAAAGGCCGCTCAGCAAGGAAGAAGCCACTGCTCCAAAACCTCCATAAAAAAGCCAGACTACGGTTTGCAACTGCACATGGGGACAAATCTCGTACTTTTTTGAGAAGTCCTCTGGTCTGATGAAACAAAACTAGAACTGTTTGGCCATAATGACCATTGTTATGTTTGGAGGAAAAAGGGGAAGGCTTGCAAGCCAAAGAACACCATCCCAACCGTGAAGCACGGGGGTGGCAGCATCATGCTGTGGGGGTGCTTTGCTGCAGGAGGGACTGGTGCACTTCACAAAATAGATGGCATCATGAGGAAGGAAAATTATGTGGATAATATTGAAGCAACATCTCAAGACATCAGTCAGGAAGTTAAAGCTTGGTCGCAAATGAGTCTTCCAAATGGACAATGACCCCAAGAATACTTCCAAAGTTGTGGCAAAATGGCTTAAGGACAACAAAGTCAAGGTATTGGAGTGGCAATCACAAAGCCCTGACCTCAATCCTATAGAAAATTTGTGGGCAGAACTGAAAAGGCGTGTGCGAGCAAGGAGGCCTACAAACCTGACTGTTACACTAGCTCTGTCAGGAGGAATGGGCCAAAATTCACCCAACTTATTGTGGGAAGCTTGTGGAAGGCTACTCGAAACGTTTGACCCAAGTTAAACAATTTAAAGGCAATGCTACCAAAAACTACTTGAGTGTATGTAAACTTCTGACCCACTGGGACTGTGATGAAAGAAATAAAAGCTGAAAAAAATCATTCTCTCTACTATTATTCTGACATTTCACATTCTTAAAATAAAGTGGTGATCCTAACTGACCTAAAACAGGGAATTTGTACTAGGATTAAATGTCAGGAATTGTGAAAAACTGAGTTTAAATGTATTTGGCTAAGGTGTATGTAAACTTTCGACTTCAGCTGTATTACCCAGGCCCCTCTCTCAGCCCTGTATGTTTTTGTCTCCTTAGTGATCTGCCTATGTACATTAAAGATCCACTGCTCACATTTGCTACCTACGCCTTTGCCTCTGTCCCCTCACCTCTCTCCTCTGTCCCGCAGCCTCCATAACCCAGGGAAAGAATTTAAGAGAAGATCGCCCTTGGCTGCTCTAGTCTTCTGTTTTCCATTTGTCATACAATTCCAGCTTACAGGTGCATTCTTTTGTTGAAGTATATAATAGAATACTTTAGGTCTTTCCGAGCAGCACCATTTGTCATGGGACTCTGTGTTGCTGTGCCAGTCACTTTTCTATTTCTCTTCTTCTGTTTTTTGCTGAATCCACACCCTGAGTAAAAAAGCAGCAAAGGGCTGTTATCATTCCCCGATATCTCCATGGCCTGAAACTCAGTTTGTTCCATAAATTCATTGTGTTTGTCACAGTTTGCTTCTATAATGGTATTGCAGCAGCCCAGGACAGAAAGGGCTCTTGGCAATAATGGGAGGATCAGGGACAATAGGAAATGGAGAATACTGTCCCTGGCAGTGTCTTCTTTCAGCAGTGTTAGGCTATTTCAATGGCTACTACAAGGAGGAGAAGAGGCGTAGGCGATACTAGAGAACGTTGGAAAGTGATGAATCCACTCCGAACCTGTGACACTACGTTTTTAATCTAGGCTACTGCTGTGTCTGCAGCACTGGTTGTAGTTAGTTGTTAGAAACCCCTAGTAGGGTCAGGTTCAAGACATGAACAATAGGCCCTAGTTGTTTTTGATCATCCTCTTATATGTAGCAGGATTTATTAAATCCTTACTTTGCTAGTCTGACTGGTTTGTGTTGATACTGTGGAGGAATCAGTAGACTGCCATTCCCCTGGTCGTTTGCTGTTAGTAACTGCATCAGCTCTGTAATATCAGTAGTGTGTTAAAGAAATGACCTTGGGTGGACACTGACGGGAAGCTTAGTAGAGCGCTGCGATGAGACACACCCTGTAATGACCTGTCTGCCTCAACACAGTAACCGAATGCAGCCACACACCTTCGGAAGCTGCTCAGTATTCAGGAGGAGGAGAGCCAGAGTCTGTCTACATGTGAGGAGCAGAGCAGACACGTCTCCGCCTGCCCGGGCATACTAGCATCTCAATTTACCTCAACAACCTGCTGCCATCCTGTCCCTCCAATGGCCCTAGGAACAGTGGGATGTGCTGAGGCTGAATGAACCGGGCCTGTCTCCAACCTCACCATTTTTGCTATGTCTTAACCATCATGAACATCAAGGCTTGTCATAACCATCACTGCCTCTGTATTCAGGGGCTGACTTAGAATTGACATCCGCCTCCACATATCGTACCGCAGGGGAAAATGAGAGAGGGGGCGACTAAAATAAATGCTTTGGTATAGTGGGCTTTAGAATTTCGATGGATAGCATAAGACGCTGAGGATGAATCACTGGGTTAATTTAATCACTTTTGTGATTGGGTAGCTCAGATACCTGGATGTCTCTGCGTGACACCAGCTAGACTACACAATCACACAAGTGTTTGTTACATTTAGGGCTGTCCCCAACTAAAATAAATGTTGGTCGACTGAGAGTGGTCCTGTTCTTTCGACCAATCGATTGGTCGAAATGTTTAACCTTATTTTTTTTTCTCCATATATAGACAGGCACACCCTATGTGTTTGAATAAAATCAACTACATATGCACTGAGCTTGTCTGATGCTTTAAGCACACTGTTTAATGAAATAATTAAGACACACAAATGACTCAAAGAGCCCGATGTTCACACTGTGTTAAAATAAATGACAGTGAGTGCCTGTGTGACTGGCGCACGTTGTCTCGCTCTCCTCCCTACTGCAGCGAAAAGGCACCACAGCACAGCAAGTGTTTATTGTGCTGTCCGTGCTGAAGCTGCAACATTTCAGCCATTTGTTTCTGACTGAAAAGTTCTGTTACCGAAATCCCTAATTTGTTTAGGAAAAACATTCCCTATTCCCTCAACCCTTGCTTTCTTAAGGTGAACAATGTAAGCATCGCATGCATTTGACCAGTAGGGCCTGACTTATAGCCTATCGTAAATAATAAATAGTTTATAACAAACTGAACACCATAACACGTGACAGCAAAATGGATGCGGAAGACGTTAAAAAGAAACTCAAAAAGGGCGAATGTTTACTGGTTGCTCAGGAGGGAAAGGGGAAGTCAGATCTGTGTAAGACATTTGACTTAGTTGTGGAAAATACTGGAGATCAAGAAAAGGAGGGTGTAGGAGCAAGTATTACGTGGGCCAAACAACTGTTAGATTATTTTTGTTCCCCTCTTCTGACCATTTGGAAAATTAAACAACACTAAATAAATGTGTACCGGAGATTCTGTTCTAATGGGGGAAAAATATATATAGAGCCTTTATTACAGCAGACTAAGAACAGTTGCATGCATTTGTGAATTGCAGTTTATTTATTGTTTAGGCAAATTATTCAAAGCTCCCTTTATTTAATTTTAAAACTAAAATGCTTGATTGCATTTCAAAGCATGAATGTCTCATATGCTGTTTGATGGCATGAAAGAACGAACGAATGATTGATTGATTGATACAGGAACCTATACAGTGTGTATTGAAATATAGGCCTAAGTAAGTTACAGTATTAAGACTGAACAGGACGTGCTCTTAGGCCTACAGCTCGATGGTGGTTATACAAGACTGCTATAGTAAGCCTACTAATGATATTACTTATTATTATAATGATAATTGTAATAATAATTGTAATAATAATAAGTGTGACAAACAGGTGCTGTTAGATTACAATATATTTTTTTCTGCCTGTTTGGAACAGTGTAAACAACACTAAATAAATTATAAGTAATACCAGTCTATTCTAACGAAAAACATTGTAAAGCCTTTATTACAGCATAGCAAAGATTAAAAACAGACAAATCTGTGAAATTGCTTTATCCGACATTTTGCCGTTGCATGAGGCTTGGTTCTCACGAATCAGTAGGCTATTAAACAAACACTCAAACAGGCAACAGGAGCAAGATCTGTCTTATTTCTGTAGATATACTGTATATATGGATGATTTGTAAAGCCTGGCATATTTAACATTTAGGCTATTGATTATACAGTGAGGGGGAAAAAGTATTTGATCCCCTGCTGATTTTGTACGTTTGCCCACTGACAAAGAAATGATCAGTCTATAATTTTAACGGTAGGTTTATTTGAACAGTGAGAGACAGAATAACAACAAAAAAATCCAGAAAAACGCATGTCAATAATGTTATGAATTGATTTGCATTTTAATGAGGGAAATAAGTATTTGACCCCCTCTCAATCAGAAAGATTTCTGGCTCCCAGGTGTCTTTTATACAGGTAACGACCTGAGATTAGGAACACACTCTTAAAGGGAGTGCTCCTAATCTCAGCTTGTTACCTGTATAAAAGACACCTGTCCACAGAAGCAATCAATCAATCAGATTCCAAACTCTCCACCATGGCCAAGACCAAAGAGCTCTCCAAGGATGTCAGGGACAAGATTGTAGACCTACACAAGGCTGGAATGGGCTACAAGACCATCGCCAAGCAGCTTGGTGAGAAGGTGACAACAGTTGGTGCGATTATTCGCAAATGGAAGAAACACAAAAGAACTGTCAATCTCCCTCGGCCTGGGGCTCCATGCAAGATCTCACCTCGTGGAGTTGCAATGATCATGAGAACGGTGAGGAATCAGCCCAGAACTACACGGGAGGATCTTGTCAATGATCTCAAGGCAGCTGGGACCATAGTCACCAAGAAAACAATTGGTAACACACTACGCTGTGAAGGACTGAAATCCTGCAGCGCCTGCAAGGTCCCCCTGCTCAAGAAAGCACATATACAGGCCCGTCTGAAGTTTGCCAATGAACATCTGAATGATTCAGAGGAGAACTGGGTGAAAGTGTTGTGGTCAGAAGAGACCAAAATTTAGCTCTTTGGCATCAACTCAACTCGCCGTGTTTGGAGGAGGAGGAATGCTGCCTATGACCCCAAGAACACCATCCCCACCGTCAAACATGGAGGTGGAAACATTATGCTTTGGGGGTGTTTTTCTGCTAATGGGACAGGACAACTTCACCGCATCAAAGGGACGATGGACGGGGCCATGTACCGTCAAATCTTGGGTGAGAACCTCCTTCCCTCAGCCAGGGCATTGAAAATGGGTGGTGGATGGGTATTCCAACATGACAATGACCCAAAACACACGGCCAAAGCAACAAAGGAGTGGCTCAAGAAGAAGCACATTAAGGTCCTGGAGTGGCCTAGCCAGTCTCCAGACCTTAATCCCATAGAAAATATTTGGAGGGAGCTGAAGGTTCGAGTTGCCCAACGTCAGGCTCGAAACCTTAATGACTTGGAGAAGATCTGCAAAGAGGAGTGGGACAAAATCCCTCCTGAGATGTGTGCAAACCTGGTGGCCAACTACAAGAAACGTCTGACCTCTGTGATTGCCAAAAAGGGTTTTGCCACCAAGTACTAAGTCATGTTTTGCAGAGGGGTCAAATACTTATTTCCCTCATTAAAATGCAAATCAATTTATAACATTTTTGACATGCGTTTTTCTGGATTTTTTTGTTGTTATTCTGTCTCTCACTGTTCAAATAAATCTACCATTAAAATTATGGACTGATCATGTCTTTGTCAGTGGGCAAACGTACAAAATCAGCAGGGGATCAAATACTTTTTTCCCCTCACTGTAGACCTAATTAAGTTGGTTTCCTCTCCTCAATTTTCTTAGACAATTAGGCTAAGGCAAGGGCTGTTTCCACGTCTCTGCTGCTGTTGCCTCCGCCGCATCGTTCACAATCCCTATATGCTGGTTAACTTTGCTATTATGCACATATCAACATAGGGAAAGGCGCCAATTCTACAGCGCTGAAGATAATGTTTCAGAACCGCGGACAGCGACTGTGGACAGCGCAGGAGAAAGCGCATTTGTTATAAAATAATAATAGATTTATTGTTGCACCATTATTTTTACATAATATAACCATATACAATTTCAGTATCACGTCTTAGAGTGATGGACTGTGCCATCCCCGTGGCCTCCGCAATGGATTAGTCCACTGAGAAAGGCACGAATCAGACCGGTGTCTTGTGCACTATATTAAAATAAATATACAATAAATTGCGACTGCTCGACTAAATAAATCTTGGTCTGTCAACAGCCTGTCGACCAGTCGACTAAATGGGGTCAGCCCTAGTTACATTAGTGTTCTCACACACATCTGGTTCACACCGTCCTATAGGAGATGTTTGTGAGGTGATTATTTCTCTGATGGCACTTAGTGGCTTGCGAAAGTATTCACCCCCCTTGGCATTTTTCCTATTTTGTTTCCTTACAACCTGGAATTAAAATTTGTTTTTTGGGGGTTTGTATCATTTTATTTACACAACATGCCTAGCAGTTTGAAGATGCTAAATATTTTTCTTGTGAAACAACAAATAAGACAACAAAAAAGAAGTCTTGAGCGTGCATATCTATTCATCCCCCCCAAAGTCAATACTTTGTAGAGCCACCTTTTGCAGCAATTACAGCTGCAAGTCTCTTGGGGTATGTCTCTATAAGCTTGGCACATCTAGCCACTGGGATTTTTGCCCATTCTTCAAGGCAAAACTGCTCCAGCTCCTTCAAGTTGGATGGGTTCTGCCGATGTACAGCAATCTTTAAGTCATACCACAGATTCTCAATTGGATTGAGGTCTGGGCTTTGACTAGGCCATTCCAAGACATTTCAATGTTTCTCCTTAAACCACTCGAGTGTTGCCTTAGCAGTATGCTTAGAGTCATTGTCCTGCTGGAAGGTGAACCTCCGTCCCAGTCTCAAATCTCTGGAAAACTGAACCAGGTTTCCCTCAAAGAATTTCCATGTATTTAGCACCATCCATCATTCCTTCAATTCTGACCAGTTTCCCAGTCCTTGCCGATGGAAAAATATCCCCACAGCATGATGCTGCCTCCACCATGCTCCACTGTGGGGGTGGTGTTCTCGGGGTGATGAGAGGTGTTGGGTTTGCGCCAGACATGGCGTTTTCCTTGATAGCCAAAAAGCTCACTTTTAGTCTCATCTGACCAGAGTACCTTCTTCCATATGTTTGGTGAGTCTCCCACATGCCTTTTGGCGAACACCAAACATGTTTGCTTATTTTTTTCTTTAAGCAATGGCTTTTTTCTGGCCACTCTTCCATAAAGCCCAGCTCTGTGGAGTGTACGACTTAAAGTGGTCCTATGGACAGATACTCCAATCTCCGCTGTGGAGCTTTGCAGCTCTTTCAGGGTTATCTTTGGTCTCTTTGTTGCTTCTGATTAATGCCCTCCTTGCCTGGTCCGTGAGTTTTGGTGGGTGGCCCTCTCTTGGCATGTTTGTTGTGGTGCCATATTCTTTCAATTTTTTAATAATGGATTTAATGGTGCTGCGTGGGATGTTCAAAGTTTCTGATATTTTTTTATAAACCAACCCTGATCTGTACTTCTCCACAACTTTGTCCCTGACCTGTTTGGAGAGCTCCTTGGTCTTCTTGGTGCCGCTTGCTTGCTGGTGCCCCTTGCTTAGTGGTGTTGCAGACTCTGGGGCCATTCAGAACAGGTGTATACAGTGGGGGAAAAAAGTATTTAGTCAGCCACCAATTGTGCAAGTTCTCCCACTTAAAAAGATGAGAGAGGCCTGTAATTTTCATCATAGGTACACGTCAACTATGACAGACAAATTGAGATTTTTTCTTCCAGAAAATCACATTGTAGGATTTTTAATGAATTTATTTGCAAATTATGGTGGAAAATATGTATTTGGTCACCTACAAACAAGCAAGATTTCTGGCTCTCACAGACCTGTAACTTCTTCTTTAAGAGGCTCCTCTGTCCTCCACTCGTTACCTGTATTAATGGCACCTGTTTGAACTTGTTATCAGTATAAAAGACACCTGTCCACAACTTCAAACAGTCACACTCCAAACTCCACTATGGCCAAGACCAAAGAGCTTTCAAAGGACACCAGAAACAAAATTGTAGACCTGCACCAGGCTGGGAAGACTGAATCTGCAATAGGTAAGCAGCTTGGTTTGAAGAAATCAACTGTGGGAGCAATTATTAGGAAATGGAAGACATACAAGACCACTGATAATCTCCCTCGATCTGGGGCTCCATGCAAGATCTCACCCCGTGGGGTCAAAATTATCACAAGAATGGTGAGCAAAAATCCCAGAACCACACAGGGGGACCTAGTGAATGACCTGCAGAGAGCTGGGACCAAAGTAACAAAGCCTACCATCAGTAACACACTACGCCGCCAGGGACTCAAATCCTGCAGTGCCAGACGTGTCCCCCTACTTAAGCCAGTACATGTCCAGGCCCGTCTGAAGTGTGCTAGAGTGCATTTGGATGATCCAGAAGAGGATTGGGAGAATGTCATATGGTCAGATGAAACCAAAATAGAACTTTTTGGTAAAAACTCAACTCGTCGTGTTTGGAGGACAAAGAATGCTGAGTTGTATCCAAAGAACACCATACCTACTGTGAAGCATGGGGGGTGGAAACATCATGCTTTGGGGGCTGTTTTTTCTGCAAAGGGACCAGGACGACTGATCCGTGTAAAGGAAAGAATGGGGCCATGTATCGTGGAGATTTTGAGTGAAAACCTCCTTCCATCAGCAAGGGCATTGAAGATTAAACGTGGCTGGGTCTTTCAGCATGACAATGATCCCAAACACACCGCCCGGGCAACGAAGGAGTGGCTTCGTAAGAAGCATTTCAAGGTCCTGGGGTGGCCTAGCCAGTCTCCAGATCTCAACCCCATAGAAAATCTTTGGAGGGAGTTGAAAGTCTGTGTTGCCCAGCGACAGCCCCAAAACATCACTGCTCTAGAGGAGATCTGCACTGAGGAATGGGCCAAAATACCAGCAACAGTGTGTGAAAACCTTGTGAAGACTTACAAAAAACGTTTGACCTGTGTCATTGCCAACAAAGGGTATATAACAAAGTATTGAGAAACTTTTGTTATTGACCAAATACTTATTTTCCACCATAATTTGCAAATAAATTCATAAAAAATCCTACAATGTGATTTTCTGGATTTTTTTCCCTCATTTTGTCTGTCATAGTTGACGTGTACCTATGATGAAAATTACGGACCTCATCTTTTTAAGTGGGAGAACTTGCACAATTGGTGGCTGGCTAAATACTTTTTTCCCCCACTGTATATACTGAGATCATGTGACAGATCATGTGACACCTGGATTGCACAAAGGTAGACTTTATTTAACTAATTATGTGACATCTGAAGGTAATTGGTTGCATCAGATCTTATTTAGGGGCTTCATAGCAAAGGGGGTGAATACATATGCATGCACCACTTTTCCGTTATTTATTTTTTAGAATTTTAGAAAGTTATTTCTTTAATTTCACTTCACCAATTTAGACTATTTTGTGTATGTCCATTACATGAAATACAAATACATTTAAATTACAGGTTGTATTGCAAGAAAATAGGAAAAACGCCAAGGGGGTTGAATACTTTTGCAAGGCACAGTATGCTTCAACCTTTAATAGTCATGATTAGCTGATGATTGCATGGGTAATTAAGGGTTATTCCTGAGCGTAGGGAATCCCACCACTCCACCCATTAGCCTCTACTCTAACCAGTGCCTGGTGTTACACTGGTCTATATTTAATCAGAAGAGAGAAACCAGTCTTTAGTCTTTGGTGCTCCACATTCTGCAGAACCGCTTGTGTCAGAGACCAAAGGTATGATTAGCATCCAATAGATTAGTCTGGATGGCCTTAGTCTGCAGTAGAAGTCCAGCCAGGAAGGGGTAGATGCTGTCCAACATTCCTAGCATATGTGTTCTGCTACTGGCTCTGTCAGGCCAAGATGGGTAGGTAAGCTCCATTGTGTTGACCCAGTCTGCTGTAGCAAGACTCGGGTATTACTAGTCAAAACTCCTCTGTGCTTCCTTGTCCTGGATATCGCGGCCCAAGTACATTTCCTGAGCCGCCCACGCATTACCGGTTTACTCCGAGAGCCTTCGGGGGAGAGAGCAGAGCCATCCAAAACACTGCTTGGTCAAAGAGACTGGTCATGGAGAGGAAAGGAAGAGCAAGTTATTACCTCTCCTTCTGAGCAGACTGATAGCCAGCCAGGGTCAATGATCATAAGCTCAAATGTGCATTGTGCAATGTGATGAATACTGATGGACCTCAAGCTTGTGGATGTATGTTGACAGCTGTTTTCCCTTGTTGTGAATTGAAAGAGCAGCCGATGTCCCAAATGCATGATGATCATCAGCTCATGCAGATTGGAATGCCCACTTCTGAATCTGTCACCAGTTTTACCATCAAATGTGACAACCACCATCAATACCTGTGGAGGGAGTAGGAATACAAACACCAACCAAGTATCAGTACTGCTGCCTGTGATTCACATCAAAGCTGAAAGTAGTCAGTGTGTGTGTGTGTGTGCCACTTAACTCAGTCTGCAATGAAGCAACATTTCAAAAGCATAGTTTGAAATGGCATCTCTGTAACACCAGTCTCCCTCATTACGCTATCCTACCTGAGGGTTTCATTTGGAAGTTTGTAATAAGTGTGTGTGTGTGGTGTGTACGAGAGAGACTCTGTGGGTGGGTGGGTTTGGAGCGGTGGGTGCGATGAGTCGGGTGGGTCTGAGGATGATGGAGCTCTCAGGAGTGTAGGACGTTATTAACGCGGCACGCGCGACGTGGCAGCTCGCTGGAGAGAATTATCAAGATGCCTTCAGAAAAACCAATTCCTTACTCCTCCACACGTGCAGCGTAGCCATGAGGATCACACCTCAATTGTTTCACTGACCTTTCTGGTTTTTCCTCTCTTTTTCTCCATTTTATTTATTCCTCGTTCGTACTAGTTCTGTGTGAGAGGGAAGTGTAAGGGCTCTACAGTGCTACCATTTTGGTCGCATATGCTCCTAAATATTTTACTGTGAAACCTGGAATTTTAATTTAGGAGCACCAGTGCCCATAGGAACAAATTTCAGCGTAGAGTCCTGAGTAGAGTGAGGGCTAATGTTGTGGTATGTACTGTAGCACCTCACTGAGACAGGGTTGTTAATATGGAGTGTTTTGACTTGTTTGAACCGTCCGCGAAAGCAGCCCGGCAGGCAAATGTAGTGTTGTTTTTGTTGTGGTTCATGGCATAGATAATGAGTTGGTAACACCACTACTGAACGAAGTCTTTTGTCTTATTTCATTGAGCTGCTTTTTTCAAGCCACATAGTTTCCTATTAGCACACTCCGTACCAGGGGAAGACTGCACTTACTTCGCAGCTCTCTCTGTGTCGGCTACTGTGTACAGACTGACTGTTAGCCTCTGACTCACTGTACACACACGTTAGTCTATTAAGAAGTCCCACCTATGCTCTGCTATCACAATGGCAGTGGGTAGGCTCTGATTACCCCGGTGTGATAATATTTTATATTTACTTGACAGCATCTCTGGCTTAAACATAAACTTGATCTATTTCTGGTGTAGGTGTTAGGATTGGACTGGGAATAGAGTCTGCTGGAAGAGTGTTCTTTTCAACCCAATAAACACTAGCAGCTTTGTGAGTTTGCTACTCAGGGATTCTGAGCTTCTATTGAACTTTGTGTGGTTTAGTACATGCACTGTTATCGAGCCACAGCTGCCTCAAGGTTCTAAAAATCAATTGCTAGGCAAGGCGTATGCGATTTCTCAAATGTTCTCGATCCATGTTTTGATCATATAATTTTGTAGCAAATGTAGGCCGCCTGGTCAGCTGCCCTTCCTGGCTCTGTCTTTTGTCAGAGTCTAGCTGTAAACTGAATAGAAGGTGGCAGTGAAGTACCACCCATGCGTGTGGCACAGCTAACTAGAACATCAAAGACATAACGATTAGGGAGTCGCTCTGTAGCCCTCATCAAAGACGCTTGTGTAAATGTTGTTCATATTTTTGGATGAAAGCAGCATGCTAAGATGGCTCCCAATTTTGGTGTGTGAAGACTACCCTCTGTCTGTACTATAGGAAAACAGACCGTTTAAATACAGTTGAAGTCGGAAGTTTACATACACTTAGGTTGGAGTCATTTAAAACTCGTTTTTCAACCACAAATTTCTTGTTAACAAACTATAGTTTTGGCATGTCGGTTAGGACATCTACTTTGTGCATGACACAAGTAATTTTTCCAGCAATTGTTTACAGACAGATTATTTCACTTATAATTCACTGTATCACAATTCCAGTGGGTCAGAAGTTTACATACACTAAGTTGACTGTGCCTTTAAACAGCTTGGAAAATTCCAGAAAATGATGTTATGGCTTAAGAAGCTTCTGATAGGCTAATTGACATCATTTGAGTCAATTGGAGGTGTACCTGTGGATGTATTTTCAAGGTCTACCTTCAAACTCAGTGCCTCTTTGCTTGACATCATGGGAAAATCCAAAGAAATCAGCCAATACCTCAGAAAAGGAATTGTAGACCTCCACAAGTCTGGTTCATCCTTGGGAGCAATTTCCAAATGCCTGAAGGTACCACGTTCATCTGTACAAACAATAGTACGCAAGTATAAACACCATGGGACCACGCAGCTGTCATATGGCTCAGGAAGGAGACATGTTCTGTCTCCTAGAGATGAACGTACTTTGGTGCGGAAAAGTGCAAATCAATCCCAGAACAACAGCAAAGGACCTTGTGAAGATGCTGGAGGAAACAGGTTCAAAAGTATCTATATCCACAGTAAAACGAGTCTTATATCGACATAACCTGAAAGGCCGCTCAGCAAGGAAGAAGCCACTGCTCCAAAACCACCATAAAAAAGCCAGACTACGGTTTGCAACTGCACATGGGGACAAAGATCGTACTTTTTGGGGAAATGTCCTCTGGTCTGATGAAACAAAAATAGAACTGTTTGGCCATAATGACCATTGTTATGTTTGGAGGAAAAAGGGGGTGTCTTGCAAGCTGAAGAACATCATCTCAACCCTGAAGCACGGGGGTGGCAGCATCATGCTGTGGAGGTGCTTTGCTGCAGGAGGGACTGGTGCACTTCACAAAATAGATGGCATCATGAGGAAGGAAAATTATGTGGATAATATTGAAGCAACATCTCAAGACATCAGTCAGGAAGTTAAAGCTTGGTCGCAAATGAGTCTTCCAAATGGACAATGACCCCAAACATATTTCCAAAGTTGTGGCAAAATGGCTTAAGGACAGCAAAGTCAAGGTATTGGAGTGGCCATGACAAAGCCCTGACCTCAATCCTATAGAACATTTGTGGGCAGAACTGAAAAGGCGTGTGCGAGCAAGGAGGCCTACAAACCTGACTCAGTTACACCAGCTCTGTCAGGAGGAATGGGCCAAAATTCACCCAACTTATTGTGGGAAGCTTGTGGAAGGCTACCCGAAACGTTTGACCCAAGTTAAACAATTTAAAGGCAATGTTACCAAATACTAATTGAGTGTATGTAAACTTCTGACCCACTGGGAATGTGATGAAAGAAATAAAAGCTTAAATAAATCATTCTCGCTACTATTATTCTGACATTTCACATTCTTAAAATAAAGTGGTGATCCTAACTGACATAAGACAATTTTATGTTCGCCAAAAGGCATGTGGGAGACTCCCCAAACATATGGAAGAAGGTACTCTGGTCAGATGAGACTACAATTTAGCTTTTTGGCCATCAAGGAAAACACTGTCTGGCGTAAATCCAACACCTCTCATCACCCCGAGAACACCATCCCCACAGTGAAGCATGTTTGTGGCAGCATCATGCTGTGGAAATGTTTTTCATCGGCAGGGACTGGGATACTGGTCAGAATTGATGGATTGCGCTAAATACAGCAAAATTCTTGAGGGAAACCTGTTTCAGTCTTCCAGAGATTTGAGACTGGGACGGAGGTTCACCTTCCACCTGGACAATGACCCTAAGCATACTGCTAAAGCAACACTCAAGTGGTTTAAGGCGAAACATTTAAATGTCTTGGAATGGCCTAGTCAAAGCCCAGAACTCAATCCAATTGAGAATCTGTGATATGACTTAATGATTGCTGTACACCGGCGAAACCCATCCAACTTGAAGGAGCTGGAGCAGTTTTGCCTTGAAGAATGGGAAAAATTCCCAGTGGCTAGATGTGCCAAGCTTTATAGAGACATACTCCAAGAGACTTGCAGCTGTAATTGCTGCAAAAGGTGGCTCTACAAAGTATTGACTTTGGGGGGGGTGAATAGTTATGCACGCTCAAGTTTTCAGTTTTTTGTTGTCTTATTTCTTTTTTGTATCACAATAAAACATATTTTGCATCTTCAAAGTGGTAGGCATGTTGTGTAAATCAAATGATACAAACCCCCATTTTAATTCCAGGGTGTAAGGCAACAAAATAGGAAAAATGCCAAGGGGGGTGAACACTTTCGCAAGCCACTGTATGTATGGAGGATGGGCAGGGCACCCATCCCCCTGGACCTGGGCTGTGTTATGCATCATTACCACAGTGGCTGGGGATAGGGGCCGGGGCAGGGCCGTATATCTCCCCCAGCAGTTAGCCGTCAGCAGGGCAGAGGAGGGGAGAGGAGAGGCCTAATGTATTATTGATCCAGCCCGCCTGCTACCAGGCAGAGGAAAGAGTGGGCGCTCCTCCGCTCTCTGTTTGGCCAGTGTTTGTATTCGCCTGCCTCCTCTCGGACCGGGCTGTCTACTCTACCCTATCCCCTGGAACAGGACAGAAATACAAATTCACCCTCTCCCTCCCTGGCTGGTGATGTGTGTGTCCCTCCCTCCCCAGTGTTAAGCATGATGATGCGTGGTTATCTCAGTGGAGAGAGGTTCTCTATAAATTGGTTCGCTCAGGAAAGCACAGTGCCTCGGCCAAACCTCCAACTGTACCGATTTCATTGTAGTTATAGCAAGCACTGCCGCCATGGCAACAGCTGACACCTAGCAGTCACTGTTGGCATGGTTACAGGGTACAATTCTGTAGAGAGGGGGGGGGGTAAGGAAATAGGAGAGAAAATGGAACAAAGGAATGGAGCTGATGAAAGTAATGGCAAAGGAAGTAATCAGATCTTTGCAACAAACCCCCACCTCTCCCCTGCCTGCTACCCTGTCTATGCTCTGGCTGCCTGGCAGTCGTCTTTTAGATTATTAAAAACACAATGTATTTTATTCAATTTTACCTAAGTGCAAATTTCATAAAGCACCGACTGGATATCTAGCTAAGTTTGGAAGTCTGCTATGCCCGTGTTTAATCTAATGGAATTGTGTGTCATACAATCTCTGGTGTACAAAACATTAAGAACACTTTTCTTATATTGAGTTGCACTGAAAACAGCCTTAATTTGTCGGGGCATGGACTCTACAAGCAGTAGCGGTGCGTGAGTAAAATCACGGGGGAAGCCAAGCCAAAAAAAAAGCCATATTATACCTTGTGTTGTGACAATTGCGTTGTTTGCTCTATAATGTTAGTTCATATGCCTTGCAACCTCTGTCCGGTGAAGTCCACAACGTATATTGCATGTCACAAACCGTTACATGACTTACAGAATGGTCAAGCAAGTTGATGTTTCCAACATTTTCTGATTACTAAACAACTATTGATTTAGAACCACGGAGAGTTACCGCAAGTCGCAAAGAAAACAGGAGCTGCCTCCGCTATTCCAGCACCATTTCAACTTCAACATTTCAACATCATCAAATCACCACTGCTTAGTCTAATACAATGACAACTAAAAGATACCAAAAACAATTTAGTTTGTTTGTGTGTGTGTGTGTGCGTGCGTTCATGCAAGTAGAAAAAACGTGTTGACTGACCCTACCTGTAGAGAAACGCCAATGCCATCCTCCTCTTTCATGTTGACTAAACGGTCTATGGTTGTCATATTTTTGTGGCCCTAGGCTACCTGGCTAAAATGCTTGCTCGTTAGCCTAACTTCCTTTCATGGGCAACATTAGCTAGTTAACATTAGCCTTCTATATCTAGCTACATATTCAACTTCCTTCCTCTCAGGCCAGGGGCACAATGTATGAATTTATGGTTGGATCAGAATCGCCGTTATAATTGTTGGCCAGTATGGAGAATTAAGTAAAACCACAAGTCAAAATCCCTATCTCCATCCATGGCTAATTTAGGAAAGGGACGATTTTAGCTAGCTACCCACCGGAGGACAAAAACACAACGAGATGCAACAATTCAAGTTGTTTCTGTCAATGACATATTTCTGTTGATGCGATGTGATAGGAGTGAAGCCAAATCCAAACTGGCTTCCCTTGACACTTTTTTATTTATTTTTTCTTTCTTTATTTATTTTTTTGTTGCCTCAGGACCATTCACAGTTGAGCTCACTCAGTTTACGGTAATGCTGATTGGCTATTATTTCATTTTTTTTTTATCAAGGGAGTCCAAATGCTCGCTGGCTTCCCTTGCAATCAATGCTACGGGCGGCAACAATGTCAGTCTTTATGAACAGACAGCATCAGATAGATGGCCTACACATACAGAGACCGAGGGGATACTTTCTCCAGTACGATACATTCAGCTTGTTGCGAATTGAAGGAAAAGTATCAAACACAGAGGCAAAAGATACATTATTTTCTTTTTTTCTTGGTAAATTTTTTGGGGAAGCCTAGCTTCCCTTGACAACCATGAATACACGCCTCTTGTCTACAAGGTGTCAAAAGCATTCCACAGGAATGATGGCCAGTGTTGACTCCAACGCTTCACACAGTTGTGTCAAGTTTGCTGGAGTTCCTTTGGGTGGTGGACCATTCCTAATACACACGGGAAACTGTTCAGCATGAAAAACCCAGCAGCATTGCCGTTCTTGACACAAACCAGTGCCTACTACCATACGCCTGGCACCTACTACCATACCCTGTTTAAAGGCACTTAAATATTTTGTCTTGCCCATTCACCCTCTGAATGGCACACATACACAATCCATGGCTCAGTTGTCTCAAGGCTTAAAAATCCTTCTTTAACCTGTCTCCTACCGTTTGTCTCACTGATTTAAGTGAATTTAACAAGTGAAACCAATAAGAATTTATAGCTTTCACCTGGTCAGTCTGTCATGGAAAGAGCAGTTGTTCATAATGTTTTGTACACTCAATGTAAAAGAGACCAGGCAGGGAAACGCTGTTTGTGTTCCTGTGCTGGAGAGGGGTGTATTTTTACACACGCATGCAGTCACAAATTATAGCTACTTGCTAGTGATTTGTCTCTAATGAACACTCTCCCAGTGAGTATGTTTACATGCAATAATTAAATATTCAACTGATTATGGCAGTAGGCCGGTTATGGCATTAGTCATGTAAACACCTTACTCTGCTTATCTTAATCGACATAAGGTCATAATCGAGTAAGCATACACCGATTAAAACACCTGGTTCCCTGAGCAATCTTTGAAATTATTAGGACACGTTAACACCTATTTAGCACGAGCAGCGCAAGCTTCCTTATTTTGCCCTATTGAAGTGAGTTTGGAAAAACTGAAAGTATGCATCTTATATATTGTTTTCACATACAATTTTATATGTCCGAACTCAGAATCAAATATGTTTCACAAAAAAAAAACATGGTCGCTGTGGTAGAACGTTTATTTTGATTGTCGATTTTCTGTATTTATCAAAGTCCCATCAGGTAGCCTGATTTCAGAGGTGTTCATGTAACAGGATTATTAGGGAAATCGTTCTTCTTGCAAAGCATGTAAATGTTTAAATCAACCTATTATATTAATCTGACTATTCACAATAATCGTATTGTTGTGTGCATGTATCCGTATCCATTGTGAATTGGAGAGGGCTACATTAACTGCCAGGTAACAGTTCAAAGAATATTGCAATATAGTACACACATCCGTTTTCTCGCTCGCTCTCTCGCTCATATTCTCTCCGACAAGCATTTCAGCTTTGCCTTGCCCTCTCCAGGTCCACCGGGAAATGAAACAGTGCTTTATTCCATCAGATGTTCCCTTCCAAATACTTAAGATGTGGTTTGAAGATGGAAACGCTCCGTTATCGCGTCGTGCCTCCGAGACAATATGCCCCAGCATGCAATTCCTCTATCTGTATGACTTCAGTACGTCATGTTCCAAATCAAAACTGTCCTTTGAGTTCATATCCTTGGGGACAGTACATTATTAGAGGTAGGGAGAGGGTAGTGAGTTGTGTAGTAGTTGACTAGACTGTCTGGAAGGTCATGATGACTCTCTAAAGGGGAGGCCGGATTGTAATCATTTCCAGTCAGTTGTTTAACAGTGAACAGCTTTGTGTCTAAAAGCAGATGGAACATTACCCGGTTTTGTCAATGAGCCATTTAAGCGATTGCAGTGGGAGAGAGAGGAAGCAGTACTAAGTTATTTTCAACAACAACAATTTTTTTTTTTTTTGAGCTGCAGTGTTTATGATTATGTATAAAGCCGTGGGATGCTCTAGCTATCAGTAGACTGACTCGCCCTCCTCCCTACCTCCCCCTCTCCCCTTATCCCCGCCCCTCCGGTGCTGACAGATTGTCGGGCGGAGCCTAAGCGAATGAGCCCAACCTCGGCTACAACTGTCGCCATGGTGATGCAGCCCTGTGCTGTATTGAATTTGCAATATTCCAGGGTGAGACACACACAGCCTAATAAAAACAAACTGGCAGACAAGGGAAAACTGTTCATGAAAATTGTTCAGCATGGTGTGTGTGTCATACCAACACGTTAGAGAATAATGGCATGTTGTAACTGGGATAAATAGCCTTATCATTGGTCTAGCCAGTGGTATGGGATGCATATAAAATACATAAACAAAAAATTAACTTTTGTGGGAAATTCAAAGTGTTTATTTTGTGGATTGCTTTGTTATATTGGGCATATACAGTGCATTCTGAAAGTATTCAGACCTCTTGACTTTATCCACATTTTGTTACGTTACAGCCTTATTCTAAAATGGTTTGGCTGCCCGGCCAAAGTGAGCAATCGGGGGAGAAGGGCCATGGTCATGGAGGTGACCAAGAACAAGATGGTCACTCTGACAGAGCTCCAGAGTTCCTCTGTGGAGATGGAAGAACCTTCCAGAAGGACAACTATCTCTGCAGGACTCCACCAATCAGGCCTTTATGGTAGTGGGCAGACGGAAGCCACTCCTCAGTAAAAGGCACATGACAGCCCGCTTGGAGTTTGCCAAAAGGCACCTAACGGACTGACCATGAGAAACAAGATTCTCTGGTCTGATGAAACCAAGATTGAACTCTTTGTCCTGAATGCCAAGCGTCATGTCAGGAGGAAACCTGGCACCATCCCTACGGTGAAGCATGGTGGTGGCAGCAGCATCATGCTGTGGGGATGTTTTTCAGCGGCAGGGACTGGGAGACTAGTCAGGATCGAGGGAAAGATGTACAGAGCAAAGTACAGAGAAATCCTTGATGAAAACCTGCTCCAGGGGCAAAGGTTCACCTTCCAACAGGACAATGACCCTAAGCACACAGCCAAGACAACGCAGCAGTGGCTTCGGGCTCTCTGAATGTCCTTGAGTGGCCCAGCCAGAGCCCGGACTTGAACCCGATCGAACATCTCTGGAGAGACCTGAAAATAGCTAGTCAGCGACGCTCCCCATCTAACTTGACAGAGCTTGAGAGGATCTGAAGAGAAGAAGAAGAAATACAGGTGTGCCAAGCATTTAGCATCATACCCAAGAAGACTCAAGGCCTGTTTTTGCTTTGTCATTATGGGGTATTGTGTGTCGATTTTTATGAGGTGAAAAAAAACAATTTAATGAATTTTAGAATAAGGCTGTAACGTAACAAAATCTGGAAAAAGTCATACTCTCCGAATGAACTGTATAATGGTTTATTTTTTCACTGTAAAATAAGCAATCAAGACGTGCATGATATTGGTTTCCACTGAGGCCGTAGTTCTGAAGTCTTACAATGGCATTTTTGGTTCTATAGCAGTCTTGTACTGAGATCCACAGTATGACTGTAAGTCCCTTTGGATAAAAGTGTCTGCTAAATTGCATATAAATAAATACAGACTCACAGCTGTCATGTAGAAGAGATAGGCCTAGTGTTGCGTCCTGTCCTAAATAACTTCCAACAGCTCTGCTCTGCCATGTTTGGCTGAATCATCCTCCCAGTCCTGTCCTGCTCATATAGCGTTATCTATCTGGGGGTGGAACAGGGCTGACTGGTGCTCCTGACGCCCATCCCGAGCCAAAGGGGACAGAGAAGACCGGATGATGAACAACCTTGTCGCCTCCCTCCAGATTCTGCTCAAATGTCCTGTAAATGTTATGGTTGCTAATGCCAGTCTCCTACACCTCCCACCCGACCAACTGTCCCTAAAGGTTCTAGTGCAGTCACGCTGTTCTCCACAGCTTGTTCAAATAATAATAAACGTAGGCCTAGCTAAAAGCCGAAATACAGGGTTCAACAGAACTTCTACTAGCTTGGAATACCAACATGATGCTATCATTATATCATTTTTGTGTTTTTCTTCTGTTCTGTTTTATTTGTGATTCTGCCGACATTGTCTATCAGTCGACAACCCAAAAAATGCTGGTAAGTTATTTTCAAACAGCTCTAAGATGATGCACTCCTTTTGATTTATTTTTGGGGATCTTGGTTTATGATTGTATCAGTTAAGATGGCTCTTGACTCCTTGTGCACATTTTGGAACCTTGGCCTTTTTGTTGGTCACATTTCATCCACCCACAAATGCTCCCGTTGTGTCCTGGGTTAAGGTTATGATTTGGGGTGGAGTTGAGTTTGGGTCAGGATAAAGAACCCTGGGATACGAACCTTCTTCTCTAAGAGGTGTTCCTGATTCCACCTTATTGCCTGCTTATTACTGGGAGCCAACATACTTCCCCTCCCCTATCTGCACCTGCTACTGTAATGCCTTACTGTGAAACCCTGCCATCCCATAGCTTGAGTCACACGTATTATTATTGTTCTTGACTCGGTTTGTTGTCTACTTTGCTGCTGTTTTTTATAATGTGCATGTGACGAAAGCTTGTTTCTTACATTTTGGTAATGTTGTCAAGACCAAATAAGAGTTGTAAATTATCTATGGGTGGACAATTTCACACAGTTCCTTAATTGTGTAATCAGTGGAACGCAGGAAACAATTAAACATTTTCAATATTTGTTGTTGTACACGCCTCATTCGCACATTTTCTCTTTATTTTGTTCACTATTCTCCAGTCACATACTGTTCCTCACCTAGAAAGTATATCTGAAGGGGAATGGGGTGCTCTCCTTTTCCTGCTTTCTGTTTATTCACTGTCTGGTTGTGACAATTTATTTTGTCTCTGATACCCACTCAATGCACGGGCGCTAGGCTAACTCCTGTCTCTGTGAATTACATTGATGCTACGCTGCTCATCTCTTTCTTCTGATGATAGAACTGCCTTGATGCTTCCTTTTCTTTTGAGTTCCTCCTTCAGTTTGTTGTTTTGTCTGTGTTGTCTTGGAATTACAACATCAGCCACTGCCTCTTCACAACAAACGTAGCTAAATAATTTCCACAACTTACTAGAATCACAGCTGTAGGACAGTCCACAAAATCAATGCCAATGGAAAGCACCTGTTCCTTGTGTTGTGTTAAAGCAGCCATTGTTCTAGCTCTTCACTACTTGGCTGTTGAGTCTACAGTGTAGCGCATTCTGCTCAAGGCAGAAACAGCTTAGAGAGGCTTTCACATGGCTGCTCTGAAGGAAGCCATTGATTCAAAAATTTTATCCAGCTTGAATCGGCAGTTTCCTATTTGCACTAATTGTTTTCAATGAGGTGAAGTAATCTATTTGAGTATTCAGTGGACAGAATATGTGAGATGAGATGCACTTCATTTAGGTTACACACACACACACACACACACACTGAGCAGATATAAAAGCAGTCACCATATAGCCCAGGCTAGCCCACCAGGTTTTCACCTGATATGAAGTGTTAACTATAATGACCTCCATTATAAACTGGGTGGTTCGAGCCCTGAATGCTGATTGGCTGACAGCTGTGGTATATCAGACCGTATACCAAGGGTATGACAAAACATTTATTTTTACTCCTCAAATTACATTGGTAACCAGTTTTATAATAGCAATAAGGCACCTCGGGGTTTGTGGTATATGACCAATATACTGTACCACGGCAAAGGGCTGTGTCCAGGCACTCCGCGTTGCGTCGCGCATAAGACAGCCCTTAGCCGTGGTATATTGGCCATATACCACTCCCCCTCGGACCTTATTGCTTAAGTATACTTTCCTCCCAGATCAGCTCTTTATGTTGCCGACTCTGGTTCAGAGTTAATTGCGGTTCTGTTTCAGTGAACTCTGACCACCGGATAAATATTCCATCCTGAGTCCTCTCCTCCCTCTTTGGAACTTCACTTCAACTTCTCTCCCCAGACAGACACGCTCATAGGCTACCAATGAGGAGCGGTGTTAACATGCTTTAGGTGCGGTAATGCGCATCCTCTCCTGCCCCATAGGTGTTGTTTTGTGATTTAGAAAGTGTACTCTTAGATGTCCTTGTCTTGTTCTGATCATTCTCTCTCTCTCTCCTTTCTCTCCTGTAGTCCACCCCTCTCCACCTGGCAGCAGGGTACAACCGGGTCAGAATAGTACAGCTCCTACTACAGCACGGTGCAGATGTACATGCAAAGGACAAAGGGTAAGTGTGTTTGTTTGTTTGCATGTGCTTTAGGGTGAGTGTTGTCTTGGAGTGTGTGTGTGTGTGTGTGTGTGTGTGTGTGTGTGTGTCCCCAAATAATGTTTCTGGAATGTTGAGTTCACACTTTGCTCAGGCACTTCATTGATCTCCTTAACTAATGAACTTAGTTGTTAATTGCACAGAGATATAAAGGCTCTTTCCCTGTAATTAACTAATGGTGTCTGTGTTCCTCTCTCCCTCAGTGGTCTGGTTCCTCTCCACAATGCATGTTCCTATGGTCACTATGAAGTCACAGAGCTGCTGCTGAAGGTAAGAAACGATATGCTGCTTTGTGTGTACTGGTATGCTTGTTATGTGGTGGCTATGAAAGTGAGAGTCCTTTAGTTCCGAGGCTATAGAGGTCCCTGAGAAAGCCGTTATTGTCAGGTGTTTTCAGAGGGATTCGTCACAGGCCGAAAAGCCTGACCGGGTTCTGCTCCTTTGACAGAAGACATACAGACTCAGACTTCTTTGTGTGTCGATTCACTTAATCTCTGAGTTGGTCTTTGAGATGAAGGCACAGGACTGACTGGCATGTCTAAGGGAAGCCATCCTCATCTGATGTTTCATGTCAGATATCACATCAGTAGTGTGTAACACCTGGGTCATGTTCACACTTTAATAAAACGTTTTTCCAAAATCTTTGCTCTTATTGAGCTCGTTCAGATTTCAAAAAATTGTTTCAGAAATATGTTTACCTATCTGCCATTTTATTTACTTTACCACAAGGATTGTGTGTAACAGCCCTCTCTGTTTCCTGTTAGCATGGAGCATGTGTTAACGCCATGGACCTGTGGCAGTTCACCCCTCTCCACGAGGCTGCCTCAAAGAACCGTGTGGAGGTGTGTTCTCTGCTGCTGAGCCAAGGGGCCGACCCCACCCTGGTCAACTGTCACGGGAAGAGTGCTGTGGACATGGCCCCTACCCCGGAGCTCAAAGAGAGACTCACCTGTGAGAAAAGACATCTACTGACTAACATTCACACACTGACCCAGAGACTCTCATATGCACTCACATGCCCTCAGACAATGGAGGGCTTATGGTGTGTGTGTGTGTGTAAATATGTTGATGACATAGTTTTCCCCGTGTGTGTGTTGTGTAGATGAGTTTAAGGGGCACTCTCTGCTCCAGGCAGCGCGGGAAGCAGACATTGCCAAGGCCAAGAAGTCCCTCGCTCTAGAGATCATCAACTTCAAACACCCACACACCCATGAGACTGCACTGGTGAGGCACGGACGCACACACTGACACACACACAACACACACACACACAGTGTTAAATGGACTCCTCCTCTTGTGTTGCAGCACTGTTCAGTGGCCTCTCCTCACCCCAAGCGGAAGCAGGTCACAGAGCTGCTGTTACGTAAAGGTGCCAACGTCAATGAGAAGAACAAGGAGTGAGTGTCTTCCTGTTTAGCTGACCTCTGTCTGACTTCTAAACCCATCCACTAACCACTGCTATATCATGACTATGGTGACCCAACCCTGTGTCTGTCTGTCTGTCTGTCTGTCTGTCTCTGCAGCTTCATGACTCCCCTACACGTGGCTGCTGAGAGGGCCCACAATGACATAATGGAGGTGTTGCAGAAACATGGAGCAAAGGTACAGTATTCACTTCACCCATTCATTCCTTCTCCCATGCGCTCTACTGGTCTTGCCACTTGTATCAGCAAAGGTGGCAAGTTCAATGGAAAATACATTGGCGTGTAAATCTGTAGCCATTTGCGTGAACACAGACCCTGTGATGCTGGATGTTTTTCTAACTAAATAAAGGCAGAGATCTGTCTCCTCAGTGTCTGGGTGGGTCTGAAGTCACCGCCTGTTTTAAAGCTCAATCATTTATAGTATTATTGAAACCAATGACAGGACAGACTGGGGGAAAGTCTGTCTGGCCGATCAAGTGTCTGGTTCGGAGAGCTCCATCAGATAAGAATGAGCAGATGGATGGCGTGTTCAGAGCCTTCCAGTCCCCCCTGAAGATCCCACCCTCACCTTAACAGGCGGTCCTTCCCTGATGCAGACCTGGGGAAAGACGCACACAAGTTCTACAGTGTTTAAAAGCCAGACAGCCACTAAAGAGAATCCTCTTGATAGCTTCCCTTGATAGAATTCTCTCAATAGCGTGAGTTTTGTGTTTTATATTACTTTCTAAAGAAAGATATCAGAGACAGACATGAGAGGGGCTCTTGGGTGCTTTTGACAGCAGCATTCGTTGAGTATCTATCCAGAGAAGAGAAGCCTCCACACTGGTACTTTGACTGTCATATCTGACTCGTCTTTTCGTAGTCATAAGTGCAGGTAGCTATCCCCCACGGAGGCCCAGCACTACTTAACTGGGTAGGGAGCATGACCGATGGAACAGACATCAAAAGGTCAACAGCAGCACTTGCCTGCCTGCCTGAGCAGGTAGCCT
Source organism: Coregonus clupeaformis (assembly GCF_020615455.1). Classification (NCBI taxonomy): domain Eukaryota; kingdom Metazoa; phylum Chordata; class Actinopteri; order Salmoniformes; family Salmonidae; genus Coregonus; species Coregonus clupeaformis. The sequence goes on from NW_025533961.1 coordinate 290,865, forward strand.
GTTACACTCACAGCCCGTGAAAATGGCAGATTTGGTCACTGATAAACGCCTAAATTGGAACGCATTGGCTGTGCAGTAACATGCTTTACATGTTACAGGGTCTCCGAGTCCAAATGTGCACTTCACATTTCCATATTATAAAACTCATGTAATTTACAGTATTAATGTTTATGACTGCTATGTTTGATGTACAGTTACAAGGCATGTCAAACCCTGGGTTGTTCTGAACAGAATGAGCCTATGTTTGTCACACTGTGAAGAAAATTAGCCTGGAACACGCACCTGAATGCACTCATGACTCTATTCTACGCGTACCAAAATGACTTGTGTAGGGCCCTTAAAAATCAGTTTCATTTTTTTGCTCTCAAAATCACACTTATTTATTTATAGAAAAACAACAAAATGTGGTGTTCTAAGTCCACAACAATGCTTAAACCACATCAGGAGACCACTTTTGAGGTCTAGGAAAAATATATAAAACATTTGGGTGTAGTTACCCTTTAATGCAAGTGCACCAGCAAGATACCGTTAATTGGTTAGCAGTGTATCTGTAGCGCTCATGTGATTGCAGAGTTTGCAAAATAAATGGCCACTGGATTGATGCAAATAATCATGATATCATTCTGCCAGGTAGGCATAGGCTACTTTGTAGTTAACATTTAATTGAGAATTTTTTTGGGAAACCCTTTCCATCTCTACCAGAAGAAGGTTATCGTTAGCATCATCGCTAACGGCTACACAAAGTGTAGTCACTGCACGTTCCTGTGCCTTTTCAGAAGTTGCAGGAAAATACAAATCACTAATGCATTTAGTTAATGTCTTATGATTAATGCATTTTCTAATAAGTTCAATACATTTAGTTGATTTCCTACTGAGTTCAATACATTTTCGAGTATTGTTTAATTCCATTTTAATGGCTAGATTCCATGATTCCGTCCACTCTCGCCGCAGCGCCGATTTTATAGGGCCCTACTTGTGAAAGCGTGACACTGTAAGATGGTATTTTGTAACTTAGCTAGTCATGTTGTCAATAGAACAAACGTTCAAATTATTCCCATCTGACCCAGATTGCGATTTATAATGGACCGTTCTTGGATTGCGTAAACAACAACAGTCATTTTGTGATGGTCGGGATGCAGGGCTCTGTTCCAAACAAAACAATACAGATGTCCTTGCTCCTCAACGGCACAGCTAGGGTAGCTAGAAAAATCACCTTATAGTTAAAGGCTCTCTTCTTGAGTCATAAAAGTGTACTGAAATTACTTAGGAACTGTGCACACTTTGGAGATGTGTGTGGCCACTTGAAGACACCAGTGAGACCTCTCACTCAAACCCTTTCATTTTTGGTCTTATGTTGAACCTACCTCAAATTTGTTCAAAAGAACAATGAATATTGTTATTTTGTTACTGAATATATCCAGAGCCTTTTCAGATTTCGCTACAAATGCTGTGAAAAGTACAGTAAATGTCAAATGAACTCTGTAAACTGTTGTCCTCATCTTTTGGTCTGATAATATCCCCATAATCTCCTGAGTTTTGGCTTTCAATTTCTACCATGGTTATGCATATGCTTCTTATATTTCTTTTGTTAGAAGCATTTCAATTTGGCCCTATTCATAGAGGCCAATTCCCACGAGTACAGTCGAGCAGAGCCTGGTATTGGAGTGTTGCTGCTGTGCTCTGATCAATGTGTCTGAGGGGAGCTGTGCTGTATGTTGTTCTAAGCACAGCTCCCCTTTTTCGTTTGGAGTTGTCCAATCGGTAATGAATCGAAATGAGGATATCCCAGGAGCTATGAGAAACGGAGACAGGGCTGAATAATTGTACACAATTGTACAGGCAGACAAGCATACATTTATGCACATACATATGCAGTAGACCTAACACACACACACACACACACACACACACAGTAACACTATCTCTCCCAGTTCCTGCTCGGTGCTGATAGACTCTGAAGAGCTCCAACAGGCTGAGGCCTCGGCTGATTTAATTATTGTTTGTGTTCAATTCAAAATGCGGGAATTTACTCTCACAGCACAGCTCAATCCCCACAACTCCAACTCCTCTCCCTCTCCTCACTCACTCTTTCCTGCTCTCCCTCCCTCTCTCAGATGAACGCCCTGGACACCTTGGGGCAGACGGCCCTGCACCGTGCTGCCATGGCGGGACACCTCCAGACCTGCAGACTGCTGCTGAGCTACGGAGCAGACGCATCCATCCTCTCACTACAGGGCTTCACCGCCTCACAGATGGGCAACGAGGCCGTGCAGCAGATTCTCAATGGTACGGAGAGAGAAGGTGTGAGTGTGTGTGTGTGTGCGCTTGACAGCTCTGAATGTGTGTGTACAGCTTTATCCCCTCTCCATTGTCTTCAGACAGTCTTTGTCGGTTCCATCGCTGTATCCTTTCTGCTGGCTGTGAGTGTTCCACTAAGACACTGGTTGGTGATAATGTGACTTCTCCCCCAGAAAATGTTCCAGTGAGGAACTCTGACGTAGACTATCGGCTCCTGGAGGCAGCTAAAGCTGGAGACCTGGACACTGTGAAGGTAGGATTCTCTTTTGAAGTGTCGTGTGTGTGTGTGTGTGTGTGTGTGTGTGTGGTCCCTACTATAGGTATAGCTAGCTGACTCACAGGAAAAGGAAGGCTAGTAAGCAAGCTTACATGACAGTCCCAGGACCCGTTGATATGAAACTGTTATTTCTACTACTCCGTGTTATGGTGTATGAACTCACTGGACTGCATCGCCTTCAACTCAAGATATTGTGAGAATGTTTTGAAAACTTGCCAGTTTCATCACGGCTGCTTTTGCAGGTTGGATATGAACTAGGCTTTGGTCTCACATCTCACACTAATACTCACATTCTGCCTGCTGACTTCTTGTGCTGCTGTCAGAATGTTGAGTGTGTCACTCTTTAGACTGCTTTCCTCTCTCTCTCTCTCTCTCTCTCTCTCCCCCGTCTGTGTGTGTTCACATCCCATGCGTGTGTGAGCATGTTCTCTGCAGACATCCTGCCCTTCTTAGAATGTAAACTGAGTATTTTCTCTTTTCTCACTCACTCTCTGCAGACTGCCTGTGCTGCTGTCAGAATGTAAACTGATTTTCTCTCTCCCCCCTCCCTCTCCCCCCTCCCTCTCCCCCCTCCCTCTCCCCCCTTCCTCTCCCCCTTCCTCTCCTCCCTCCCTCTCCTCTCTCCCTATCCTCTCTCCTCTCTCTCCCTCCCTCTCTCTCTCTCCTCTCTTCTCTCTCCTCTCTCTCCTCTCCTCTCCCCTCTCTCCCTCTCTCCCCCTCTCCCTCTCCCTCTCTCTCTCCCTCTCTCTCCCTCTCTCTCCCCTCTCTCTCCCTCTCTCTCTCCTCTCTCTCACCCCTCCCTCTCTCCTCTCTCCCTCTCCCTTTCTCTCTCTCCCCTTTCTCCCGCTCTCCTCTCTCCCTCCTCTCTCTCCTCTCCCTTTCTCCCTCTCTCCTCTCTCCCTCCCTCTCTCTCTCCTCTCCCCGTCTCTCTCCGTCTTTCTCCGTCTCTCTCCCCTCTCTCCCTCTCTCCGCTCTCCCTCTCTCCGCTCTCCCTCTCCCCTCTCCTCTCTCCCTCTCTCTCGCTCTCTCCTCTCTCTCGCTCTCTCCTCTCTCTCGCTGTCTCCTCTCTCTCGCTCTCTCCTCTCTCTCGCTGTCTCCTCTCTCTCGCTCTCTCCTCTCTCTCGCTCTCTCTCTCCTTTCTCTCCCCTCTCCTCCCTCTCTCTCCTCCCTCTCTCTCCCCTCTCGCTCTCTGCTCTCTCTCTCCCCTCTCGCTCTCTGCTCTCTCTCCCCTCTCGCTCTCTGCTCTCTCTCTCCCCTCTTGCTCTCTGCTCTCTCTCTCCCCTCTTGCTCTCTGCTCTCTCTCCCCCTTATCTCTCTCCTCTCTCTCCCCTCTCTCTCACCCCTCCCTCTCCCCTCTCTCCTCTCTCCCCTCTCCCACCTCCTCTCCCTCTCTCCCCTCTCTCTCCACTCTCTTTCTCTCCTCTCTCCCCCCTCTCCTCTCTCTCCCCCCTTATCTCTCTCCCTCTCTCTCTCTCCCCTCTCCCTCTCGCTCCCTCTCCCTCTCTCTCCCTCTCTCCCCTCTCCCTCTCTCCCTCTCCCTCTCTCCCTTCTCTCTCTTCTCGCTCCCCTCTCACTCCCCTCTACCTCTCTCCCCTCTCTCTCTTCTCCCCTCTCCTCTCTCTCCCTCTCTCTCTTCTCCCTCTCCTCTCTCTCCCTCTCTTCTCCCCCTCTCTTCTCCCCTCTCTCTCCCTCCCCTCTCTCTCCCTCTCCTCTCTCTCTCCCTCCCTCTCTCCCCTCCCTCCTCTCTCCCCTCTCGCTCTCTCTCCTCTCGCTCTCTCGGCTCTTTCTCCGCTCGCTCTCTCCCTCTCCTCTCTCTCCTCTCGCTCCCCCTTATCTCTCACCTCTCTCTTCCCCTTATCTCTCTCCCCTCTCTCTTTCCCCTCTCTCTCTCACCCCTCCCTCTCACCTCTCTCACCTCTCCCTTCTCCCTCTCTCCCCTCTCCCCCCTCCCTCTCTCCCTCTCTCCGCTCTCTTTCTCCCCTCTCCTCTCTCTCCCCCTTATCTCTCTCTCCTCTCTCTCTCTCTCTCCCCTCTCCCTCGCTCCCCTCTCCCTCTTCTCTCCTTTCTCTCTCTCCCCTCTCCCTCTCTCTCTCGCTCCCCTCTCCCTCTCTCCCCTCTCTCTCTTCTCGCTCCCCTCTCTCCCCTCCCTCTCTCTCTCTCCCCCTCTCTCTCTTCTCTCTCCTCTCGCTCTCTCTCCCCCCTCCTCTCTCTCTCCCCCTCCCCTCTCTCCCCCTTATCTCTCTCTCCTCTCTCCTTTCTCTCTCCCCTCTCCCTCTCTCACTCCCCTCTCCCCTCTCTCTCCTCTCGCTCTCCTTTCTCCCCTCTCTCCTCTCTCTCCCCTCTCCTCTCTCCTCCCTCTCTCTCCCCTCTCGCTCTCTGCTCTCTCTCCCCTCTCGCTCTCTCCTCTCTCCCTCCCCTCTCTCTCCCCTCTCTCTCCGCTCTCCGTCTCTCTCCGTCTTTCTCCGCTCTCCGTCTCTCTCCCCTCTCTCCCTCTCTCCCTCTCCTCTCTCCCTCTCTCGCTCTCTCTCTCTGATCTCTCCTCTCTCTCGCTCTCTCCTCTCTCTCACTGTCTCCTCTCTCTCGCTCTCTCCTCTCTCTCGCTCTCTCTCCCCTCTCCTCTCTCTCGCTCTCTCTCCCCTCTCGCTCTCTGCTCTCTCTCTCCCTTCTCGCTCTCTGCTCTCTCTCTCCCCTCTTGCTCTCTGCTCTCTCTCCTTATCTCTCTCTCTCTTCTCTCTCACCCTCCCTCTCCCTCTCTCTCTCTCCCTCTCCTCTCCCTCTCTCCCTCTCCCTCTCTCCCCTCTCCCTCTCTCCCTCTCTCTCCGCTCTCTTTCTCTCCTCTCTCCCCCCTCTCCTCTCTCTCCCCCTTATCTCTCTCCCTCTCTCTCTCTCCCCTCTCCCTCTCTCTCTCTCCCTCTCCCTCTCTCCCTCTCTCCCTCTCGCTCCCTCTCCCTCTCCCCCTCTCTCCCCTCTCCCTCTCTCCCTCTCGCTCCCCTCTCCCTCTCTCCCTCTCTCCCTTCTCTCTCTTCTCTCTTCCCTCTCGCTCCCCTCTCCCCTCTCTCTTCTCCCTCTCTCTCTCTTCTCCCCTCTCTCTCTCCTCCCTCTCTATCCCTCCCCTCTCTCTCCTCCCTCTCTCTCTCCTCTCTCTCTCCCTCTCCTCTCTCCCTCCCTCTCCCTCTCTCTCTCTCCCTCCCTCCCATCTCGCTCTCTCCCCTCTCGCTCTCTCCGCTCTTTCTCCGCTCGCTCTCTCCCTCTCCTCTCTCTCCCCCTTATCTCTCACCTCTCTCTTCCCCTTATCTCTCTCCCCTCTCTCTTTCCCTCTCTCTCACCTCTCCCTTCTCCTCTCTCCCTCTCTCCCCTCTCCCTCTCTCCGCTCTCTTTCTCCCTCTCTCCTCTCCTCTCTCTCCCCCTTATCTCTCTCTCCTCTCTCCTTTCTCTCTCTCCCTCTCCCTCGCTCCCTCTCCCTCTTCTCTCCTTTCTCTCTCTCCCTCTCCCTCTCTCTCTGCTCCCTCTCCCTCTCTCCCTCTCTCTCTTCTCGCTCCCTCTCTCCCCTCCCTCTCTCTCTTCTCTCTCCTCTCGCTCTCTCTCCCCCCTCCTCTCTCTCTCCCCTCCCTCTCTCCCCCGTATCTCTCTCTCCTCTCTCCTTTCTCTCTCCCCTCTCCCTCTCTCTCACTCCCTCTCTCCCCTCTCTCTCCTCTCTCTCTCCTTTCTCCCCTCTCTCCTCTCTCTCTCCTTTCTCCCCTCTCTCCTCTCTCTCCCCTCTCCTCTCTCCTCCCTCTCTCTCCCCTCTCGCTCTCTGCTCTCTCTCTCCCCTCTCGCTCTCTGCTCTCTCTCTCCCCTCTCGCTCTCTGCTCTCTCTCTCCCCCTTATCTCTCTGCTCTCTCTCTCCCCCTTATCTCTCTCCTCTCTTTCCCCTCTCTCACCCCTCCCTCTCCCCTCTCTCTCACCCCCTCCCTCTCCTCCTCTCTCACCTCTCCCCTCCTCCTCTCTCTCCTCTCTCCCTCTCTCCCCTCTCCCTCTCTCCCCTCTCTCTCCGCTCTCTTTCTCCCCTCTCTCCCTCCTCTCCTCTCTCCTCTCTCTCCCCTTATCTCTCTCTCTCCTCTCCCTCTCTCTCTCTCTCTCTCTCTCTCTCTCTCTCTCTCCTCTCTCTCTCTCTCTCTCTCTCTCTCGCTCTCCCTCTCCCTCTCTCCTCTCTCTCTCTCCCTCTCTCTCCCTCTCCCTCTCTCCCTCTCTCTCCCTCTCTCCTCTCTCTCCCTCTCTCTCTCTCCTCTCCCCTCTCTCTCTCCCCCTCTCCCTCTCTCTCTCTCCCTCTCCCTCTCTCCCTCTCTCTCTCTCCTCTCTCTCCTCTCTCTCTCCCTCTCTCTCTCCTCTCTCTCTCCCCTCTCCCTCTCTCTCTCTCCTCCCCTCTCCCCTCTCTCCTCTCGCTCCCTCTCTCCTCTCTCTCTCTTCTCCTCTCTCTCTCTCCCTCTCTCTCTTTCTCCCCTCTCCTCTCTCTCCCCTCTCTCTTCTCCCTCTCCTCTCTCTCCCTCCCTCTCTCTCCCTCTCTCCCCCCTCCCTCCCTCTTCTCCTCTCGCTCTCTCCGCTCTTTCTCTGCTCGCTCTCTCCGCTCTTTCTCCGCTCGCTCTCTCCTCTCTCTCCCCCTTATCTCTCACCTCTCTCTTCCCCTTATCTCTCTCCCCTCTCTCTTTCCCCGCTCTCTCTCACCCCTCCCTCTCTCCCTCTCCTCTCTCCCTCTCCCCCTCTCCCTCTCTCCGCTCTCTTTCTCCCCTCTCTCCTCTCCTCTCTCTCCCCCTTATCTCTCTCTCCTCTCTCCTTTCTCTCTCTCCCCTCTCCCTCTCTCTCTCGCTCTCCTCTCCCTCTTCTCTCCTTTCTCTCTCTCCCCTCTCCCTCTCTCTCTCGCTCCCCTCTCCCTCTCTCCCCTCTCTCTCTTCTCGCTCCCTCTCTCCCCTCTCTCTCTCTCTCCTCTCTCTCTCTCCTCTCTCTCTCCCCCCTCCTCTCTCCTCTCCCTCTCTCTCTCTCTCTCCCCCTCCTCTCTCTCCCCCTCCCCTCTCTCCCCCTTTTCTCTCTCTCCTCTCTCCTTTCTCTCTCCCCTCTCCCTCTCTCTCTCCCCTCTCCCTCTTCTCTCCTTTCTCTCTCTCCCCTCTCCCTCTCTCTCTCGCTCCCCTCTCTCCCCTCTCCCTCTCTCTCGCTCCCCTCTCCCTCTCTCCCCTCTCTCTCTTCTCGCTCCCCTCTCTCCCCTCTCTCTCTTCTCGCTCCCCTCTCTCCCCTCTCTCTCTCCTCTCTCTCCCTCTCCCCTCTCTCTCTCCCTCTCTCTCTCTCTCTCTCTCTCTCTCTCCCTCTCTCTCTCTCTCTCTCTCCTCTCTCCTCTCCTCTCTCTCTCTCTCCTCTCTCTCTCCCCTCCTCTCTCCCCTCTCCTCTCTCTCTCCCCCTCCTCTCTCCCCTCTCCCCTCTCTCTCCCCTCTCCTCTCTCTCTCCGTCTCGCTCTCTCTCTCTCTCTCCTTGCAGTCGTTATGCTCTCCACAGAATGTGAATTGTCGGGACCTGGAGGGTCGTCACTCCACGCCGCTGCACTTCGCCGCCGGCTACAACCGTGTGGCGGTGGTGGAGTACCTGCTGCACCATGGGGCCGACGTCCACGCTAAAGACAAGGGGTGAGTCTTGTTGGCTGGCTAGTTGTCTTTCTGTAGCCTTCTTGTTAGCTCAGGAATCTATATCTGTCAGTCTATCACCTTCTGTCTCTGCAGTGCTTTCATCTTCTCCACTCCACCATTCCTTCATCCCCCCAGATGATATAGAATCTCTATCAAAGATGGTATCTCTCTGTAGTGTGCCCTCAGGCTACATCTCTTATATTAGACCCTAGACACTTCAGAGTAGGGAGAGGCTCATCACCTTCTAACCCTCCCTCCCTCTGTGTATCCCTTGCTCTCTCACTTTTTCTCCCTCTCTATCGCTTTCTATCCTCTCTCTCCCTCCCCCTCTCTGTGCAGAGGTCTGGTGCCCTTGCACAACGCTTGCTCCTACGGTCACTATGAGGTGGCTGAGTTGCTGGTGAGACACGGGGCGTCTGTGAACGTAGCAGACCTGTGGAAGTTCACCCCGCTCCACGAGGCTGCAGCCAAGGGCAAATATGAGATCTGCAAGCTGCTCCTCAAGGTATGTCCTGCATCTCAGGTCTGTGGGACTCTAAAGCAGAGTTAGTCAGTCTCCAGAGACTATCACACGCTTTCTCAACACCTCTCTGTTTCTCTCTCTCTGTCTCTCTCTGTCTCTCTCTCTCTTTGTCTCTCTCTCTGTCTCTCTCTCTGTCTCTGTCTCTCTCTGTGTGTGTGTTTAAATCCCTTTTACAGAGAGGTACTGTAGAAAGTCATAACAGTTCAGTATTAGAATTTTACCACATGCTAAAGCCCTGTGGTAGTTATACTGTTTATTACGGCTGAATAGCAGACAGGAACAACACTTGTGTTTTATGGACTTTTTTCATTAAAACATCACTGGAGAAGGGAGTTTTTAAAGGTGCTTACAGACGGGCCGCTGTAAGCGGCGAAGGTCTCAGACTTCAATGGGAGTAGGGCGGCAAAACGCAAGCAGTTTTGCAAGCGGCGCGGTTTGTGGTGCTCGCTCCCATGAACGGTGCCGCTGGCTCGGTGCTCAGTGCGCCGAAAGATTAAATTGGCAGAAGTCTTGAGCGGCCGCCGCGCACGGTTGACCAATGGGCAGAGTTCATCTTGTCAACCAATCAAACAATGTTTTAATGACAACATTTGAGCAGACGACAACCGGGACCACTGGTCTCTACACATGGTAGGCAGATCTTCACGCGATTCAATTGCCATTTACCATAGCCCGTGTGTAACCGCCTAATATGTTTTTGTTAATCATTAGTGTTCAGGAAAGGGGAAGGTGGGTACCTAGTCAGTTGTACAACTGAATGCATTCAACTGAAATGTGTCTTCCGCATTTAACCCAACCCCTCTGAATCAGAGAGGTGCGGGGGCTGCCTTAATCGACATCCACGTCAACGGCGCCCGGGGAACAGTGGGTTAACTGCCTTGCTCAGGGGCAGAATGACTGATTTTTACCTTGTCAGCTCAGGGGAATTCGATCCAGCAACCTTTCGGTTACTGGCCCAGCGCTCCTACCTGCCAGGCTACCTGCCGTTAAGCAGGGCCAATTTCTGTGAGTTATAAAATCATAAGGACCTCAGAAACATGTGCGTCTGAGTTGTAAGCTGGAGAGTTATTTTTGAGAGCGTTATCATAAAATAACGCTAAGAGCTGCTGAAGCGTGTTACTTCCCACCTCATAGTTAGAGGGTAAAGTGTTGCATTGAACTTGATGCACATAAGAATAACCTTTTGAAGAAATTACTCCGTCACCTCACTGATCAAGTGACATGATTTCTATCTAAAGAGAGCTTATTAGTTTAGTTTCAGAAGAGGATATTTTCTGAACCATTTTAAAATGTCTTCTCAAAGGCACAATAGTCTCACTTTGGCATCTAAGCAACCAGCAACCATGGGTGCACCACCACCAAAACATATAACTCTGCCTAACTGCAGAAGCAAAGAGGCTCCCCTCCGTATTTATTTTTGACAGTGAAGCTAAAACATATAAATGTGGCTCTATACTCCAGCATTTTAGGTTTGAGATCAAATGTTTCATATTTTACATTTACATTTTAGTCATTTAGCAGACGCTCTTATCCAGAGCGACTTACAGTTAGTGAATACATTTTTTTTTATACTGGCCCCCCGTGGGAATCGAACCCACAACCCTGGCGTTGCAAACGCCATGCTCTATCAACTGAGCTACATCCCTGCCGGCCATTCCCTCCCCTACCCTGGACGACGCTGGGCCAATTGTGCGCCGCCCATGAGTCTCCCGGTCGCGGCCGGCTGCGACAGAGCCGAGGCGACAGTACAACATGTCACCTTTTATTTGAGGTGATTTTCATACATATCTGTTTTACCGTTCAGAAATGAAAGCACTTTATGTATCCTAGTCCCTCTATTTGAAGATGTCATAAGTATTATGACAAATTCACTTATAGGATATTAAAGTAGTCAAAAGTTTAGTATTTGGTCCCATATTCCTAGCACGCAATGACTACATCTAGCTTGTGACTCTACAAACTCGTTGGATGCATTTGTTTTGGGTTATGTTTTTGCCCAATAGGAACTTTTGATTTGATCTCGAATCCATTTGATCTCAAATCCAAAATGCTGGAATATAGAGGCAAATGTAAAATTGTAGCTTCACTGTTCAAATACATACAGAGGAGAGTGTATATTCATGTCATACAATTAAAGCTATACTCAGTGCTATCCCTTAGCAATCCATTACAAGCCTCTCTGCTCTGGTGGTCCCCTCAGCATGGGGCGGACCCGACCAAGAAGAACCGTGACGGTAACACTCCTCTGGACATGGTGAAGGAGGGGGATACGGACATCCAGGACCTGCTGAGAGGAGACGCTGCCCTGCTGGACGCTGCTAAGAAGGGCTGTCTGGCCCGTGTCCAGAAACTCTGCAGCCCAGAGAACATCAACTGTAGAGACACACAGGGACGCAACTCCACCCCCCTGCACCTTGCAGGTAAGACTGGCCACCGAGACATAGCCAGGGGTACATAGACATGACCCATCTAGTTTGACTTCTGTTACTGAAGTTCTGTTAACAATTATCAATGGCTGTTATACTTGTCAAAAGGGCCAGATTTGATTAATAGTTTAATCAAATCCAACTTTATTTGGCACATGCTTCATAAACAACAGGTTTAGACTAACAGTGAAATGCTTATTTATGGGTCCTTTTCCCACAATGCACAGTTAAAGATATACAGTATATATAAAAAGTGACACAAGGAAAAAAAAACACAGTGAAATTATGGTGGATACATTGTGTACAAAAAAAGTTCAGATCAGCCACTATCCACTGCAGGAGTTAAATGCCATACCACGTGTAGCGACCGCTGAAGTAGGTGTGCTAGTGGAAGCTCATGGAAGCCACTGTATTTTCAAGCTAGGCGTAAGTGTGATTCTAGATTTCCGCAGTGTGTATAGGTCCGAATGGTCATGCAGTATGTGTAGCCAGATGGCCAGGGCTGTTGGGCAAGTCTGCCCTCCCTGTGTCTGTGGGAGGACAACAGATGGGTGAGGGTGAACAAACAGTCACAGGAGGCAACAGGGAACGGACCTGGGCTGAGTCAACAGCTGACCTGACACAACCCTCACACCACCCCATGTGTTTACTACAGTATGACCTCTCTCTAGGTGGCGGAGGATCAGGACAGACTCCCCTCGTCTCCCACACTTTCTACCACAGCTTGATTTCACAGTTAAATTAGCAACTTTAGACCGCACAGGAGAAATGAAGATGGGTGTGTGTGGTGATTCAACCTATTCAATTTCAACTGCTACCATGACCTAAAACCACTTTTTAATTACGTTTACGTGCAATACTACCACTTAAACTTAGTGTCGCTAGTCTATCATTCACTTCCATTCTGCTAACTAGAGGTCCGTGCCGCAGTGGAGGTTTCTCAATTATCTCCCTTAGCAGGACATTAAGTCCAATCAAACACCCTGCTGCTGGGAGAGGTGTGTGTGTGTAGTAGTGTTAGAGGTGTGTGTGTCTATGTGCCAGACGCCATCTCCCCTCACATTCACACCGTGAAGAGCTGACTATTACTTTGATTAGCAGTCTCCTCATTAAAGTAGCAGTCAGAGATAGTCTGACAGTGAAAGAGAGACACACCGAGAGCAGTGTGTGGATCAGCATCGGGCTGCAGCTAATAATGAGTGTTAATTAGACTGGGTCCTGAAGGGGAGTAAAATAGAGGAACAGTGTGGATAGGGACAGTGTGCTCACCGTGCAGAGGCCTCCAACACACCACTGCGGAACTGATTTCTGGATTTCTGCTCAATTTCTCACACCATAAATTGCTGCAGTGGTATAGGGTCACTCCTCCTTTGAAGCTGAGCTCATTTGAGACCTTGAAAGAATACTGAGTAGAAGAGAGAGAGAGAGAGAGAGAGAGAGCGAGAGAAAGAGGGATTGAGATACCAGTGTCAGATGGAACATTGAGCCCCATGGTGCCAGAGTAATCCTAGAATTTGAGGACTAAAGGGACAATTTTGCACCTTTTTCCATACAAAGGTCTCTGAAAAGTTATTGCTGACCAAATGAGGCATTCATGGCAATACATATGAGCACATCTTTGTCTGTATTAACCCATGATGTGTTTGCGTTCCCCCACCAGCTGGCTACAATAACCTGGAGGTAGCAGAGTACCTGCTGGAGCATGGAGCTGATGTCAACGCCCAGGACAAGGGGGGCCTCATCCCCCTCCACAACGCTGCCTCTTATGGGGTGAGTACCATAACCTCATCCCCCTCTTCTCCAATCCATGGAGCACAGCCAAAAAAGTGGACTATTACTTATAACACCAGAATGGTTGGCATTGGAAAAATGTGTACCAATTTTATGGAAGGTTTACTTACTATTTACATTTACATTTACGTCATTTAGCAGACGCTCTTATCCAGAGCGACTTACAAATAGGTGCATTCACCTTATAGCCAGTGGGATAACCAGGGACTGATCAGAGCCTGAAGGTACGGAGGTGCCGTTCCCCTCACAGCTCCGTAGGCAAGCACCATGGTCTTGCAGCAGATGCGAGCTTCAACTGGAAGCCAGTGGAGTGTGCGGAGTAGCGGGGTGACGTGAGAGAACTTGGGAAGGTTGAACACCAGACGGGCTGCGGCATTCTGGATGAGTTGTAGGGGTTTAATGGCACAGGCAGGGAGCCCAGCCAACAGCGAGTTGCAATAATCCAGACGGGAGATGACAAGTGCCTGGATTAGGACCTGTGCCGCTTCCTGTGTAAGGCAGGGTCGTACTCTCCGAATGTTGTAGAGCATGAACCTACAGGATCGGGTCACCGCCTTGATGTTAGCGGAGAACGACAGGGTGTTGTCCAGGGTCACGCCAAGGCTCTTCGCACTCTGGGAGGAGGACACAACGGAGTTGTCAACCGTGATGGCGAGGTCATGGAACGGGCAGTCCTTCCCCGGGAGGAAGAGCAGCTCTGTCTTGCCGAGATTCAGCTTGAGGTGGTGATCCGTCATCCATACTGATATGTCTGCCAGACATGCAGAGATGCGATTCGCCACCTGGTTATCAGAAGGGGGAAAGGAGAAGATTAGTTGTGTGTCGTCAGCGTAGCAATGATAGGAGAGGCCATGTGAGGATATGACAGAGCCAAGTGACTTGGTGTATAGCGAGAATAGGAGAGGGCCTAGAACTGAGCCCTGGGGGACACCAGTGGTGAGAGCACGTGGTGCGGAGACAGCTTCTCGCCACGCCGCTTGGTAGGAGCGACCGGTCAGGTAGGACGCAATCCAAGAGTGAGCCGCGCCGGAGATGCCCAGCTCGGAGAGGGTGGAGAGGAGGATCACAGTATCAAAGGCAGCAGACAGGTCTAGAAGGACAAGAGCAGAGGAGAGAGAGTTAGCTTTAGCAGTGCGGAGAGCCTCTGTGACACAGAGAAAAGCAGTCTCAGTTGAATGACCAGTCTTGAAACCTGACTGGTTTGGATCAAGAAGGTCATTCTGAGAGAGATAGCAAGAGAGTTGGCTAAAGACGGCACGCTCAATAGTTTTGGAGAGAAAAGAAAGAAGGGATACTGGTCTGTAGTTGTTGACATCAGAGGGATCGAGTGTTGGTTTTTTGAGAAGGGGTGCAACTCTCGCTCTCTTGAAGACGGAAGGGACATAGCCAGCGGTCAAGGATGAGTTGATCAGCGAGGTGAGGTAAGGGAGAAGGTCACCGGAGATGGTCTGGAGAAGAGAGGAGGGGATAGGGTCAAGCGGGCAGGTTGTTGGGCGGCCTGCCGTCACAAGTCGCAAGATTTTATCTGGAGAGAGAGGGGAGAAAGAAGTCAAAGCAAAGGGTAGGGCAGTGTGAGCAGGACCAGCAGTGTCATTTGACTTAACAAACGAGGATCGGATGTCGTCAACCTTCTTTTCAAAATGGTTGACGAAGTCATCCACAGAGAGGGAGGAGGGGGGATTCAGCAGGGAGGAGAATGTGGCAAAGAGCTTCCTAGGGTTAGAGGCGGATGCTTGGAATTTAGAGTGGTAGAAAGTGGCCTTAGCAGCAGAAACAGATGAAGAAAATGTAGAGAGGTGGGAGTGAAAAGATGCCAGGTCTGCAGGGAGTCTAGTTTTCTTCCATTTCCGCTCAGCTGCCCGGAGCTCTGTTCTGTGAGCTCGCAATGAGTCATCAAGCCACGGAGCTGGAGGGGAGGACCGAGCCGGCCGGGAGGATAGGGGACATAGAGAGTCAAAGGATGCAGAAAGGGAGGAGAGGAGGGTTGAGGAGGCAGAATCAGGAGATTGGAGGGAGAAGGATTGAGCAGAGGGAAGAGAGCGAAGGTTGTGACGGCGCATTACCATCTGTGTAGGGGCAGAGTGAGTAGTGTTGGAGGAGAGGGAGAGAGAAAAGGATACAAAGTAGTGGTCGGAGACTTGGAGGGGAGTTGCAGTGAGATTAGTAGAAGAACAGCATCTAGTAAAGATGAGGTCAAGCGTATTGCCTGCCTTGTGAGTAGGGGGGGACGGTGAGAGGGTGAGGTCAAAAGAGGAGAGGAGTGGAAAGAAGGAGGCAGAGAGAAATGAGTCAAATGTAGACGTAGGGAGGTTGAAATCCCCCAGAACTGTGAGGGGTGAGCCATCCTCTGGAAAGGAACTCATCAAGGCGTCAAGCTCATTGATGAACTCTCCAAGGGAACCTGGAGGGCGATAGATGACAAGGATATTAAGCTTAAATGGGCTAGTGACTGTGACAGCATGGAATTCAAATGAGGAGATAGACAGATGGGTCAGGGGAAAAATTGAGAATGTCCACTTGGGAGAGATGAGGATTCCTGTGCCACCACCCGCTGACCAGATGCTCTCGGGGTATGCGAGACCACATGGTCAGACGAGGAGAGAGCAGCAGGAGTAGCAGTGTTTTCAGTGGTAATCCATGTTTCCGTCAGCGCCAAGAAGTCGAGGGACTGGAGGGTAGCATAGGCTGGGATGAAGTCTGCCTTGTTGGCAGCAGAACGGCAGTTCCAGAGGCTGCCTGAGACCTGTAACTCCACGTGGGTCGTGCGTGCAGGGACCACCAGGTTAGAGAGGCAGCAGCCACGCGGTGTGAGGCGTTTGTGTAGCCTGTGCGGAGAGGAGAGAACATAGATAGGCAGAGGCATAGTTGACAGGCTGCAGCAGATGGCTACAATAATGCAGAGGAGATCGGAATAAAATGAACTAAAAATCTGGGAAGCGGGGCCTCCCTCACCACAACTCCCAAATATAACTCTCCCAACTTCCACCTCAGAAACTATAATTGTTGTAAACTACAGCGGTTCAATGTTTTCTAGGAATAGACTAACCTAGTTTATTCAGCTAGCTAACTAGGTGCAGTATTCACAGCCAGCTAGCATGCCGGTCTCCAACAGCAGGGTTTAGCGCCAATACTCAGCCACAACAACCACCAGTGTATCAACATGCAAGCAGATCGTTCGTGTCCGTGTCTAACGTTGTGGGTTAGTCCCGACAGCTTGAGCGAGTCCGTCGTCAACTTATTCAGCCAGTTAGTTAGCTAGAATAGTTAGCAAACTAGCTAGCCATTGCTTTCAGACAAAGAAGAACCCCTCCTTTCACGGCACGAAAACACAGAGAGAGCCAAACTAACGTTAACTAGTCACCCATGTCCCGAATTCCTTGAGCGACTCGGGCTATCAATATGTAAAAAACAAAACAAGTGTAGGTTATGACTTACCCCTAGCAGCTACTGTTAGCTAGCCAAGTGCAAAGCTAGCCAATATTTACAGAGCCAATCAGAGCCCCTCTCTACTCCTGTTCCCCCACACGGCCTCTCTGTGCTTCCTCCTTATGCCAAACACATTCTGTTGTGTTCCTGAGTGTGACACATTGTGTCGTGCGTGTAAATGGTGTGCTGTAGAGGTCCCTCCAAGGCTGAAGAAACTCATAAACTTTTCATACAACACTGCGTTTCATCATTCATTTAGTAGGGAAGCACTGCCGTGGCCTAGTGAGGAAGGCGCAGTGTAAACTCTGGCTGATATGGAGATGATACGGAGAGTGGTCACAGAGGAAGAGAGAGAGAGAGAGCACAGCAGGACTGACAGGAAACACAACCTTGGTCTAAATCAAACAAGCTAAATAAATGTCCAAGCCACAACCAAACCCTCTCCCACCCTAAATCAAACACAATCTCAGTGACAGCTCTGACCATTGAGACAACACAGATGGGGAATCTTGGCCATTTGTTAAGCAAATAAGCAGTCCAAATAGTCGTTGTTTGTGTTGTTTATGCCATTGTTTAGTCCAGTAGTAGTGTGTGTGGCCCTGGGGACATAATTAGGGCCCAAGCAGGAAGCTTGGAGCATGCTGTTGTTTACATAACAGTCCTGGGTTCTGGGCTGGCTCAGTCCAGTCCAGCGCCTGCTACCCTTGGCATGGGTCCTGAGAACTCCTCCTGCTGCCTAAGTATCTGCCTGTGTGCTGCTCTGACGGCCACGGTGTGGGTTTGGTGTACAGTTGAAGTCGGAAGTTTACATAAACTTAGGTTGGAGTCATTAAAACTCGTTTTTCAACCACTCCACACATTTCTTGTTAACAAACTATAGTTTTGGCAAGTCGGTTAGGACATCTACTTTGTGCATGACACAAGTAATTTTTCCAACAATTGTTTACAGACAGATTATTTAACTTATAATTCACTGTATCACAATTCCAGTGGGTCAGAAGTTTACATACACTAAGTTGACTGTGCCTTTAAACAGCTTGGAAAATTCCAGAAAATGTCATGGCTTTAGAAGCTTCTGGTTAATTGACATCATTTGACTCAATTGGAGGTGTACCTGTGGATGTATTTCAAGGCCTACCTTCAAACTCAGTGCCTCTTTGCTTGACATCATGGGAAAATCCAAAGAAATCAGCCAAGACCTCAAATTTCCAAACGCCTGAAGGTACCACATTCATCTGTACAAACAATAGTACGGAAGTATAAACACCATGGGACCATACCGCTCAGGAAGGAGATGCGTTCTGTCTCCTAGAGATTAACGTACTTTGGTGCAAATCAATCCCAGAACAACAGCAAAGGGCCTTGTGAAGATGCTGGAGGAAACGGGTACAAAAATATTTATATCCACAGTAAAACGAGTCCTATATTGACATAACCTGAAAGGCCGCTCAGCAAGGAAGAAGCCACTGCTCCAAAACCGCCATAAAAAAGCCAGACTACGGTTTGCAACTGCACGTGGGGACAAAGATCGTACTTTTTGGAGAAATGTCCTCTGGTCTGATGAAACAAAAATAGAACTGTTTGGCCATAATGACCATCGTTATGTTTGGAGGAAAAGGGGGGGCCAAGCAAGCCGATGAACACCATCCCAACCGTGAAGCAAGGGGGTGGCAGCATCATGCTGTGGGGGTGCTTTGCTGCAGGAGGGACTGGTGCACTTCACAAAAGAGATGGCATCATGAGGAAGGAAAATGATGTGGATATATTGAAGCAACATCTCAAGACATCAGTCAGGAAGTTAAAGCTTGGTCGCAAATGGGTCTTCCAAATGGACAATGACCCCAAGCATACTTCCAAAGTTGTGGCAAAATGGCTTAAAGACAACAAAGTCAAGGTATTGGAGTGGCCATCACAAAGCCCTGACCTCAATCCTAAAGAAAATTTGTGGGCAGAACTGGAAAAGCATGTGTGATCAAGGAGGCCTACAAACCTGACTCAGTTACACCAGCTCTGTCAGGAGGAATGGGCCAAAACTCACCCAACTTATTGTGGGAAGCTTGTGGAAGGCTACCCGAAACGTTTGACCCAAGTTAAACAATTTAAAGGCAATGCTACCAAATACTAATTGAGTGTATGTAAACTTCTGACCCACTGGGAATGTGATGAAAGAAATAAAAGCTGAAATAAATCATTCTCTCTACTATTATTCTGACATTTCACATTCTTAAAATCAAGTGGTGATCCTAACTGACCTAAGACAGGGAATTTCTACTAGGATTAAATGTCAGGAATTGTGAAAAACTGAGTTTAAATGTATTTGGCTAAGGTGTATGTAACCTTCCGACTTCAACTGTATGTGCTCCTTAGGCCCATGGGTCAGCTGGTTGCTGGCAGGCCTTGGCTGACCTTGACTGGGCCTGGCCATCTATATTCCATAGGGCCACTGTGTGTGGTGATGATGCATGTCAGTGGGCTCGGCTCAACACTCTGAGATGATTACAGAACACTAGACATGTCAGATAGATGTTGATATGGTTTCTAAGTTCTCTCTTTCAATACGATAAGCATAGGAGTCATTTAATTGATTAACTCTTTCATACATTGAATGATATTTGTTTGGGGGGGGGTCATTCAGATTTAGCCTAACACGTTCCTGTTGTTTCTCCCGCAGCACGTGGATATAGCTGCTCTCCTGATCAAGTACAACACGTGTGTAAACGCTACAGATAAGTGGGCCTTCACCCCCCTCCACGAGGCGGCGCAGAAAGGCCGGACCCAGCTGTGTGCTCTGCTATTGGCCCACGGAGCTGACCCTACAATGAAGAACCAGGAGGGACAGACTCCACTGGACCTGGCTACGGTACACACACACACACACACGTAATTACCTCAGGTAATGGCCTCTCACAAAGTCATTCTGCCCTTTAATACTGGAATACACAACTGTAGTTTGTTAGGAGGATTTCAATCATGTTCTGATATTGAGAAGTAATTAACTTTGGGCAATTAAGAACTTCCTACAGATGAATGAGGTAGATGGTGTACTGTGTAAATCAATTAATATGTTTATCATAGTATCCTCATTACATGTCTGTTTCTTGTCTCCTCTGTCTCAGGCTGATGACATCAGAGCGCTGCTGATTGATGCCATGCCTCCAGACGCCCTGCCCAGCTGCTTCAAGCCTCAGGCCACGGTGGTCAGCACCTCAGTTGTCAGCGCCTCAGTGGTCAGCGCCTCAGTGGTCAGTGCAGCGGACATCTCTCCGGCCTCTACGCCATCCTGCCTGTCTGCAGCCAGCAGCGTAGACAACCTGGCCGGGCCCCTCAGTGAGCTCACTGTGGCTGGAGCCACCGGGCCTGCAGACGGAGCCGCCGGGTCCGACAGGAAGGAAGGAGAGAGTACGTAACCCTTCCGTCTTTTATATATATCATAGATCAAATATAATAAAACTTTGTGTCCAGCCAAGGATGGACAGTTTTCTTTGGCATCACCATACAATAATTATTAAAAAGTCACATAATGCAGTCATACATATGAAAAAGAGTTAGTCTGAGTAGACTGTATTAAAGCGGTCATTTGACATATTGTTTGTTTTTGTGTTTTATTGAACAGCCATCCTAGACATGAACATCAGCCAGTTCCTGAAGATTTTGGGCTTGGAGCACCTGCGCGACATCTTCGAGAGGGAACAGGTAAATGCACGTATCCTAGTGGTCCCTGTACAAGCCAATCACCTTCACCTTTACTGTTACCCAATCATACACCTCTGTCACTCACGTCACAAGCCTAAAAAGCTCAACTCTCAATCAATCTGTCATCCATGCCCTCTCTGTCTGCAGCTGCCCTTTTTACTGGAGCTTTGGATCTTTCAGTCAGTCAGACAGTCAGTAGTATTACTTGCCTCCTTATCCATAGACAGATCATCTCAGACAGGCTGAAGTCAGACTTCACCGTGCTGCATGGCCAGACACTATGAAATGACCCTTATGCTGCCCCCACTGCTCACTCTCTCTCGTCTCTTTCTCTGCATGTGTCTGGAGCAGCTCAAAGTACCCCGTGTCTCCGGCAGGGTAGTTTAGACTGACCTCTTCATCCCACCACTGATTGATTTTATGGGGTTGTTGGGTTCCACGCTGAGCGGCGTGCGGTGTTAGGGGTGTGCGGAGCGACATGTCAGGTGAAATCAGGCTGGGGACACGGTAGCCATGCTGGAACAGAGCGGGATCTCATTTGCACATAGATGAGCAGAGAGGTCCCTGCAGCGAGGGAACGGGAGTGCAGAGCGAGGAGTGAGGTCAGGAGAGGAGAGCAAATCAGAACTTATTCAACCTTCTTGTCTCTCCTAAAGACAAGTTCAGAATCAGAGCAACCTGGCCAGGAAAGGAAATAAGTTACATGAAGGAGGGGGTTCACTGCTAAAGGAAAGGGTTTGTCTTTCAGATGTAGAGAAGCTTATGAGATGTAAGTGGAGTCGTTTGGTCTCGTACCAGATTGGTTTTTGGTTCCTCACCATTATCACTGCATAACAGATTCCGCTCCAGCCATTACAACAAGCCCGTCCTCCCTAATTAAGGTGACACCAACCTCCTGTGCTGCATTATCACATCTGTATGTGAGTCACATGTGGGGGGTTCCTTTTCCTGATTGATTAGACAGGGCCAGCGGCCCGGTGGCCAGTGGGTGACAGACCTGTCTTACATGTGATGGATAGCCAAGGAGGAGGCTCTTTGAGATTGGGAGTGGGAAAGAGAAAATAGGGGATTCAGCCTTAGAGGATATATGCTCAGAGAATAGCAATGATGAAGGGTCCCCCACACACAGTCACTAACCTACCACACTCACACCACGGCCTCTCCATAGAGTCTCTATATTACACTCTCTCTATGTGATTGTGTGAGCGTTTGTTTATTTGTCCATATCTGAAGGTTTGTTTTTGTGAGTAGGCTAGATGATGCTGTGTGTTAAGGATGAGGATTCTCCAGTGTTGTTGATGAGTGAATATGCATTTTAGTTGTCACCCATTTAAAGCCCTCTCTTCTCCTCATCCACTGGCTAAGTTTATCCCCTCAGTGGGTGGAGAGATTTTTCACAACTCACTGCACTGGCCGGATGACTGAGGGTTTACACAGACAGACAGACAGACACAGACAGACACACAGAGAGAGAGAGAGAGAGAGCTCTAAACCATATCTTGGTAGAAATGGGTCATGCTAGGCTGCAAACAGTGCTAGAAATAAAGGTGGCCAGTAAGTACATTTAACCAGACAACTAAGATAGACACAAAAATATACATTTTTTTAATGGAATTTGTTGAGATTCGTCATCCGAAATGTCACATTATTTGTAGCCGTCAGTGACTTGCTGTTCTCTGCACTGTCACTGGCTCTTGGTTCTAATTATATTATGATTGGATGTGTTTTTTGGACAGCCACTCCGATTGGCTGTGTTTAGGACACTGTCACTGCTCCTGTTTTGATTGGCTGATTGTTCTGTTTCCGTGCAGATTACGCTGGATGTCCTGGCTGATATGGGCCACGAGGAGCTGAAGGAGATTGGGATCAACGCCTACGGTCACCGCCACAAACTCATCAAAGGCATGGAGAGACTCCTGGGAGGACAGCAAGGTCAGAGAGACAGATCTCAGCCAAGATACTGCCAGCTGGATCATATTACATTCATCTCATCCCATATTGATTTCATATTTAAGCACACTCTTATACAGTATAGTGACTTAATTGGCCACATTCACGAGAGTTTAAGGTTATTAAGTAGGACTGTTTAACCTCTTATGAAATAGTACCACACATGCACACTGCTGCTAACCCATACCCAATGTCTCTCAGTACAACCTCCTACTCATAGAACGCCACCTATTGCTCTGTGTTATTATGGTTTCTCATAGTTAGAAAAATGTATTGAAGTGTCACTCCACTATGATGCAATTTATACAAAAGACAGATTTATTTATTTTAAACCACATTGTGGACCACTCAAATTGAGTTGAGACACTAAAGTCAAACATGGTACAGGCGTCATCTATACTACATTACATCATCTATACACATATATGCATAAAACAAAACAAAGTCAAGTGGATAAAAGGACAATTAGGCACTTGTAAAGAAACGTCTCCGTTGGATAAGGCGGCAGGCTTTGCCGCAGGCATTTACATTATTGTTACCTGATAAAATTTCACAGGATAAATGATTTTCATATGTTGTTGTGTTATTTTCCCTCTTCTCCAGGTGCTAACCCGTACCTGACGTTCCACTGTGCCAGTCAGGGTACGGTGCTCATAGACCTGGCCACTGACGATAAGGAGTTCCAGTCTGTAGAGGAGGAGGTATGTACTACTATAGCTATCCTCTACCATGTAACCACTGCTGACGTAGCTCTGATTGGACCAAGGGCTACTTGCTCAGTCAGCAGCACACCGACACAGATCATTTCCTCAATCATATGGACAATAGAAAACAGGCCTTCATTCAATTAGATTCAATCAGTGTTAGAACTGGACAAGGTAGACTTAGCAGAAATAAGGACATTGAACCAAAAGCTCTGTCATGATAACTCTGTTTTACCATCCTTGCAGTTGCAAAGTACGATCCGAGAGCACCAGGACGGGGGCAACGCAGGTGGGGTCTTCAGCAGGTACAACATCCTAAAGGTGAGTCGTAGGCACCTGGAGAGGAGACAACCCCCCCAAATCCCTATTCATCCTCAGTAAACACCTCTCTAATAACTGCTCTCGAGTGTTGTGTGGAAGATATGAGCATGTGGGTAGTTCTGTTGAGTCTGACTGTGTGTGCTCTGTCCATCTGTCTGTCTCCAGATCCAGAAAGTCGTGAATAAGAAGTTGAGGGAGAGGTACTCACACAGACAGAAAGAGATCGCTG
The DNA here is from genome assembly GCF_020615455.1 of Coregonus clupeaformis. Classification (NCBI taxonomy): domain Eukaryota; kingdom Metazoa; phylum Chordata; class Actinopteri; order Salmoniformes; family Salmonidae; genus Coregonus; species Coregonus clupeaformis. The sequence goes on from NW_025533961.1 coordinate 314,151, forward strand.
ATGAAAACCACAACCACCACAACGAGCGCATGCTCTTCCACGGTAGGTTTCACCAGTACCTCTACCTTTTACCTATCATTTCTGGTGAAGAGACACAATTCTCTTATAACTTTGTTTCTGAATGAGGGTTGTTTTTTTCCCCCTTCCTCTGCCAGGCTCTCCATTCATCAACGCCATCATCCATAAGGGTTTTGACGAGCGGCATGCCTACATCGGGGGCATGTTCGGAGCGGGCATCTATTTCGCAGAGAACTCCTCCAAGAGTAACCAGTACGTGTATGGGATAGGAGGGGGCACTGGTTGCCCCACTCACAAAGACCGCTCCTGCTACATCTGCCACAGGTCAGACTCACTCCAGACAATCCTAAATAATGTGTGTGACGTGTAGTCTGTACTAATCATGTGATGTAATAATCCATGTGATGTGTGTTGTGTATTGCAGCCAGTGGTTTGTACTGTTCTGATGTGTGTGTTATGAATGAACTCAAGTTGTGTGTAATGTTCTGGTGTGTGTTAAATTGTTTATTACAGGTGTGTGTGTGTGTTTTGTTCTAATGTGTGTTGGGTTGTTGTGTGTTGCAGGCAGTTGTTGTTCTGCAGGGTGACCCTGGGTAAGTCCTTCCTCCAGTTCAGTGCCATGAAGATGGCCCATGCCCCCCCTGGACACCACTCTGTGATTGGCCGGCCCAGCGTCAATGGACTGGCCTACGCAGAGTACGTCATCTACAGAGGAGAACAGGTCAGTCGAACACACACCTTACACAAGAGCCACGGTTCCACAGTGCACGTCTGTAGAAAAGCACATACTGTAGATGTGTTGAGACTGTATGGTTGGTGTTTATCATGACAATGACTCCTCTGTCCTCTCCCACTGTATTCCTCAGGCGTACCCAGAGTACCTAATCACGTATCAGATCCTGAAGCCAGAGAGCACACCCTCATCCACAGCCGGAGAAGAACAGAAGTCCTAGTCCAGACTCAACCAGACCAACTCACACCCACCTGTACTGGGAAAGAACCAACCACAGAGACTGTTACCAGAAACACTTCACACATTCTGGGCTGAGACGGGACAAACCACAGCCCCTTAACTCAACTCCACAACAATGGAAAGATTTCTTTCCTCCACTTGTTTTTTTGTTGTTGCATTTCACTATAAATGACCAGTTTCTCACAACCACAACCCATTTATTTCCCCCCCCTTTTTTTGTATTAATTTCTTTCCTCATCCTTCTTCAGTGTTTACATGAAAATGTTGCCTTCCCGGGGATTCGTCTCTCGAGTCATGTTGTCGCCCCCTAGTGCCCATCTCCTGGTCTCTCGCTCATGGTTGCCCTTGGTGATTGTTGTCACTGGTTACGGCCAAATAGAGAGAACCAAGCGGATAATGGTTAGGTCAGGCATGGGGACTCAAAGCTCATTGGTTAGTGGTTAAGGTTAGAGATGGGGACCCAAAGCTCATTGGTAAGCGGTTAGGCTCAGAGATAAGGAACCATGGCAGTCTGCCTTTACCTGAGTGTTAGCTGCCCTAGTGAAGCCTGGCAGAGGCTCCTCTACCTATCCCTCAGACAGGGATAGAGATCAGGGTGGGTGTAGTAGTTTATATACTAGCCTCACTCCAAGCCCTGTGTCTTCAACAAGCCTGGCAAGGGAAGCTTCAGTATAGAGACCCCGGACCCAGATCATGTGTGACTAAAAAGACAACCAATAACCTCTCCCTTTCCTTTCAAGCACACTAATATTTTAAGCAAAAACTCATAAAAGCATTAGACCTCATTTATCCTATTAGCTCTGTATTATTTTTGTGATATTTCCATAATGGTTTTACGCTATTGTTTTGACTGTTTTTAGAGATGTGTACACTATAATGGGACCATGTCAAAACTGGGTCCTGATGTTTTTTTTTAAGTTGATGATATATAATATTCCTCTCTGGGGCCATTAGGGTTTTCCTCTCCATTCCTGGATTTGATGGAACATCCTCTGAAAGGTATCAGATTGGTAACACAGCAAATGTGATTGGGACTCAAATGGAGTTATGCGAGAAAGTACAGCAAGCTATGACACATGTATTACTATTATAATTACTGTTATTTGTATTTGTATTATTATTATAACATTACTTTGCACAAGAAAACACTGAACATCTGACTTTTCATGACCATTGCCCATCCAGTCAAACTCATCTATTAATGGATTTGCACTTTTTAACAGGAATAATTTTTAAATTATTTGAAAATTAATTGAAAATATCGTTGACAAAAAGATGTCCAGTATTGTACAGTGTGTAGCGGACGATGCCTTTGTATAGCTCACCATGTTGTTTACGGATGAAGAGTGGGCTGTATTAGTACTGTAAATTAAGTGGGGGTTTTTGTGGATCTTTTATCCTTTGGGTTTTTTCTGGGATGAAATTGAGTTTTTAGTTGAGTGAGTTGCTCAATTGTACCCTCTTAAGATTGTACCTGTATGAACTGTTTGCAGCTGTGTTTTCATCTTTTCTTGGTCACTTTTTGCCACATTCGTCCCTCTGCTCTCTGTGCTCTCTCTGAGGCGTAAACAATAACATTTCTTACTTCCTACTGAATGTGTCTACCATCCTCTGGGAAATAGCAGTTTGAAGCGACAGAAGAAATAGTGGCTGATTTGAATGCCACAGTCTGTGAATTGGAAGACAGTGTCTCTGTCTCCTCTCTCACTATCTGGTTCTAGCTGCATCTTGCTAGTGTGGTGCTGCGCTTTCCCAGTTATTTCCACTGCTAGGAGCACTAGTCCTCCATAACTGCCTGTGCTTTGACCTGAATGTTACTACAACCTGGAGTGATTCCCAAATGGCACTCTGTGTCCCAAATGGCACCCTAATCCCTATATAGTACACTACTTTTGACCAGTGCCCTATTGGCATTGGTCAAAGGTAATGCACTATATAGGGAAAAGGGTGCCATTTGAGACGGAACCCTGGTCTCAATCTCCACTCCGCTTTCCTTCATACCAACAGCACCTGGATAGAGCCTCGCTGCCTCTACCTACTTCCTACTACAGTTCTTATCTTATTTTTTAACCGGTTTATTTTGTTTTCCTGGTGCTGAAAGATCCTGCAATGACCCACTCACAGCTGATCTGCAGACTAATGTAGCACTCCTCAGTGTTGTAAAGAAGTCTTAATAAAGTACATAACATCACATCCGACCAATGCCTATTACCTGCTACTTTTCTCACAATTAAGTAGTTCACTGAAGATTGTTTGGTCTGAATGTTAGACTTTGAATGGCTTTTGTTGAAGTTAAATGCACAGAATATGTGTTCCTCTAAAGGAGCAGGGCCTTGTATTGGCTACAGCTTATATCTCTTTCTACCAAACACTACATACTGTACAGGACTTTCATGGAAATGTCTAGAGGAACAATTCACTAGACACCGAAACCGTATTGTCCATGCTATGCATTCCTGTAGAGAGTAATTGATTTCCTGCAAAATGGGGGAGATAAATAGGTGTGAGGACCGAGTTAACCATTACCTCAGCGATCACATGCAGGAAAAGACGGATGTTTAATCAATCCTCTCATTCAGAAGGTCCATTAGAAGTCAGTCGGTCAAACCAAGAAATCTATCCTCCTGTTTGTCACACAGAGCTAAATTGTATTCTCTGCTAGATGATGTGGATGGCCCTAGAGCTTGTATGATGATGTTTGTGCATAGTGTATAGGCCTATACATGTATGGAGGGGATATGCTCACATCTGTAAAGTGGCAATTGATTAATACTTGTAGTCTGACAGAATGGAAAACAATAATGAAATCAATGTATTATAGCCTGTATTTTTGTTATTAAATGGCTAGAGCTGCAGGTTAGTCCCCAATGATGTCATCGTTATAGCCAACAAACTCCTACAATGTGATTTAGAGGCGAAGCTAGAGGCGAAAAAAACCCACTAGATCACCTTTACTCCACACACAGAGACACATACAAAGCTCGTCCTCCATTTGGCAAATCTGACCATAACTCTATCCTCATTATTCCTGCTTAGAAGCAAAAACTAAAACAGGAAGTAGCAATGACGCTCTCAATACGGAAGTGGTCCGATGAAGCAGATGTTAAGCTAGAGGACTGTTTCACTAGCACAGACTGGAATATGTTCCGGGATTCATCTGATGGCATTGAGGAGTTTACCACATCAGTCACCAGCTTCATTAACAAGTGCATCAACGTCGTCGTCCCCACAGTGACCGTACGTACATATCCCAACCAGAGGCCATGGATTACAGGCAACATCCGCACTGAGCAAAAAGATGGAGCTGCCGCTTTCAAGGAGTAGGACAGTAATCCGGGCGCTTATAAGAAATCCTGCTATGCCCTCCGATGAACCATCAAATGGGCAGAGTGCCAATACAGGACCAAGATCGAATCCAGCTACACCGGCTCTGATGCTCGTCAAATGTGGCAGGGCTTGCAAACTATCATGGATTACAAAAGGAAACCCAGCCGCGAACTGTCCAGTGACGCGAGCCTACCTTCTACATACTTTCAATGCTAGCAACACTAAACCATGCATGAGAGCACCAGCTGTTCCGGACGACTGTGTGATCATGCTCTCCGTGGCCAATGTGAGTAAGACCTTTAAACAAGTTAACATTCACAAGGCTGCAGGGCCAGATGGATTACCAGGACGCATACTCAGAGCATGCACTGACCAGCAAGCTTGTCTTCACTGACATTTTCAACCTCTGCCTGACCCAGTCTGTAATAGCTACATGTTTTCAAGCAGACCACCATAGTCCCTGTGCCCAAGAACACCAAGGTAACCTGTCTAAATCACCCTGTAGCACTCACATCTGTAACCATTAAATGCTTTGAAAGGCTGGTTATGGCTCACATCAACACCATCATCCCAGACAACCTGGACCCACTCCAATTCGCATATCGCCTCAACAGATCCACAGATGACGCAATCTCTATTGCACTCCACACTGCCCTTTCCCACCAGAAAAAAGGAACACCTACGTTAGAATGCTGTTCTTTGACTACAGCTCAGCATTCAACACCATAGTGCCCTCCAAGCTCATAACTAAACGAAGGATCCTGGGATTAAACACCTCCCTCTGCAACTGGATCCTGGGCTTCCTGAGGGGCCGCCCCCAGGTGGTGAGGGTAGGCAACAACACATCTGCCACGCTGACCCTCAACACAGGGGCCCCTCGGGTGCGTGCTTAGTCCCCTCCTGTACTCCCTGTTCACCCTACGACTGTGGGGCCGCGCACGACTCCAACATCATCAAGTTTGCAGACGACACAACAGTGGTAGGCCTGATCACTGACAACGATGAGATAGCCTACTGGGAGAGGTCAGAGACCTGGCAGTGTGGTGCCAAGACAACAACCTCTCCCTCAACGTCAGCAAGACAAGGAGCTGATTGTGGATTACAGGAATCAGAATGCCGAGCACGCCCCCATTCACATCGACAGGGCTGTAGTGAAGCAGGTCGAGAGCTTCAAGTTCGGAGTCCACATCACTGAGAATTATCATGGTCCACACACACCAACACATTCGTGAAGAGGGTACGACAACGCCTCTTCCCCCTCAGGAGGCTGAAATGATTCGGTATGGGCCCTCAGATCCTCAGTTATACAGCTGCACCATTGAGAGCATCTTGACTGGCTGCATCACCGCTTGGTATGGCAAAAAAAGCCATATTATAACATGTGTTGTGATAATTGCGTTGTTTGCTCTATAACCTGTTAGTTCATATGCCTTGTGACCGTGATATATAGGCCTAAAAGCCGAGACAATAAGAAGATACAGTGGCAGAATAAATTCAACCACACCTTTGTTTCATCACAAAACCGGAGAGCAACCTGTCTGGTGAAGTCCACAAAGCATATTGCATGTAACACACAGTTATAGTGCATTCGGAAAGTATTCAGACCCCTTCCCTTTTTCCACATTTTGTTACATTACAGCCTTATTCTAAAATTGATTTTTTTTTTTATAATCCTCATCAATCTACACACAATACCCCATAATGACAAAGCGAAAACAGGTTTTTAGAAATGTTTGCAAATGTATTAAAAATAAAAAACTGAAATACTCAGACCCTTTGCTATGAAACTTGAACTTGAGCTCACGTGTATCCTGTTTCCATTGATCATCCTTGAGATGTTTCTACAACTTGATTGGAGTCCATCTGTGGTAAGTACAATTGATTGGACATGATTTGGAAAGGCACACACCTGTCTATATAAGGTCCCCCAGTTGGCACCTAAAGGACTCTCAGACCATGAGAAACAAGATCCTCTGGTCTGATGAAACCAAGATTGAACTCTTTGGCCTGAATGCCAAGCATCACGTCTGGAGGAAACCTGGCACCATCCCTACGGTGAAGCATGGTGGTGGCAGCATCATGCTGTGGGGATGTTTTTCAGCAGCAGGGACTGGGAGACTAGTCAGGATCGAGGGAAAGATGAACGGAGCAAAGTACAGAGAGATCCTTGATGAAAACCTGCTCCAGAGCGCTCAGGACCTCAGACTGGGGCAAAGGTTCACCTTCCAACAGGACAACGACTCTAAGCACACAGCCAAGACAACGCAGGAGTGGCTTCGGGACTAGTCTCTGAATGTCCTTGAGTGGCCCAGCCAGAGCCCGGACTTGAACCCGAACTAAAATCTCTGGAGAGACCTGAAAATAGCTGTGGAGCGACGCTCCCCATCCAACCTGACAGAGCTTTAGACGATCTGCAGAGAAGAATGGGAGAAACTCCCCAAATACAGGTGTGCCAAGCTTGTAGCATCATAAAGAAGACTCGAGGCTGTAATCGCTTCCAAAGGTGCTTCAACAAAATACTGAGTAAAGGGTCTGAATACTTATGTAAATGTGATATTTCCGTTTTTTTTATTTTATACATTTCTAAAAACCTGTTTTTGCTTTGTCATTATGGTATATTGTGTGTAGATTGATGAGGGGGGAAAAACTATTTAATCCATTTTAGAATAAGTCTGTAACGTAACAACGTGGAAAAAGTCAAGGGGTCTTAATAAATTCTGAATGCACTGTTTATGACCTACAACGTGGTCAAGAAATGTTAACGTTTCTGACATTTTCAGACCACTAAATAACTATTGATTTAGAACCACGGAGAGTTACCGCAAGTCGCAAAGAAAACAGGAGCTGCTTCCACTATTCGAGCACCACTTCAACTTCAACATTTCAACATCAAATCCCCTATGTTAGTCTTATAAAGTGACAACTGAAAGATACAAAAAACTATTTAGTCCAATCAACGTAAGCTAAATATAATGTGGCTGTCCATGGTTCTGATTTCGCTCTCTGTGTGTGTGTGTATGTTTGTGTGTGTGTGTGCGCGTTCGTGCAAGTAGAAAAACATGTTGACTCACCCTACTTGTAGAGAAACACCAATGCCATCCTCCTCTCTTTCATGTTGATGAAAGCGTCTATCACTCTGTCATACAGTACACACTTTTATTTTTTGTTGTTGTAGGTTTCCTGGCTAAAATACTTGCTCGCTAGCCTAACATCCTTTCATGGGCAACGATGAGCCAGCAAGTTAACATTAGCATACTACATATAGCTACATATTGAACTTCCATCCTCTCAGGCCAGGGACACAATGTATGAATTAATGGTTGGATCAGAATCGCAGTTATAATCATTGGCCAGTATGGAGAATTAAGTAAAACCACAAGTCCAGATCCCTATCTCCATCCATGGCTAATTTAGGAAAAGGCCAATTTTAAGCTAGCTAGCTAGCCACCAGAGGACAACAACACAACAGAGATACAACAATTCAAGTTGTTTATGGCAATTATGTATGCTCTACATGCGATTTGATCGTAGTGAAGCCAAATCCAAACTGGCTTTCCTTTACCGTTTTTTTTAGTGCGCCAGGACCATTCACAGTTGAGCTCGCTCAGTTTAGCTCAACTCTGATTGGCTTTTTTTTAATCAAGGGAGGCCAATGCTCGCTGGTTTCCCTTGCATTCAATGCTACGGGCGGCAACAATGTCATACTCTTTTGGACCAGACAACGTCAGATAGATGGCCTACACATACAGCGACACAGTGGCGCTGTTTCGGTCGCAGGGATGCTTTCTCCGGTGAGATCTATTCAGCTTCTTGCGAATTGAAGGAAAAGTATGAAACAGACAGGCGAAATATAAATTATTGAATATGTTTAATATGGCTTCCCTTGGCATCCATGAATACACGCCACTGGTACGGATGCACCAAGTCTGGAACATGCAGGACCCTGAACAGCTTCATCCCTGAACAGCTTCTATCCCCAAGCCACAAGACTACTAAATTATTAGTCTATTCAAATAGCTACCCCTACTATCTGCATTTACCCTTTTTTGAGTCATCACATACACAAGACTACTAAATTATTAGTCTATTCAAATAGCTACCCCGACTATCTGCATTTACCCTTGTTTTTGAGTCATCACATACGCTGCTGCTACTGTTGATTATCTATCCTGTTGCCTAGTCACTTTATCCCTCCAAACCTGTATGTACATAATCTACCTCAATTACCTTGTACCCCTGCACATCGACTCGGTACTAGTACCAATGTGTATAGCCAAGTTATCGTTACTCATTGTGTATTTATTAATCGTGTCATTATGTCAATTTTTTTCTCTGCATTGTTGAGAAGTTCCCGTAAGCATTTCACTGTTAGTTTACACCTGTTGTTTACGAAGCATGTGACAAATAACATTTCATTTGATTTCTATGGAGAGGTTTATGAGGATGTGAAGTATTAAGATCACCCACTAGGGGGTGTTATAACCCTAAACTAATGTTGGGAAATGCAACACAGCTCCTCGAACCATATTCTAATCATTGCACTGATGCTTATGGTGATTTTTAGACAGGACCTACACCGGTCATGAACAGACCATCACAATCCAGCAAGCTTTGCGGCAAAGATTTCTGCATAGTCTAAGGTTGGCTACATCTAAACACCAGCCTTTTCCATGTGAGATGATTTAGATGGTAAGCAGGCCATTGATTATTTTCAAATCAAATTTTATTAGTCACATACACATATTTAGCAGATGTTATTGCGGGTGTAGCGAAATGCTTGTGTTCCTAGCTCCAACAGTGCAGTAGTATCTAACAATTCACAACAATACACACAAATCTTAAAGTAAAATAATCGAATTAATAAATATTTTTAATATTAGGATGAGTAATGTCTGAGTGGCATTGACTAAAATACAGTAGAATAGAATACAGAATATACATATAAAATGAGTAAAGCAGTATGTAAACATTATTAAGGTGACTAGTGTTCCATTATTAAAGTGGAACATTACATGTGCTTGCAATTATGATCTGGTGATTAGAACTACCAAAAATGTTTAAATTCAAGGTTGTATTTGAATATGAGTCATCTGCCTGTTTATGACCTAGGTATTTGTGTAATAAAGTGTTCATGAATATAAAAAATACCATCACTATGTAGCCTTCCCAGATACCATGTGTGATGTTTCATGCAAATAAGACACAGAGATTTTCTTTTTTTAAGAACATTGTTGTATTTAACAATGGAATTTTAGAAATAAATAAAGCATATACAATTGAACAAAAAAAGTTTAAAAATGTCAACTTGATGAATGATATTGCCATAATGAGACAACAGCATTTCACTTGACACAGGTAGAAAGTATTGCATTGTTCAATGATTGTGGACCAGAGAACGCCTCTCATCTTCATATCATTTACATACCCTTGCTCAAGTACAAAACAACAAAATGGGTGTATGAAAAGTAATCAGTTACCACCTGGTATCGTAACAATAATGTGCAAATCAATTAAATAATACAGTATTGCATCACTTAAAAGTGCTCTATAAAAGGTGCCAACATTCTTCAAAAAAGAGGAGGAGAATTAAATCCTGTTTCCCCAGAAGCCTTTGCTCCTGGCTCTGATCGTCGCCTGGAGAACTGTCTCTTTAACATGAAAAGAAAAACAATGAACCATTTCACAGGAGTCAGTCCAGTGGCAGCACACACAAGCACTTTTCTACTTTATCTTTTCCCAGTGGTCTGATATCCCAGTGTCTGTTTCTTAGGGGTGTTTGTGCGTAGCTGGGAAATCATCCCAATTAGAAAGTAGACTGGATCTACTAGACATTGGTGGAGTAACAGTGATAAGACAAAAAAACAAGTCAACAACAGGTTCATAGGTCAGTTCCCAATTAAGTATCCCTCCTCCAACAAGCATTAGGCCAATCAAGATATATGGTCTGGAAAGAAATAGTACCTATGTAACAGACAACACTATGCCTCCATACATGGATGAAAAACGACACATTCTTATCTTGAGAATTAAAACAATTATTATTGGTAAGGCAAAAAAACACTTCTCAAATATCCTGTCTGTATCGATAAACGAATACACATAAAAACATGATCAGAAATACACAACACAATGTAGTGCTTTGGTGGCAACTGGAAGAGAGAGAAACGCATTATTGCTCTACTTGGGGGAGAATACATTGTCTGTATTGCAGTGTTGACTTGAAACGTTATTGTTGTGTAGAGATTTCCCAGTTTATCTGCCTCAGTCTGTTTGAAAAGAAAAGACGCTGGGGTACTTGAGCACATCCAAAAGCGCCAGAAAAAACATCCTATACCTTTTCTGAACAAGGCACTGACCATAAAACAGAAAAAACTAACTTTCCCCTCAAAAGCATATCTGTCCATCTGACCGAGCCTATTACATGGAACACCAGGGGTTGCCCGGCTGTGTAGCAAGGGCTCAGACGTTCAATTGGCACCGTCTCAGAAAGCTAGTCTCTTTATCTCAACGGCCTCTCCTCCTGCACAAGGGGGGCGCTTTTATTCTGTCATTCATCAGCAGTCCTACTCCAGGAGAAGAGAGGAGAGGAGGGGGTGCATGGGAGATAGGATGGGGATGTCAGGGACAGGAAGCTGGACAGGACGCTAGTAGAGCACCTGTCACAACTGAAGAGCCTCCTGCTCTCCATCAGGAAGCCACTAAATGACTGAGCGCTCTTTCTCTCTCTTTCCCCCTCCTCCCCTCTTTGCTCTTTCGTTTTCTCTGCATCTCTGCACACAGCCATTCACCCCTCTCAGCAAGACTGGAGAGGCTTTGGAAAACTCCACAGGAAATGAAAGAGATGGACTGCAACTTAGAAGTCTGCCGCCCCGTCCTTCGCACTAAACCAGGGGAACTGCATATCTTCTTGAGCCTGTTTTCAGAAAAAGCTTATTTAATGTTCATTAAATAGTGATGAGTATGTGTGTCATATTCTATACAGTTTTTTGAGTCAGGCAGCAGCATAGGCACCCTCAGTTTTTAATTGTCAATGGACCTTTCAGCTTATACCAGTTAGGAGAAGAGAACCTCTCTCTCTCTCTGCCCTGGATAGTGAGAGGAATGGGGCTGACAGGAGCCCCCCGGGTCAGTTCAGTGTCAATATCTGTCTGTGGGGGCGGGGCATCAGCAGCTGGGCGAGGTTGTGATTGGACTGTGCAGGTAGGCCAGGCTGCTGGGCTGGCCATGTGCTACCACGGAGACGGGGAAGCTGAATATGAAGGGCGAGGTGGGAGTGGAGGAAGACTTGGGGCCCAGGCTGGCTGCCGAGGGGCTGGCGGCCTCCACCGCACATGACGTGGCCAGCACCTGGGACTCAAACTGCAGCAGCTGACCCATGAAGCTGAAATTAGGGGAGATGATACTGCGGCGTTGCTTGACGAACTCAAAGGCTTCGTCCAGGCGAACACGCTTCTTCTTCATCAGGTACGCTAGGCAGATGGTGGCAGAGCGAGAGATGCCCGCCTGGCAGTGTACCAGCACACGCCCGTTAGAGTCTTTTACCGAGTCTGAAGAGAGACACAGAGAGATATGGGGTTCAGAATTGACTCCAGGATATAGATATGCACAGGATAGGTAATACATAGTGCTCAGGATGATCTGTTGTCATGGTCCATAAGCTTTGTTGATAGACACTTCTAATAAAGCTGTGTGTGTGTCAGTCACCAGATCTCCACCCAATTGAACACTTATGGGAGATTCTGGAGCGGCGCCTGAGACAGTGTTTTCACCCACCATCAACAAAACACCAAATTATGGAATTTCTTGTGGAAGAATGGTGTTGCCTCCCTCCAATAGAGTCCCAGACACTTGTAGAATCTATGCCAAGGCGCATTGAAGCTGCTCTGGCGGCTCGTGGTGGCCCAACGCCCGATTAAGACACTATATTGGCGTTTCCTTTATTTTATATACAGTTTCCAGTATATCCTGCATCCAAGACACCTACAGCAGCCCTTTCCATACATAAACATTTCTCACCATGAGAAATAGCAACAACAGGGGATATGCCCTCATCACAGGGAGGCCATTCTGAGTAGTAATGCACACATATTTCTACATAGGTAGAATTTCATAAATACTAATTAAAACACAGACATGTGGTATCCCGTTCTATACAAGTGCAGTCGTGTTCTCTCGCGTGCACACACACAGGTAACTCCAACTAACGCGGCGGCGCACCCAAGAACAGTGGATGAGTCAGACTCTGATCCCTAAGCAGCCAGCTCTGACGCATTTAAGCCCATACACGCTTATACACACACACACACACACACCTCCAAGCCTACTGGGGTCTCCACACAACATTGCAGAGGTTTTCATGTGGAGTGTGACACACCATAGAGTGTGTGTATTCCACCAAGATGGAACTTCTAGGAGCTACGCCCTCCTATCCTCCCTCATGCTAATCCCTAACCATTAGAGCCCCCAATGACTATAGCTCAGCACTCCTCTCCCTCCGTCACCCATATCAACAAAGCATTTTGAGCATGGGCAACACTCACACTGAGATTCTGCATGCGCACATTATTTACTAGCTATTTATTACCAATTATTTATTCTAAAATGTTCTCCCTTCAGTTAGGCTATTACCTGGCACGGAATGAAAATGTTCTCTCAAATACATTATGCCTCCCAGGTTAGAAAAATACTTCAAACCATTACTCATACACTAGCATTAATTACCAAAGGAGCCATCTGTACAACATGTTCTTGAAAAGCTATCAATTAAAGTAAGAATCTCTTCCCTGCAAGAAGACAACCTTCCATCACATGACCAAATTAACATTCTACTGAGCTATAATGCAGCTGGACCATGTAATTCTCCTTCTGCTCATGATGATGATGAGGATGAAGAATATGTATTAGTTTGCGTCCCAAATGGCACCCTGTTCCCTTTATAGTGCACTACTTTGACTCGGGTTAAAAGAAGTGCACTATAGGGAATAGGGTGTCATTTGGGATATATCCTATGTATTCTTCTAAGAAATTGAAACTTACCGATAAACTCAATGGCTTCTATGAACCAGGAGCTGATGTCCTCTTTGTGGTTGTCCTCCACAGGAATGCACTTGTACTGGTAGACCCCCTCGAAGTGGTTGGGACAGTTAGAGGACACATTGAGCAAGGCCGAGATGCCCATGCCGTCCAGCATGTCCTTTTTGGAGGCATGGAAGGCACTGCCAAGGTACAAGAAGGGAAGAATCTCCACTGGACCAGCCTGGAACATTGAGAAGACAACGTGGGCATTAATACAGAGCCAAGAGAGAATAGAGGCACGTTTACAGTCATAATGTATTTTTCAAACATCACAAAGTAACACAATTAATAGGACTGGAGAAACAGCCTATTGACAATTTAAAATCATCAATAAATAAAAAGGTTCTGATAAATACAATTTACAGTGTGCACTTTTTATGTGCATGATTTTAATAGAAAGGTGGCAGCAATAGGGGTCTGAAATGTGATCGTATAAAATATAGGCCAATCACCAATGACAATGATTTTAACTCCAGCAGGTTATTTATCTCTGAACAGCTTATTGATTTGGGCTCTGTTATGTCATTGCTGATATGGGCCCCGCTTCAAACGGCAGAAATGATCGATAAGGCCTATGTAAAACAGATATGCATAGAGAAGGTAGGCCGGGGCAATGCTCGTCAAACACAGGCCTACCACCCCTTCCAGCAGGGAGAGAAAAAACGGAGGCACAACTGGTGCTCTTATCGAGCCCGGAAACCAGTAGATGGCCAGAACTTACGAGTCCCCTAGTATTTCACTCAATGCCACATATTCAGTCA